>NW_027139453.1:1212121-1515151 GCF_035084215.1 Heptranchias perlo | reverse complement strand
TTCTTGTATTTGAAGATAAAATCTTTTTGCTTTGAAGAAGAAAGATCTAGCTGACTGAAATAAGTTCATTAGATGAAAACCAACAAAAATTGACAAGAACCACGAAAAGTTCTTGTATTTTAAGATAAAATCTTACTCTGTTAAAGAAAAAACTCCCAGCTCGCTGAAATATGTTCATTTGCTGAAAAACAACAAAACCGCGAAAAGTTCTTGCATTTGAAGATAAAATCTTTTTGCTTTGAAGAAGAAAGATCTAGCTGACTGAAATAAGTTCATTAGATGAAAACCAACAAAAATTGACAAGAACCACGAAAAGTTCTTGTATTTTAAGATAAAATCTTACGCTATTAAAGAAAAAACTCCCAGCTCGCTGAAATATGTTCATTTGCTGAAAACCAACAAAACCACGAAAAGTTCTTGTATTTGAAGATATAATCTTTTTGCTTTGAAGAAGAAAGATCCAGCTGACTGAAATAAGTTCATTAGATGAAAACCAACAAAAATTGACAAGAACCACGAAAAGTTCTTGTATTTTAAGATAAAATCTTAGGCTATTAAAGAAAAAACTTCCAGCTCGCTGAAATCTGTTCATTTGCTGAGAACCATCAAAACCACGAAAAGTTCTTGTATTTGAAGATAAAATCTTTTTGCTTTGAAGAAGAAAGATCTAGCTGACTGAAATAAGTTCATTAGATGAAAACCAACAAAAATTGACAAGAACCACGAAAAGTTCTTGTATTTTAAGATAAAATCTTACTCGATTCAGGAAAAAACTTCCAGCTCGCTGAAATATGTTCGGTTGCTGAAAACCATCAAAACCACGAAAAGTTCTTGTATTTGAAGATAAAATCTTTTTGCTTTGAAGAAGAAAGATCTGGCTGACTGAAATAAGTTCATTAGATGAAAACCAACAAAAATTGACAAGAACCACGAAAAGTTCTTGTATTTTAAGATAAAATCTTACGCTATTAAAGAAAAAACTCCCAGCTCGCTGAAATATGTTCATTTGCTGAAAACCAACAAAACCACGAAAAGTTCTTGTATTTGAAGATAAAATCTTTTTTCTTTGAAGAAGAAAGATCTAGCTGACTGAAATAAGTTCATGAGATGAAAACCAACAAAAATTGACAAGAACCACGAAAAGTTCTTGTATTTTAAGATAAAATCTTACTCTATTAAGGAAAAAACTTGCAGCTCGCTGAAATATGTTCATTTGCTGAAAACCATCAAAACCACGAAAAGTTCTTGAATTTGAAGATAAAATCTTTTTGCTTTGAAGAAGAAAGATCTAGCTGACTGAAATAAGTTCATTAGATGAAAACCAACAAAAATTGACAAGAACCACGAAAAGTTCTTGTATTTTAAGATAAAATCTTACTCTATTCAGGAAAAAACTTCCAGCTCGCTGAAATATGTTCATTTGCTGAAAACCATCAAAACCACGAAAAGTTCTTGTATTTGAAGATGAAATCTTTTTGCTTTGAAGAAGAAAGATCGAGCTGACTGAAATAAGTTCATTAGATGAAAACCAACAAAAATTGACAAGAACCACGAAAAGTTCTTGTATTTTAAGATAAAATCTTACTCTATTAAGGAAAAAACTTCCAGCTCGCTGAAATATGTTCATTTGCTGAAAACCATCAAAACCACGAAAAGTTCTTGTATTTGAAGATAAAATCTTTTTGCTTTGAAGAAGAAAGATCTTGCTGACTGAAATAAGTTCATTAGATGAAAACCAACAAAAATTGACAAGAACCACGAAAAGTTCTTGTATTTTAAGATAAAATCTTACTCGATTCAGGAAAAAACTTCCAGCTCGCTGAAATATGTTCATTTGCTGAAAACCATCAAAACCACGAAAAGTTCTTGTATTTGAAGATAAAATCTTTTTGCTTTGAAGAAGAAAGATCTAGCTGACTGAAATAAGTTCATTCGATGAAAACCAACAAAAATTGACAAGAACCACGAAAAGTTCTTGTATTTTAAGATAAAATCTTACTCTATTAAGGAAAAAACTTCCAGCTCGCTGAAATCTGTTCATTTGCTGAAAACCAACAAAACCACCAAACGTTCTTGTATTTGAAGATAAAATCTTTTTGCTTTGACGAAGAAAGATCTAGCTGACTGAAATAAGTTCATTAGATGAAAACCAACAAAAATTGACAAGAACCACGAAAAGTTGTTGTATTTTAAGATAAAATCTTAGGCTATTAAAGAAAAAACTTCCAGCTCGCTGAAATCTGTTCATTTGCTGAAAACCATCAAAACCACGAAAAGTTCTTGTATTTGAAGATAAAATCTTTTTGCTTTGAAGAAGAAAGATCTAGCTGACTGAAATAAGTTCATTAGATGAAAACCAACAAAAATTGACAAGAACCACGAAAAGTTCTTGTATTTTAAGATAAAATCTTACTCTATTCAGGAAAAAACTTCCAGCTCGCTGAAATATGTTCATTTGCTGAAAACCATCAAAACCACGAAAATTTCTTGTATTTGAAGATAAAATCTTTTTTCTTTGAAGAAGAAAGATCTAGCTGACTGAAATAAGTTCATTAGATGAAAACCAACAAAAATTGACAAGAACCACGAAAAGTTCTTGTATTTTAAGATAAAATCTTACTCTATTAAGGAAAAAACTTCCAGCTCGCTGAAATATGTTCATTTGCTGAAAAACAACAAAACCGCGAAAAGTTCTTGTATTTGAAGATAAAATCTTTTTGCTTTGAAGAAGAAAGATCTTCCTGACTGAAATAAGTTCATTAGATGAAAACCAACAAAAATTGACAAGAACCACGAAAAGTTCTTGTATTTTAAGATAAAATCTTACGCTATTAAAGAAAAAACTCCCAGCTCGCTGAAATATGTTCATTTGCTGAAAACCAACAAAACCACGAAAAGTTCTTGTATTTGAAGATAAAATCTTTTTGCTTTGAAGAAGAAAGATCTAGCTGACTGAAATAAGTTCATTAGATGAAAACCAACAAAAATTGACAAGAACCACGAAAAGTTCTTGTATTTTAAGATAAAATCTTACTCTATTAAGGAAAAAACTTCCAGCTCGCTGAAATATGTTCATTTGCTGAAAACAATCAAAACCACGAAAAGTTCTTGTATTTGAAGATAAAATCTTTTTGCTTTGAAGAAGAAAGATCTAGCTGACTGAAATAAGTTCATTAGATGAAAACCAACAAAAATTGACAAAAACCACGAAAAGTTCTTGTATTTTAAGATAAAATCTTAGGCTATTAAAGAAAAAACTTCCAGCTCGCTGAAATCTGTTCATTTGCTGAAAACCATCAAAACCACGAAAAGTTCTTGTATTTGAAGATAAAATCTTTTTTCTTTGAAGAAGAAAGATCCAGCTGACTGAAATAAGTTCATTAGATGAAAACCAACAAAAATTGACAAGAACCACGAAAAGTTCTTGTATTTTAAGATAAAATCTTACTCGATTCAGGAAAAAACATCCAGCTCGCTGAAATATGTTCATTTGCTGAAAACCATCAAAACCTCGAAAAGTTCTTGTATTTGAAGATAAAATCTTTTTGCTTTGAAGAAGAAAGATCTAGCTGACTGAAATAAGTTCATTCGATGAAAACCAACAAAAATTGACAAGAACCACGAAAAGTTCTTGTATTTTAAGATAAAATCTTACGCTATTAAAGAAAAAACTTGCAGCTCGCTGAAATATGTTCATTTGCTGAAAACCATCAAAACCACGAAAAGTTCTTGAATTTGAAGATAAAATCTTTTTGCTTTGAAGAAGAAAGATCTAGCTGACTGAAATAAGTTCATTAGATGAAAACCAACAAAAATTGACAAGAACCACGAAAAGTTCTTGTATTTTAAGATAAAATCTTACGCTATTAAAGAAAAAACTCCCAGCTCGCTGAAATATGTTCATTTGCTGAAAACCAACAAAACCACGAAAAGTTCTTGTATTTGAAGATAAAATCTTTTTGCTTTGAAGAAGAAAGATCTCGCTGACTGAAATAAGTTCATTAGATGAAAACCAACAAAAATTGACAAGAACCATGAAAAGTTCTTGTATTTTAAGATAAAATCTTACTCTATTAAGGAAAAAACTTCCAGCTCGCTGAAATATGTTCATTTGCTGAAAACCATCAAAACCACGAAAAGTTCTTGTATTTGAAGATAAAATCTTTTTGCTTTGAAGAAGAAAGATCTAGCTGACTGAAATAAGTTCATTACATGAAAACCAACAAAAATTGACAAAAACCACGAAAAGTTCTTGTATTTTAAGATAAAATCTTAGGCTATTAAAGAAAAAACTTCCAGCTCGCTGAAATCTGTTCATTTGCTGAAAACCATCAAAACCACGAAAAGTTCTTGTATTTGAAGATAAAATCTTTTTTCTTTGAAGAAGAAAGATCTAGCTGACTGAAATAAGTTCATTAGATGAAAACCAACAAAAATTGACAAGAACCACGAAAAGTTCTTGTATTTTAAGATAAAATCTTACTCGATTCAGGAAAAAACTTCCAGCTCGCTGAAATATGTTCATTTGCTGAAAACCATCAAAACCACGAAAAGTTCTTGTATTTGAAGATAAAATCTTTTTGCTTTGAAGAAGAAAGATCTAGCTGACTGAAATAAGTTCATTAGATGAAAACCAACAAAAATTGACAAGAACCACGAAAAGTTCTTGTATTTTAAGATAAAATCTTACGCTATTAAAGAAAAAACTCCCAGCTCGCTGAAATATGTTCATTTGATGAAAACCAACAAAACCACGAAAAGTTCTTGTATTTGAAGATAAAATCTTTTTTCTTTGAAGAAGAAAGATCTAGCTGACTGAAATAAGTTCATTAGATGAAAACCAACAAAAATTGACAAGAACCACGAAAAGTTCTTGTATTTTAAGATAAAATCTTACTCTATTAAGGAAAAAACTTGCAGCTCGCTGAAATATGTTCATTTGCTGAAAACCATCAAAACCACGAAAAGTTCTTGAATTTGAAGATAAAATCTTTTTGCTTTGAAGAAGAAAGATCTAGCTGACTGAAATAAGTTCATTAGATGAAAACCAACAAAAATTGACAAGAACCACGAAAAGTTCTTGTATTTTAAGATAAAATCTTACTCTATTAAGGAAAAAACTTCCAGCTCGCTGAAATCTGTTCATTTGCTGAAAACCAACAAAACCACCAAAAGTTCTTGTATTTGAAGATAAAATCTTTTTGCTTTGACGAAGAAAGATCTAGCTGACTGAAATAAGTTCATTAGATGAAAACCAACAAAAATTGACAAGAACCACGAAAAGTTGTTGTATTTTAAGATAAAATCTTAGGCTATTAAAGAAAAAACTTCCAGCTCGCTGAAATCTGTTCATTTGCTGAAAACCATCAAAACCACGAAAAGTTCTTGTATTTGAAGATAAAATCTTTTTGCTTTGAAGAAGAAAGATCTAGCTGACTGAAATAAGTTCATTAGATGAAAACCAACAAAAATTGACAAGAACCACGAAAAGTTCTTGTATTTTAAGATAAAATCTTACTCTATTCAGGAAAAAACTTCCAGCTCGCTGAAATATGTTCATTTGCTGAAAACCATCAAAACCACGAAAAGTTCTTGTATTTGAAGATAAAATCTTTTTTCTTTGAAGAAGAAAGATCTAGCTGACTGAAATAAGTTCATTAGATGAAAACCAACAAAAATTGACAAGAACCACGAAAAGTTCTTGTATTTTAAGATAAAATCTTACTCTATTAAGGAAAAAACTTCCAGCTCGCTGAAATATGTTCATTTGCTGAAAAACAACAAAACCGCGAAAAGTTCTTGTATTTGAAGATAAAATCTTTTTGCTTTGAAGAAGAAAGATCTAGCTGACTGAAATAAGTTCATTCGATGAAAACCAACAAAAATTGACAAGAACCACGAAAAGTTCTTGTATTTTAAGATAAAATCTTACGCTATTAAAGAAAAAACTTGCAGCTCGCTGAAATATGTTCATTTGCTGAAAACCATCAAAACCACGAAAAGTTCTTGAATTTGAAGATAAAATCTTTTTGCTTTGAAGAAGAAAGATCTAGCTGACTGAAATAAGTTCATTAGATGAAAACCAACAAAAATTGACAAGAACCACGAAAAGTTCTTGTATTTTAAGATAAAATCTTACGCTATTAAAGAAAAAACTCCCAGCTCGCTGAAATATGTTCATTTGCTGAAAACCAACAAAACCACGAAAAGTTCTTGTATTTGAAGATAAAATCTTTTTGCTTTGAAGAAGAAAGATCTCGCTGACTGAAATAAGTTCATTAGATGAAAACCAACAAAAATTGACAAGAACCATGAAAAGTTCTTGTATTTTAAGATAAAATCTTACTCTATTAAGGAAAAAACTTCCAGCTCGCTGAAATATGTTCATTTGCTGAAAACCATCAAAACCACGAAAAGTTCTTGTATTTGAAGATAAAATCTTTTTGCTTTGAAGAAGAAAGATCTAGCTGACTGAAATAAGTTCATTAGATGAAAACCAACAAAAATTGACAAAAACCACGAAAAGTTCTTGTATTTTAAGATAAAATCTTAGGCTATTAAAGAAAAAACTTCCAGCTCGCTGAAATCTGTTCATTTGCTGAAAACCATCAAAACCACGAAAAGTTCTTGTATTTGAAGATAAAATCTTTTTTCTTTGAAGAAGAAAGATCTAGCTGACTGAAATAAGTTCATTAGATGAAAACCAACAAAAATTGACAAGAACCACGAAAAGTTCTTGTATTTTAAGATAAAATCTTACTCGATTCAGGAAAAAACTTCCAGCTCGCTGAAATATGTTCATTTGCTGAAAACCATCAAAACCACGAAAAGTTCTTGTATTTGAAGATAAAATCTTTTTGCTTTGAAGAAGAAAGATCTAGCTGACTGAAATAAGTTCATTAGATGAAAACCAACAAAAATTGACAAGAACCACGAAAAGTTCTTGTATTTTAAGATAAAATCTTACGCTATTAAAGAAAAAACTCCCAGCTCGCTGAAATATGTTCATTTGATGAAAACCAACAAAACCACGAAAAGTTCTTGTATTTGAAGATAAAATCTTTTTTCTTTGAAGAAGAAAGATCTAGCTGACTGAAATAAGTTCATTAGATGAAAACCAACAAAAATTGACAAGAACCACGAAAAGTTCTTGTATTTTAAGATAAAATCTTACTCTATTAAGGAAAAAACTTGCAGCTCGCTGAAATATGTTCATTTGCTGAAAACCATCAAAACCACGAAAAGTTCTTGAATTTGAAGATAAAATCTTTTTGCTTTGAAGAAGAAAGATCTAGCTGACTGAAATAAGTTCATTAGATGAAAACCAACAAAAATTGACAAGAACCACGAAAAGTTCTTGTATTTTAAGATAAAATCTTACTCTATTAAGGAAAAAACTTCCAGCTCGCTGAAATCTGTTCATTTGCTGAAAACCAACAAAACCACCAAAAGTTCTTGTATTTGAAGATAAAATCTTTTTGCTTTGACGAAGAAAGATCTAGCTGACTGAAATAAGTTCATTAGATGAAAACCAACAAAAATTGACAAGAACCACGAAAAGTTGTTGTATTTTAAGATAAAATCTTAGGCTATTAAAGAAAAAACTTCCAGCTCGCTGAAATCTGTTCATTTGCTGAAAACCATCAAAACCACGAAAAGTTCTTGTATTTGAAGATAAAATCTTTTTGCTTTGAAGAAGAAAGATCTAGCTGACTGAAATAAGTTCATTAGATGAAAACCAACAAAAATTGACAAGAACCACGAAAAGTTCTTGTATTTTAAGATAAAATCTTACTCTATTCAGGAAAAAACTTCCAGCTCGCTGAAATATGTTCATTTGCTGAAAACCATCAAAACCACGAAAAGTTCTTGTATTTGAAGATAAAATCTTTTTTCTTTGAAGAAGAAAGATCTAGCTGACTGAAATAAGTTCATTAGATGAAAACCAACAAAAATTGACAAGAACCACGAAAAGTTCTTGTATTTTAAGATAAAATCTTACTCTATTAAGGAAAAAACTTCCAGCTCGCTGAAATATGTTCATTTGCTGAAAAACAACAAAACCGCGAAAAGTTCTTGTATTTGAAGATAAAATCTTTTTGCTTTGAAGAAGAAAGATCTTGCTGACTGAAATAAGTTCATTAGATGAAAACCGACAAAAATTGACAAGAACCACGAAAAGTTCTTGTATTTTAAGATAAAATCTTACGCTATTAAAGAAAAAACTCCCAGCTCGCTGAAATATGTTCATTTGCTGAAAACCAACAAAACCACGAAAAGTTCTTGTATTTGAAGATAAAATCTTTTTGCTTTGAAGAAGAAAGATCTAGCTGACTGAAATAAGTTCATTAGATGAAAACCAACAAAAATTGACAAGAACCACGAAAAGTTCTTGTATTTTAAGATAAAATCTTACTCTATTAAGGAAAAAACTTCCAGCTCGCTGAAATATGTTCATTTGCTGAAAACCATCAAAACCACGAAAAGTTCTTGTATTTGAAGATAAAATCTTTTTGCTTTGAAGAAGAAAGATCTCGCTGACTGAAATAAGTTCATTAGATGAAAACCAACAAAAATTGACAAGAACCATGAAAAGTTCTTGTATTTTAAGATAAAATCTTACTCTATTAAGGAAAAAACTTCCAGCTCGCTGAAATATGTTCATTTGCTGAAAACCATCAAAACCACGAAAAGTTCTTGTATTTGAAGATAAAATCTTTTTGCTTTGAAGAAGAAAGATCTAGCTGACTGAAATAAGTTCATGAGATGAAAACCAACAAAAATTGACAAAAACCACGAAAAGTTCTTGTATTTTAAGATAAAATCTTAGGCTATTAAAGAAAAAACTTCCAGCTCGCTGAAATCTGTTCATTTGCTGAAAACCATCAAAACCACGAAAAGTTCTTGTATTTGAAGATAAAATCTTTTTTCTTTGAAGAAGAAAGATCTAGCTGACTGAAATAAGTTCATTAGATGAAAACCAACAAAAATTGACAAGAACCACGAAAAGTTCTTGTATTTTAAGATAAAATCTTACTCGATTCAGGAAAAAACTTCCAGCTCGCTGAAATATGTTCATTTGCTGAAAACCATCAAAACCACGAAAAGTTCTTGTATTTGAAGATAAAATCTTTTTGCTTTGAAGAAGAAAGATCTAGCTGACTGAAATAAGTTCATTAGATGAAAACCAACAAAAATTGACAAGAACCACGAAAAGTTCTTGTATTTTAAGATAAAATCTTACGCTATTAAAGAAAAAACTCCCAGCTCGCTGAAATATGTTCATTTGATGAAAACCAACAAAACCACGAAAAGTTCTTGTATTTGAAGATAAAATCTTTTTTCTTTGAAGAAGAAAGATCTAGCTGACTGAAATAAGTTCATTAGATGAAAACCAACAAAAATTGACAAGAACCACGAAAAGTTCTTGTATTTTAAGATAAAATCTTACTCTATTAAGGAAAAAACTTGCAGCTCGCTGAAATATGTTCATTTGCTGAAAACCATCAAAACCACGAAAAGTTCTTGAATTTGAAGATAAAATCTTTTTGCTTTGAAGAAGAAAGATCTAGCTGACTGAAATAAGTTCATTAGATGAAAACCAACAAAAATTGACAAGAACCACGAAAAGTTCTTGTATTTTAAGATAAAATCTTACTCTATTAAGGAAAAAACTTCCAGCTCGCTGAAATCTGTTCATTTGCTGAAAACCAACAAAACCACCAAAAGTTCTTGTATTTGAAGATAAAATCTTTTTGCTTTGACGAAGAAAGATCTAGCTGACTGAAATAAGTTCATTAGATGAAAACCAACAAAAATTGACAAGAACCACGAAAAGTTGTTGTATTTTAAGATAAAATCTTAGGCTATTAAAGAAAAAACTTCCAGCTCGCTGAAATCTGTTCATTTGCTGAAAACCATCAAAACCACGAAAAGTTCTTGTATTTGAAGATAAAATCTTTTTGCTTTGAAGAAGAAAGATCTAGCTGACTGAAATAAGTTCATTAGATGAAAACCAACAAAAATTGACAAGAACCACGAAAAGTTCTTGTATTTTAAGATAAAATCTTACTCTATTCAGGAAAAAACTTCCAGCTCGCTGAAATATGTTCATTTGCTGAAAACCATCAAAACCACGAAAAGTTCTTGTATTTGAAGATAAAATCTTTTTTCTTTGAAGAAGAAAGATCTAGCTGACTGAAATAAGTTCATTAGATGAAAACCAACAAAAATTGACAAGAACCACGAAAAGTTCTTGTATTTTAAGATAAAATCTTACTCTATTAAGGAAAAAACTTCCAGCTCGCTGAAATATGTTCATTTGCTGAAAAACAACAAAACCGCGAAAAGTTCTTGTATTTGAAGATAAAATCTTTTTGCTTTGAAGAAGAAAGATCTTGCTGACTGAAATAAGTTCATTAGACGAAAACCGACAAAAATTGACAAGAACCACGAAAAGTTCTTGTATTTTAAGATAAAATCTTACGCTATTAAAGAAAAAACTCCCAGCTCGCTGAAATATGTTCATTTGCTGAAAACCAACAAAACCACGAAAAGTTCTTGTATTTGAAGATAAAATCTTTTTGCTTTGAAGAAGAAAGATCTAGCTGACTGAAATAAGTTCATTAGATGAAAACCAACAAAAATTGACAAGAACCACGAAAAGTTCTTGTATTTTAAGATAAAATCTTACTCTATTAAGGAAAAAACTTCCAGCTCGCTGAAATATGTTCATTTGCTGAAAACCATCAAAACCACGAAAAGTTCTTGTATTTGAAGATAAAATCTTTTTGCTTTGAAGAAGAAAGATCTAGCTGACTGAAATAAGTTCATTAGATGAAAACCAACAAAAATTGACAAAAACCACGAAAAGTTCTTGTATTTTAAGATAAAATCTTAGGCTATTAAAGAAAAAACTTCCAGCTCGCTGAAATCTGTTCATTTGCTGAAAACCATCAAAACCACGAAAAGTTCTTGTATTTGAAGATAAAATCTTTTTTCTTTGAAGAAGAAAGATCTAGCTGACTGAAATAAGTTCATTAGATGAAAACCAACAAAAATTGACAAGAACCACGAAAAGTTCTTGTATTTTAAGATAAAATCTTACTCGATTCAGGAAAAAACTTCCAGCTCGCTGAAATATGTTCATTTGCTGAAAAACAACAAAACCGCGAAAAGTTCTTGTATTTGAAGATAAAATCTTTTTGCTTTGAAGAAGAAAGATCTTGCTGACTGAAATAAGTTCATTAGATGAAAACCGACAAAAATTGACAAGAACCACGAAAAGTTCTTGTATTTTAAGATAAAATCTTACGCTATTAAAGAAAAAACTCCCAGCTCGCTGAAATATGTTCATTTGCTGAAAACCAACAAAACCACGAAAAGTTCTTGTATTTGAAGATAAAATCTTTTTGCTTTGAAGAAGAAAGATCTAGCTGACTGAAATAAGTTCATTAGATGAAAACCAACAAAAATTGACAAGAACCACGAAAAGTTCTTGTATTTTAAGATAAAATCTTACTCTATTAAGGAAAAAACTTCCAGCTCGCTGAAATATGTTCATTTGCTGAAAACCATCAAAACCACGAAAAGTTCTTGTATTTGAAGATAAAATCTTTTTGCTTTGAAGAAGAAAGATCTAGCTGACTGAAATAAGTTCATTAGATGAAAACCAACAAAAATTGACAAAAACCACGAAAAGTTCTTGTATTTTAAGATAAAATCTTAGGCTATTAAAGAAAAAACTTCCAGCTCGCTGAAATCTGTTCATTTGCTGAAAACCATCAAAACCACGAAAAGTTCTTGTATTTGAAGATAAAATCTTTTTTCTTTGAAGAAGAAAGATCTAGCTGACTGAAATAAGTTCATTAGATGAAAACCAACAAAAATTGACAAGAACCACGAAAAGTTCTTGTATTTTAAGATAAAATCTTACTCGATTCAGGAAAAAACTTCCAGCTCGCTGAAATATGTTCATTTGCTGAAAACCATCAAAACCACGAAAAGTTCTTGTATTTGAAGATAAAATCTTTTTGCTTTGAAGAAGAAAGATCTAGCTGACTGAAATAAGTTCATTAGATGAAAACCAACAAAAATTGACAAGAACCACGAAAAGTTCTTGTATTTTAAGATAAAATCTTACGCTATTAAAGAAAAAACTCCCAGCTCGCTGAAATATGTTCATTTGCTGAAAACCAACAAAACCACGAAAAGTTCTTGTATTTGAAGATAAAATCTTTTTTCTTTGAAGAAGAAAGATCTAGCTGACTGAAATAAGTTCATTAGATGAAAACCAACAAAAATTGACAAGAACCACGAAAAGTTCTTGTATTTTAAGATAAAATCTTACTCTATTAAGGAAAAAACTTCCAGCTCGCTGAAATATGTTCATTTGCTGAAAATCATCAAAACCACGAAAAGTTCTTGAATTTGAAGATAAAATCTTTTTGCTTTGAAGAAGAAAGATCTAGCTGACTGAAATAAGTTCATTAGATGAAAACCAACAAAAATTGACAAGAACCACGAAAAGTTCTTGTATTTTAAGATAAAATCTTACGCTATTAAAGAAAAAACTCCCAGCTCGCTGAAATCTGTTCATTTGCTGAAAACCAACAAAACCACGAAAAGTTCTTGTATTTGAAGATAAAATCTTTTTGCTTTGAAGAAGAAAGATCTCGCTGACTGAAATAAGTTCATTAGATGAAAACCAACAAAAATTGACAAGAACCATGAAAAGTTCTTGTATTTTAAGATAAAATCTTACTCTATTAAGGAAAAAACTTCCAGCTCGCTGAAATATGTTCATTTGCTGAAAACCATCAAAACCACGAAAAGTTCTTGTATTTGAAGATAAAATCTTTTTGCTTTGAAGAAGAAAGATCTAGCTGACTGAAATAAGTTCATTAGATGAAAACCAACAAAAATTGACAAGAACCACGAAAAGTTCTTGTATTTTAAGATAAAATCTTACTCTATTAAGGAAAAAACTTCCAGCTCGCTGAAATATGTTCATTTGCTGAAAACCATCAAAACCACGAAAAGTTCTTGTATTTGAAGATGAAATCTTTTTGCTTTGAAGAAGAAAGATCGAGCTGACTGAAATAAGTTCATTAGATGAAAACCAACAAAAATTGACAAGAACCACGAAAAGTTCTTGTATTTTAAGATAAAATCTTACTCTATTAAGGAAAAAACTTCCAGCTCGCTGAAATATGTTCATTTGCTGAAAACCATCAAAACCACGAAAAGTTCTTGTATTTGAAGATAAAATCTTTTTGCTTTGAAGAAGAAAGATCTTGCTGACTGAAATAAGTTCATTAGATGAAAACCAACAAAAATTGACAAGAACCACGAAAAGTTCTTGTATTTTAAGATAAAATCTTACTCGATTCAGGAAAAAACTTCCAGCTCGCTGAAATATGTTCATTTGCTGAAAACCATCAAAACCACGAAAAGTTCTTGTATTTGAAGATAAAATCTTTTTGCTTTGAAGAAGAAAGATCTAGCTGACTGAAATAAGTTCATTCGATGAAAACCAACAAAAATTGACAAGAACCACGAAAAGTTCTTGTATTTTAAGATAAAATCTTACTCTATTAAGGAAAAAACTTCCAGCTCGCTGAAATCTGTTCATTTGCTGAAAACCAACAAAACCACCAAACGTTCTTGTATTTGAAGATAAAATCTTTTTGCTTTGACGAAGAAAGATCTAGCTGACTGAAATAAGTTCATTAGATGAAAACCAACAAAAATTGACAAGAACCACGAAAAGTTGTTGTATTTTAAGATAAAATCTTAGGCTATTAAAGAAAAAACTTCCAGCTCGCTGAAATCTGTTCATTTGCTGAAAACCATCAAAACCACGAAAAGTTCTTGTATTTGAAGATAAAATCTTTTTGCTTTGAAGAAGAAAGATCTAGCTGACTGAAATAAGTTCATTAGATGAAAACCAACAAAAATTGACAAGAACCACGAAAAGTTCTTGTATTTTAAGATAAAATCTTACTCTATTCAGGAAAAAACTTCCAGCTCGCTGAAATATGTTCATTTGCTGAAAACCATCAAAACCACGAAAAGTTCTTGTATTTGAAGATAAAATCTTTTTGCTTTGAAGAAGAAAGATCTAGCTGACTGAAATAAGTTCATTAGATGAAAACCAACAAAAATTGACAAGAACCACGAAAAGTTCTTGTATTTTAAGATAAAATCTTACGCTATTAAAGAAAAAACTCCCAGCTCGCTGAAATCTGTTCATTTGCTGAAAACCAACAAAACCACGAAAAGTTCTTGTATTTGAAGATAAAATCTTTTTGCTTTGAAGAAGAAAGATCTCGCTGACTGAAATAAGTTCATTAGATGAAAACCAACAAAAATTGACAAGAACCATGAAAAGTTCTTGTATTTTAAGATAAAATCTTACTCTATTAAGGAAAAAACTTCCAGCTCGCTGAAATATGTTCATTTGCTGAAAACCATCAAAACCACGAAAAGTTCTTGTATTTGAAGATAAAATCTTTTTGCTTTGAAGAAGAAAGATCTAGCTGACTGAAATAAGTTCATTAGATGAAAACCAACAAAAATTGACAAAAACCACGAAAAGTTCTTGTATTTTAAGATAAAATCTTAGGCTATTAAAGAAAAAACTTCCAGCTCGCTGAAATCTGTTCATTTGCTGAAAACCATCAAAACCACGAAAAGTTCTTGTATTTGAAGATAAAATCTTTTTTCTTTGAAGAAGAAAGATCTAGCTGACTGAAATAAGTTCATTAGATGAAAACCAACAAAAATTGACAAGAACCACGAAAAGTTCTTGTATTTTAAGATAAAATCTTACTCGATTCAGGAAAAAACTTCCAGCTCGCTGAAATATGTTCATTTGCTGAAAACCATCAAAACCACGAAAAGTTCTTGTATTTGAAGATAAAATCTTTTTGCTTTGAAGAAGAAAGATCTAGCTGACTGAAATAAGTTCATTAGATGAAAACCAACAAAAATTGACAAGAACCACGAAAAGTTCTTGTATTTTAAGATAAAATCTTACGCTATTAAAGAAAAAACTCCCAGCTCGCTGAAATATGTTCATTTGATGAAAACCAACAAAACCACGAAAAGTTCTTGTATTTGAAGATAAAATCTTTTTTCTTTGAAGAAGAAAGATCTAGCTGACTGAAATAAGTTCATTAGATGAAAACCAACAAAAATTGACAAGAACCACGAAAAGTTCTTGTATTTTAAGATAAAATCTTACTCTATTAAGGAAAAAACTTGCAGCTCGCTGAAATATGTTCATTTGCTGAAAACCATCAAAACCACGAAAAGTTCTTGAATTTGAAGATAAAATCTTTTTGCTTTGAAGAAGAAAGATCTAGCTGACTGAAATAAGTTCATTAGATGAAAACCAACAAAAATTGACAAGAACCACGAAAAGTTCTTGTATTTTAAGATAAAATCTTACTCTATTAAGGAAAAAACTTCCAGCTCGCTGAAATCTGTTCATTTGCTGAAAACCAACAAAACCACCAAAAGTTCTTGTATTTGAAGATAAAATCTTTTTGCTTTGACGAAGAAAGATCTAGCTGACTGAAATAAGTTCATTAGATGAAAACCAACAAAAATTGACAAGAACCACGAAAAGTTGTTGTATTTTAAGATAAAATCTTAGGCTATTAAAGAAAAAACTTCCAGCTCGCTGAAATCTGTTCATTTGCTGAAAACCATCAAAACCACGAAAAGTTCTTGTATTTGAAGATAAAATCTTTTTGCTTTGAAGAAGAAAGATCTAGCTGACTGAAATAAGTTCATTAGATGAAAACCAACAAAAATTGACAAGAACCACGAAAAGTTCTTGTATTTTAAGATAAAATCTTACTCTATTCAGGAAAAAACTTCCAGCTCGCTGAAATATGTTCATTTGCTGAAAACCATCAAAACCACGAAAAGTTCTTGTATTTGAAGATAAAATCTTTTTTCTTTGAAGAAGAAAGATCTAGCTGACTGAAATAAGTTCATTAGATGAAAACCAACAAAAATTGACAAGAACCACGAAAAGTTCTTGTATTTTAAGATAAAATCTTACTCTATTAAGGAAAAAACTTCCAGCTCGCTGAAATATGTTCATTTGCTGAAAAACAACAAAACCGCGAAAAGTTCTTGTATTTGAAGATAAAATCTTTTTGCTTTGAAGAAGAAAGATCTTGCTGACTGAAATAAGTTCATTAGATGAAAACCGACAAAAATTGACAAGAACCACGAAAAGTTCTTGTATTTTAAGATAAAATCTTACGCTATTAAAGAAAAAACTCCCAGCTCGCTGAAATATGTTCATTTGCTGAAAACCAACAAAACCACGAAAAGTTCTTGTATTTGAAGATAAAATCTTTTTGCTTTGAAGAAGAAAGATCTAGCTGACTGAAATAAGTTCATTAGATGAAAACCAACAAAAATTGACAAGAACCACGAAAAGTTCTTGTATTTTAAGATAAAATCTTACTCTATTAAGGAAAAAACTTCCAGCTCGCTGAAATATGTTCATTTGCTGAAAACCATCAAAACCACGAAAAGTTCTTGTATTTGAAGATAAAATCTTTTTGCTTTGAAGAAGAAAGATCTCGCTGACTGAAATAAGTTCATTAGATGAAAACCAACAAAAATTGACAAGAACCATGAAAAGTTCTTGTATTTTAAGATAAAATCTTACTCTATTAAGGAAAAAACTTCCAGCTCGCTGAAATATGTTCATTTGCTGAAAACCATCAAAACCACGAAAAGTTCTTGTATTTGAAGATAAAATCTTTTTGCTTTGAAGAAGAAAGATCTAGCTGACTGAAATAAGTTCATGAGATGAAAACCAACAAAAATTGACAAAAACCACGAAAAGTTCTTGTATTTTAAGATAAAATCTTAGGCTATTAAAGAAAAAACTTCCAGCTCGCTGAAATCTGTTCATTTGCTGAAAACCATCAAAACCACGAAAAGTTCTTGTATTTGAAGATAAAATCTTTTTTCTTTGAAGAAGAAAGATCTAGCTGACTGAAATAAGTTCATTAGATGAAAACCAACAAAAATTGACAAGAACCACGAAAAGTTCTTGTATTTTAAGATAAAATCTTACTCGATTCAGGAAAAAACTTCCAGCTCGCTGAAATATGTTCATTTGCTGAAAACCATCAAAACCACGAAAAGTTCTTGTATTTGAAGATAAAATCTTTTTGCTTTGAAGAAGAAAAATCTAGCTGACTGAAATAAGTTCATTAGATGAAAACCAACAAAAATTGACAAGAACCACGAAAAGTTCTTGTATTTTAAGATAAAATCTTACGCTATTAAAGAAAAAACTCCCAGCTCGCTGAAATATGTTCATTTGATGAAAACCAACAAAACCACGAAAAGTTCTTGTATTTGAAGATAAAATCTTTTTTCTTTGAAGAAGAAAGATCTAGCTGACTGAAATAAGTTCATTAGATGAAAACCAACAAAAATTGACAAGAACCACGAAAAGTTCTTGTATTTTAAGATAAAATCTTACTCTATTAAGGAAAAAACTTGCAGCTCGCTGAAATATGTTCATTTGCTGAAAACCATCAAAACCACGAAAAGTTCTTGAATTTGAAGATAAAATCTTTTTGCTTTGACGAAGAAAGATCTAGCTGACTGAAATAAGTTCATTAGATGAAAACCAACAAAAATTGACAAGAACCACGAAAAGTTGTTGTATTTTAAGATAAAATCTTAGGCTATTAAAGAAAAAACTTCCAGCTCGCTGAAATCTGTTCATTTGCTGAAAACCATCAAAACCACGAAAAGTTCTTGTATTTGAAGATAAAATCTTTTTGCTTTGAAGAAGAAAGATCTAGCTGACTGAAATAAGTTCATTAGATGAAAACCAACAAAAATTGACAAGAACCACGAAAAGTTCTTGTATTTTAAGATAAAATCTTACTCTATTCAGGAAAAAACTTCCAGCTCGCTGAAATATGTTCATTTGCTGAAAACCATCAAAACCACGAAAAGTTCTTGTATTTGAAGATAAAATCTTTTTTCTTTGAAGAAGAAAGATCTAGCTGACTGAAATAAGTTCATTAGATGAAAACCAACAAAAATTGACAAGAACCACGAAAAGTTCTTGTATTTTAAGATAAAATCTTACTCTATTAAGGAAAAAACTTCCAGCTCGCTGAAATATGTTCATTTGCTGAAAAACAACAAAACCGCGAAAAGTTCTTGTATTTGAAGATAAAATCTTTTTGCTTTGAAGAAGAAAGATCTTGCTGACTGAAATAAGTTCATTAGATGAAAACCGACAAAAATTGACAAGAACCACGAAAAGTTCTTGTATTTTAAGATAAAATCTTACGCTATTAAAGAAAAAACTCCCAGCTCGCTGAAATATGTTCATTTGCTGAAAACCAACAAAACCACGAAAAGTTCTTGTATTTGAAGATAAAATCTTTTTGCTTTGAAGAAGAAAGATCTAGCTGACTGAAATAAGTTCATTAGATGAAAACCAACAAAAATTGACAAGAACCACGAAAAGTTCTTGTATTTTAAGATAAAATCTTACTCTATTAAGGAAAAAACTTCCAGCTCGCTGAAATATGTTCATTTGCTGAAAACCATCAAAACCACGAAAAGTTCTTGTATTTGAAGATAAAATCTTTTTGCTTTGAAGAAGAAAGATCTAGCTGACTGAAATAAGTTCATTAGATGAAAACCAACAAAAATTGACAAGAACCACGAAAAGTTCTTGTATTTTAAGATAAAATCTTACTCGATTCAGGAAAAAACTTCCAGCTCGCTGAAATATGTTCATTTGCTGAAAACCATCAAAACCACGAAAAGTTCTTGTATTTGAAGATAAAATCTTTTTGCTTTGAAGAAGAAAGATCTAGCTGACTGAAATAAGTTCATTAGATGAAAACCAACAAAAATTGACAAGAACCACGAAAAGTTCTTGTATTTTAAGATAAAATCTTACGCTATTAAAGAAAAAACTCCCAGCTCGCTGAAATATGTTCATTTGCTGAAAACCAACAAAACCACGAAAAGTTCTTGTATTTGAAGATAAAATCTTTTTTCTTTGAAGAAGAAAGATCTAGCTGACTGAAATAAGTTCATTAGATGAAAACCAACAAAAATTGACAAGAACCACGAAAAGTTCTTGTATTTTAAGATAAAATCTTACTCTATTAAGGAAAAAACTTCCAGCTCGCTGAAATATGTTCATTTGCTGAAAACCATCAAAACCACGAAAAGTTCTTGAATTTGAAGATAAAATCTTTTTGCTTTGAAGAAGAAAGATCTAGCTGACTGAAATAAGTTCATTAGATGAAAACCAACAAAAATTGACAAGAACCACGAAAAGTTCTTGTATTTTAAGATAAAATCTTACGCTATTAAAGAAAAAACTCCCAGCTCGCTGAAATCTGTTCATTTGCTGAAAACCAACAAAACCACGAAAAGTTCTTGTATTTGAAGATAAAATCTTTTTGCTTTGAAGAAGAAAGATCTCGCTGACTGAAATAAGTTCATTAGATGAAAACCAACAAAAATTGACAAGAACCATGAAAAGTTCTTGTATTTTAAGATAAAATCTTACTCTATTAAGGAAAAAACTTCCAGCTCGCTGAAATATGTTCATTTGCTGAAAACCATCAAAACCACGAAAAGTTCTTGTATTTGAAGATAAAATCTTTTTGCTTTGAAGAAGAAAGATCTAGCTGACTGAAATAAGTTCATTAGATGAAAACCAACAAAAATTGACAAAAACCACGAAAAGTTCTTGTATTTTAAGATAAAATCTTAGGCTATTAAAGAAAAAACTTCCAGCTCGCTGAAATCTGTTCATTTGCTGAAAACCATCAAAACCACGAAAAGTTCTTGTATTTGAAGATAAAATCTTTTTTCTTTGAAGAAGAAAGATCTAGCTGACTGAAATAAGTTCATTAGATGAAAACCAACAAAAATTGACAAGAACCACGAAAAGTTCTTGTATTTTAAGATAAAATCTTACTCGATTCAGGAAAAAACTTCCAGCTCGCTGAAATATGTTCATTTGCTGAAAACCATCAAAACCACGAAAAGTTCTTGTATTTGAAGATAAAATCTTTTTGCTTTGAAGAAGAAAGATCTAGCTGACTGAAATAAGTTCATTAGATGAAAACCAACAAAAATTGACAAGAACCACGAAAAGTTCTTGTATTTTAAGATAAAATCTTACGCTATTAAAGAAAAAACTCCCAGCTCGCTGAAATATGTTCATTTGCTGAAAACCAACAAAACCACAAAAAGTTCTTGTATTTGAAGATAAAATCTTTTTTCTTTGAAGAAGAAAGATCTCGCTGACTGAAATAAGTTCATTAGATGAAAACCAACAAAAATTGACAAGAACCACGAAAAGTTCTTGTATTTTAAGATAAAATCTTAGGCTATGAAAGAAAAAACTTCCAGCTCGCTGAAATCTGTTCATTTGCTGAAAACCATCAAAACCACGAAAAGTTCTTGTATTTGAAGATAAAATCTTTTTGCTTTGAAGAAGAAAGATCTAGCTGACTGAAATAAGTTCATTAGATGAAAACCAACAAAAATTGACAAGAACCACGAAAAGTTCTTGTATTTTAAGATAAAATCTTATTCGATTCAGGAAAAAACTTCCAGCTCGCTGAAATATGTTCATTTGCTGAAAACCATCAAAACCACGAAAAGTTCTTGTATTTGAAGATAAAATCTTTTTGCTTTGAAGAAGAAAGATCTAGCTGACTGAAATAAGTTCATTAGATGAAAACCAACAAAAATTGACAAGAACCACGAAAAGTTCTTGTATTTTAAGATAAAATCTTACGCTATGAAAGAAAAAACTCCCAGCTCGCTGAAATATGTTCATTTGCTGAAAACCATCAAAACCACGAAAAGTTCTTGTATTTGAAGATAAAATCTTTTTGCTTTGAAGAAGAAAGATCTAGCTGACTGAAATAAGTTCATTAGATGAAAACCAACAAAAATTGACAAGAACCACGAAAAGTTCTTGTATTTTAAGATAAAATCTTACTCTATTAAGGAAAAAACTTCCAGCTCGCTGAAATATGTTCATTTGCTGAAAACCATCAAAACCACGAAAAGTTCTTGTATTTGAAGATGAAATCTTTTTGCTTTGAAGAAGAAAGATCGAGCTGACTGAAATAAGTTCATTAGATGAAAACCAACAAAAATTGACAAGAACCACGAAAAGTTCTTGTATTTTAAGATAAATTCTTACTCTATTAAGGAAAAAACTTCCAGCTCGCTGAAATATGTTCATTTGCTGAAAACCATCAAAACCACGAAAAGTTCTTGTATTTGAAGATAAAATCTTTTTGCTTTGAAGAAGAAAGATCTTGCTGACTGAAATAAGTTCATTAGATGAAAACCAACAAAAATTGACAAGAACCACGAAAAGTTCTTGTATTTTAAGATAAAATCTTACTCGATTCAGGAAAAAACTTCCAGCTCGCTGAAATATGTTCATTTGCTGAAAACCATCAAAACCACGAAAAGTTCTTGTATTTGAAGATAAAATCTTTTTGCTTTGAAGAAGAAAGATCTAGCTGACTGAAATAAGTTCATTCGATGAAAACCAACAAAAATTGACAAGAACCACGAAAAGTTCTTGTATTTTAAGATAAAATCTTACTCTATTAAGGAAAAAACTTCCAGCTCGCTGAAATCTGTTCATTTGCTGAAAACCAACAAAACCACCAAACGTTCTTGTATTTGAAGATAAAATCTTTTTGCTTTGACGAAGAAAGATCTAGCTGACTGAAATAAGTTCATTAGATGAAAACCAACAAAAATTGACAAGAACCACGAAAAGTTGTTGTATTTTAAGATAAAATCTTAGGCTATTAAAGAAAAAACTTCCAGCTCGCTGAAATCTGTTCATTTGCTGAAAACCATCAAAACCACGAAAAGTTCTTGTATTTGAAGATAAAATCTTTTTGCTTTGAAGAAGAAAGATCTAGCTGACTGAAATAAGTTCATTAGATGAAAACCAACAAAAATTGACAAGAACCACGAAAAGTTCTTGTATTTTAAGATAAAATCTTACTCTATTCAGGAAAAAACTTCCAGCTCGCTGAAATATGTTCATTTGCTGAAAACCATCAAAACCACGAAAAGTTCTTGTATTTGAAGATAAAATCTTTTTGCTTTGAAGAAGAAAGATCTAGCTGACTGAAATAAGTTCATTAGATGAAAACCAACAAAAATTGACAAGAACCACGAAAAGTTCTTGTATTTTAAGATAAAATCTTACTCTATTAAGGAAAAAACTTCCAGCTCGCTGAAATATGTTCATTTGCTGAAAAACAACAAAACCGCGAAAAGTTCTTGTATTTGAAGATAAAATCTTTTTGCTTTGAAGAAGAAAGATCTTCCTGACTGAAATAAGTTCATTAGATGAAAACCAACAAAAATTGACAAGAACCACGAAAAGTTCTTGTATTTTAAGATAAAATCTTACTCGATTCAGGAAAAAACATCCAGCTCGCTGAAATATGTTCATTTGCTGAAAACCATCAAAACCTCGAAAAGTTCTTGTATTTGAAGATAAAATCTTTTTGCTTTGAAGAAGAAAGATCTAGCTGACTGAAATAAGTTCATTAGATGAAAACCAACAAAAATTGACAAGAACCACGAAAAGTTCTTGTATTTTAAGATAAAATCTTACGCTATTAAAGAAAAAACTTGCAGCTCGCTGAAATATGTTCATTTGCTGAAAACCATCAAAACCACGAAAAGTTCTTGAATTTGAAGATAAAATCTTTTTGCTTTGAAGAAGAAAGATCTAGCTGACTGAAATAAGTTCATTAGATGAAAACCAACAAAAATTGACAAGAACCACGAAAAGTTCTTGTATTTTAAGATAAAATCTTACGCTATTAAAGAAAAAACTCCCAGCTCGCTGAAATATGTTCATTTGCTGAAAACCAACAAAACCACGAAAAGTTCTTGTATTTGAAGATAAAATCTTTTTGCTTTGAAGAAGAAAGATCTCGCTGACTGAAATAAGTTCATTAGATGAAAACCAACAAAAATTGACAAGAACCATGAAAAGTTCTTGTATTTTAAGATAAAATCTTACTCTATTAAGGAAAAAACTTCCAGCTCGCTGAAATATGTTCATTTGCTGAAAACCATCAAAACCACGAAAAGTTCTTGTATTTGAAGATAAAATCTTTTTGCTTTGAAGAAGAAAGATCTAGCTGACTGAAATAAGTTCATTAGATGAAAACCAACAAAAATTGACAAAAACCACGAAAAGTTCTTGTATTTTAAGATAAAATCTTAGGCTATTAAAGAAAAAACTTCCAGCTCGCTGAAATCTGTTCATTTGCTGAAAACCATCAAAACCACGAAAAGTTCTTGTATTTGAAGATAAAATCTTTTTTCTTTGAAGAAGAAAGATCTAGCTGACTGAAATAAGTTCATTAGATGAAAACCAACAAAAATTGACAAGAACCACGAAAAGTTCTTGTATTTTAAGATAAAATCTTACTCGATTCAGGAAAAAACTTCCAGCTCGCTGAAATATGTTCATTTGCTGAAAACCATCAAAACCACGAAAAGTTCTTGTATTTGAAGATAAAATCTTTTTGCTTTGAAGAAGAAAGATCTAGCTGACTGAAATAAGTTCATTAGATGAAAACCAACAAAAATTGACAAGAACCACGAAAAGTTCTTGTATTTTAAGATAAAATCTTACGCTATTAAAGAAAAAACTCCCAGCTCGCTGAAATATGTTCATTTGATGAAAACCAACAAAACCACGAAAAGTTCTTGTATTTGAAGATAAAATCTTTTTTCTTTGAAGAAGAAAGATCTAGCTGACTGAAATAAGTTCATTAGATGAAAACCAACAAAAATTGACAAGAACCACGAAAAGTTCTTGTATTTTAAGATAAAATCTTACTCTATTAAGGAAAAAACTTGCAGCTCGCTGAAATATGTTCATTTGCTGAAAACCATCAAAACCACGAAAAGTTCTTGAATTTGAAGATAAAATCTTTTTGCTTTGAAGAAGAAAGATCTAGCTGACTGAAATAAGTTCATTAGATGAAAACCAACAAAAATTGACAAGAACCACGAAAAGTTCTTGTATTTTAAGATAAAATCTTACGCTATTAAAGAAAAAACTCCCAGCTCGCTGAAATCTGTTCATTTGCTGAAAACCAACAAAACCACGAAAGGTTCTTGTATTTGAAGATAAAATCTTTTTGCTTTGAAGAAGAAAGATCTCGCTGACTGAAATAAGTTCATTAGATGAAAACCAACAAAAATTGACAAGAACCATGAAAAGTTCTTGTATTTTAAGATAAAATCTTACTCTATTAAGGAAAAAACTTCCAGCTCGCTGAAATATGTTCATTTGCTGAAAACCATCAAAACCACGAAAAGTTCTTGTATTTGAAGATAAAATCTTTTTGCTTTGAAGAAGAAAGATCTAGCTGACTGAAATAAGTTCATTAGATGAAAACCAACAAAAATTGACAAAAACCACGAAAAGTTCTTGTATTTTAAGATAAAATCTTAGGCTATTAAAGAAAAAACTTCCAGCTCGCTGAAATCTGTTCATTTGCTGAAAACCATCAAAACCGCGAAAAGTTCTTGTATTTGAAGATAAAATCTTTTTTCTTTGAAGAAGAAAGATCTAGCTGACTGAAATAAGTTCATTAGATGAAAACCAACAAAAATTGACAAGAACCACGAAAAGTTCTTGTATTTTAAGATAAAATCTTACTCGATTCAGGAAAAAACTTCCAGCTCGCTGAAATATGTTCATTTGCTGAAAACCATCAAAACCACGAAAAGTTCTTGTATTTGAAGATAAAATCTTTTTGCTTTGAAGAAGAAAGATCTAGCTGACTGAAATAAGTTCATTAGATGAAAACCAACAAAAATTGACAAGAACCACGAAAAGTTCTTGTATTTTAAGATAAAATCTTACGCTATTAAAGAAAAAACTCCCAGCTCGCTGAAATATGTTCATTTGCTGAAAACCAACAAAACCACGAAAAGTTCTTGTATTTGAAGATAAAATCTTTTTTCTTTGAAGAAGAAAGATCTAGCTGACTGAAATAAGTTCATTAGATGAAAACCAACAAAAATTGACAAGAACCACGAAAAGTTCTTGTATTTTAAGATAAAATCTTAGGCTATGAAAGAAAAAACTTCCAGCTCGCTGAAATCTGTTCATTTGCTGAAAACCATCAAAACCACGAAAAGTTCTTGTATTTGAAGATAAAATCTTTTTGCTTTGAAGAAGAAAGATCTAGCTGACTGAAATAAGTTCATTAGATGAAAACCAACAAAAATTGACAAGAACCACGAAAAGTTCTTGTATTTTAAGATAAAATCTTATTCGATTCAGGAAAAAACTTCCAGCTCGCTGAAATATGTTCATTTGCTGAAAACCATCAAAACCACGAAAAGTTCTTGTATTTGAAGATAAAATCTTTTTGCTTTGAAGAAGAAAGATCTAGCTGACTGAAATAAGTTCATTAGATGAAAACCAACAAAAATTGACAAGAACCACGAAAAGTTCTTGTATTTTAAGATAAAATCTTACGCTATGAAAGAAAAAACTCCCAGCTCGCTGAAATATGTTCATTTGCTGAAAACCATCAAAACCACGAAAAGTTCTTGTATTTGAAGATAAAATCTTTTTGCTTTGAAGAAGAAAGATCTAGCTGACTGAAATAAGTTCATTAGATGAAAACCAACAAAAATTGACAAGAACCACGAAAAGTTCTTGTATTTTAAGATAAAATCTTACTCTATTAAGGAAAAAACTTCCAGCTCGCTGAAATATGTTCATTTGCTGAAAACCATCAAAACCACGAAAAGTTCTTGTATTTGAAGATGAAATCTTTTTGCTTTGAAGAAGAAAGATCGAGCTGACTGAAATAAGTTCATTAGATGAAAACCAACAAAAATTGACAAGAACCACGAAAAGTTCTTGTATTTTAAGATAAAATCTTACTCTATTAAGGAAAAAACTTCCAGCTCGCTGAAATATGTTCATTTGCTGAAAACCATCAAAACCACGAAAAGTTCTTGTATTTGAAGATAAAATCTTTTTGCTTTGAAGAAGAAAGATCTTGCTGACTGAAATAAGTTCATTAGATGAAAACCAACAAAAATTGACAAGAACCACGAAAAGTTCTTGTATTTTAAGATAAAATCTTACTCGATTCAGGAAAAAACTTCCAGCTCGCTGAAATATGTTCATTTGCTGAAAACCATCAAAACCACGAAAAGTTCTTGTATTTGAAGATAAAATCTTTTTGCTTTGACGAAGAAAGATCTAGCTGACTGAAATAAGTTCATTAGATGAAAACCAACAAAAATTGACAAGAACCACGAAAAGTTGTTGTATTTTAAGATAAAATCTTAGGCTATTAAAGAAAAAACTTCCAGCTCGCTGAAATCTGTTCATTTGCTGAAAACCATCAAAACCACGAAAAGTTCTTGTATTTGAAGATAAAATCTTTTTGCTTTGAAGAAGAAAGATCTAGCTGACTGAAATAAGTTCATTAGATGAAAACCAACAAAAATTGACAAGAACCACGAAAAGTTCTTGTATTTTAAGATAAAATCTTACTCTATTCAGGAAAAAACTTCCAGCTCGCTGAAATATGTTCATTTGCTGAAAACCATCAAAACCACGAAAAGTTCTTGTATTTGAAGATAAAATCTTTTTTCTTTGAAGAAGAAAGATCTAGCTGACTGAAATAAGTTCATTAGATGAAAACCAACAAAAATTGACAAGAACCACGAAAAGTTCTTGTATTTTAAGATAAAATCTTACTCTATTAAGGAAAAAACTTCCAGCTCGCTGAAATATGTTCATTTGCTGAAAAACAACAAAACCGCGAAAAGTTCTTGTATTTGAAGATAAAATCTTTTTGCTTTGAAGAAGAAAGATCTTCCTGACTGAAATAAGTTCATTAGATGAAAACCAACAAAAATTGACAAGAACCACGAAAAGTTCTTGTATTTTAAGATAAAATCTTACGCTATTAAAGAAAAAACTCCCAGCTCGCTGAAATATGTTCATTTGCTGAAAACCAACAAAACCACGAAAAGTTCTTGTATTTGAAGATAAAATCTTTTTGCTTTGAAGAAGAAAGATCTAGCTGACTGAAATAAGTTCATTAGATGAAAACCAACAAAAATTGACAAGAACCACGAAAAGTTCTTGTATTTTAAGATAAAATCTTACTCTATTAAGGAAAAAACTTCCAGCTCGCTGAAATATGTTCATTTGCTGAAAACCATCAAAACCACGAAAAGTTCTTGTATTTGAAGATAAAATCTTTTTGCTTTGAAGAAGAAAGATCTAGCTGACTGAAATAAGTTCATTAGATGAAAACCAACAAAAATTGACAAAAACCACGAAAAGTTCTTGTATTTTAAGATAAAATCTTACGCTATTAAAGAAAAAACTTGCAGCTGGCTGAAATATGTTCATTTGCTGAAAACCATCAAAACCACGAAAAGTTCTTGAATTTGAAGATAAAATCTTTTTGCTTTGAAGAAGAAAGATCTAGCTGACTGAAATAAGTTCATTGGATGAAAACCAACAAAAATTGACAAGAACCACGAAAAGTTCTTGTATTTTAAGATAAAATCTTACGCTATTAAAGAAAAAACTCCCAGCTCGCTGAAATATGTTCATTTGCTGAAAACCAACAAAACCACGAAAAGTTCTTGTATTTGAAGATAAAATCTTTTTGCTTTGAAGAAGAAAGATCTCGCTGACTGAAATAAGTTCATTAGATGAAAACCAACAAAAATTGACAAGAACCATGAAAAGTTCTTGTATTTTAAGATAAAATCTTACTCTATTAAGGAAAAAACTTCCAGCTCGCTGAAATATGTTCATTTGCTGAAAACCATCAAAACCACGAAAAGTTCTTGTATTTGAAGATAAAATCTTTTTGCTTTGAAGAAGAAAGATCTAGCTGACTGAAATAAGTTCATTAGATGAAAACCAACAAAAATTGACAAAAACCACGAAAAGTTCTTGTATTTTAAGATAAAATCTTAGGCTATTAAAGAAAAAACTTCCAGCTCGCTGAAATCTGTTCATTTGCTGAAAACCATCAAAACCACGAAAAGTTCTTGTATTTGAAGATAAAATCTTTTTGCTTTGAAGAAGAAAGATCTAGCTGACTGAAATAAGTTCATTAGATGAAAACCAACAAAAATTGACAAGAACCACGAAAAGTTCTTGTATTTTAAGATAAAATCTTACTCTATTCAGGAAAAAACTTCCAGCTCGCTGAAATATGTTCATTTGCTGAAAACCATCAAAACCACGAAAAGTTCTTGTATTTGAAGATAAAATCTTTTTGCTTTGAAGAAGAAAGATCTAGCTGACTGAAATAAGTTCATTAGATGAAAACCAACAAAAATTGACAAGAACCACGAAAAGTTCTTGTATTTTAAGATAAAATCTTACTCTATTAAGGAAAAAACTTCCAGCTCGCTGAAATATGTTCATTTGCTGAAAAACAACAAAACCGCAAAAAGTTCTTGTATTTGAAGATAAAATCTTTTTGCTTTGAAGAAGAAAGATCTTGCTGACTGAAATAAGTTCATTAGATGAAAACCGACAAAAATTGACAAGAACCACGAAAAGTTCTTGTATTTTAAGATAAAATCTTACGCTATTAAAGAAAAAACTCCCAGCTCGCTGAAATATGTTCATTTGCTGAAAACCAACAAAACCACGAAAAGTTCTTGTATTTGAAGATAAAATCTTTTTGCTTTGAAGAAGAAAGATCTAGCTGACTGAAATAAGTTCATTAGATGAAAACCAACAAAAATTGACAAGAACCACGAAAAGTTCTTGTATTTTAAGATAAAATCTTACTCTATTAAGGAAAAAACTTCCAGCTCGCTGAAATATGTTCATTTGCTGAAAACCATCAAAACCACGAAAAGTTCTTGTATTTGAAGATAAAATCTTTTTGCTTTGAAGAAGAAAGATCTAGCTGACTGAAATAAGTTCATTAGATGAAAACCAACAAAAATTGACAAAAACCACGAAAAGTTCTTGTATTTTAAGATAAAATCTTAGGCTATTAAAGAAAAAACTTCCAGCTCGCTGAAATCTGTTCATTTGCTGAAAACCATCAAAACCACGAAAAGTTCTTGTATTTGAAGATAAAATCTTTTTTCTTTGAAGAAGAAAGATCTAGCTGACTGAAATAAGTTCATTAGATGAAAACCAACAAAAATTGACAAGAACCACGAAAAGTTCTTGTATTTTAAGATAAAATCTTACTCGATTCAGGAAAAAACTTCCAGCTCGCTGAAATATGTTCATTTGCTGAAAACCATCAAAACCACGAAAAGTTCTTGTATTTGAAGATAAAATTTTTTTGCTTTGAAGAAGAAAGATCTAGCTGACTGAAATAAGTTCATTAGATGAAAACCAACAAAAATTGACAAGAACCACGAAAAGTTCTTGTATTTTAAGATAAAATCTTACGCTATTAAAGAAAAAACTCCCAGCTCGCTGAAATATGTTCATTTGCTGAAAACCAACAAAACCACGAAAAGTTCTTGTATTTGAAGATAAAATCTTTTTTCTTTGAAGAAGAAAGATCTAGCTGACTGAAATAAGTTCATTAGATGAAAACCAACAAAAATTGACAAGAACCACGAAAAGTTCTTGTATTTTAAGATAAAATCTTACTCTATTAAGGAAAAAACTTCCAGCTCGCTGAAATATGTTCATTTGCTGAAAACCATCAAAACCACGAAAAGTTCTTGAATTTGAAGATAAAATCTTTTTGCTTTGAAGAAGAAAGATCTAGCTGACTGAAATAAGTTCATTAGATGAAAACCAACAAAAATTGACAAGAACCACGAAAAGTTCTTGTATTTTAAGATAAAATCTTACGCTATTAAAGAAAAAACTCCCAGCTCGCTGAAATCTGTTCATTTGCTGAAAACCAACAAAACCACGAAAAGTTCTTGTATTTGAAGATAAAATCTTTTTGCTTTGAAGAAGAAAGATCTCGCTGACTGAAATAAGTTCATTAGATGAAAACCAACAAAAATTGACAAGAACCATGAAAAGTTCTTGTATTTTAAGATAAAATCTTACTCTATTAAGGAAAAAACTTCCAGCTCGCTGAAATATGTTCATTTGCTGAAAACCATCAAAACCACGAAAAGTTCTTGTATTTGAAGATAAAATCTTTTTGCTTTGAAGAAGAAAGATCTAGCTGACTGAAATAAGTTCATTAGATGAAAACCAACAAAAATTGACAAAAACCACGAAAAGTTCTTGTATTTTAAGATAAAATCTTACGCTATTAAAGAAAAAACTCCCAGCTCGCTGAAATATGTTCATTTGCTGAAAACCAACAAAACCACGAAAAGTTCTTGTATTTGAAGATAAAATCTTTTTGCTTTGAAGAAGAAAGATCTAGCTGACTGAAATAAGTTCATTAGATGAAAACCAACAAAAATTGACAAGAACCACGAAAAGTTCTTGTATTTTAAGATAAAATCTTACTCTATTAAGGAAAAAACTTCCAGCTCGCTGAAATATGTTCATTTGCTGAAAACCATCAAAACCACGAAAAGTTCTTGTATTTGAAGATAAAATCTTTTTGCTTTGAAGAAGAAAGATCTAGCTGACTGAAATAAGTTCATTAGATGAAAACCAACAAAAATTGACAAAAACCACGAAAAGTTCTTGTATTTTAAGATAAAATCTTAGGCTATTAAAGAAAAAACTTCCAGCTCGCTGAAATCTGTTCATTTGCTGAAAACCATCAAAACCACGAAAAGTTCTTGTATTTGAAGATAAAATCTTTTTTCTTTGAAGAAGAAAGATCTAGCTGACTGAAATAAGTTCATTAGATGAAAACCAACAAAAATTGACAAGAACCACGAAAAGTTCTTGTATTTTAAGATAAAATCTTACTCGATTCAGGAAAAAACTTCCAGCTCGCTGAAATATGTTCATTTGCTGAAAACCATCAAAACCACGAAAAGTTCTTGTATTTGAAGATAAAATTTTTTTGCTTTGAAGAAGAAAGATCTAGCTGACTGAAATAAGTTCATTAGATGAAAACCAACAAAAATTGACAAGAACCACGAAAAGTTCTTGTATTTTAAGATAAAATCTTACGCTATTAAAGAAAAAACTCCCAGCTCGCTGAAATATGTTCATTTGCTGAAAACCAACAAAACCACGAAAAGTTCTTGTATTTGAAGATAAAATCTTTTTTCTTTGAAGAAGAAAGATCTAGCTGACTGAAATAAGTTCATTAGATGAAAACCAACAAAAATTGACAAGAACCACGAAAAGTTCTTGTATTTTAAGATAAAATCTTACTCTATTAAGGAAAAAACTTCCAGCTCGCTGAAATATGTTCATTTGCTGAAAACCATCAAAACCACGAAAAGTTCTTGAATTTGAAGATAAAATCTTTTTGCTTTGAAGAAGAAAGATCTAGCTGACTGAAATAAGTTCATTAGATGAAAACCAACAAAAATTGACAAGAACCACGAAAAGTTCTTGTATTTTAAGATAAAATCTTACGCTATTAAAGAAAAAACTCCCAGCTCGCTGAAATCTGTTCATTTGCTGAAAACCAACAAAACCACGAAAAGTTCTTGTATTTGAAGATAAAATCTTTTTGCTTTGAAGAAGAAAGATCTCGCTGACTGAAATAAGTTCATTAGATGAAAACCAACAAAAATTGACAAGAACCATGAAAAGTTCTTGTATTTTAAGATAAAATCTTACTCTATTAAGGAAAAAACTTCCAGCTCGCTGAAATATGTTCATTTGCTGAAAACCATCAAAACCACGAAAAGTTCTTGTATTTGAAGATAAAATCTTTTTGCTTTGAAGAAGAAAGATCTAGCTGACTGAAATAAGTTCATTAGATGAAAACCAACAAAAATTGACAAAAACCACGAAAAGTTCTTGTATTTTAAGATAAAATCTTAGGCTATTAAAGAAAAAACTTCCAGCTCGCTGAAATCTGTTCATTTGCTGAAAACCATCAAAACCACGAAAAGTTCTTGTATTTGAAGATAAAATCTTTTTTCTTTGAAGAAGAAAGATCTAGCTGACTGAAATAAGTTCATTAGATGAAAACCAACAAAAATTGACAAGAACCACGAAAAGTTCTTGTATTTTAAGATAAAATCTTACTCGATTCAGGAAAAAACTTCCAGCTCGCTGAAATATGTTCATTTGCTGAAAACCATCAAAACCACGAAAAGTTCTTGTATTTGAAGATAAAATCTTTTTGCTTTGAAGAAGAAAGATCTAGCTGACTGAAATAAGTTCATTAGATGAAAACCAACAAAAATTGACAAGAACCACGAAAAGTTCTTGTATTTTAAGATAAAATCTTACGCTATTAAAGAAAAAACTCCCAGCTCGCTGAAATATGTTCATTTGCTGAAAACCAACAAAACCACGAAAAGTTCTTGTATTTGAAGATAAAATCTTTTTGCTTTGAAGAAGAAAGATCTAGCTGACTGAAATAAGTTCATTAGATGAAAACCAACAAAAATTGACAAGAACCACGAAAAGTTCTTGTATTTTAAGATAAAATCTTACTCTATTAAGGAAAAAACTTCCAGCTCGCTGAAATATGTTCATTTGCTGAAAACCATCAAAACCACGAAAAGTTCTTGAATTTGAAGATAAAATCTTTTTGCTTTGAAGAAGAAAGATCTAGCTGACTGAAATAAGTTCATTAGATGAAAACCAACAAAAATTGACAAGAACCACGAAAAGTTCTTGTATTTTAAGATAAAATCTTACTCTATTAAGGAAAAAACTTCCAGCTCGCTGAAATATGTTCATTTGCTGAAAACCATCAAAACCACGAAAAGTTCTTGTATTTGAAGATAAAATATTTTTGCTTTGAAGAAGAAAGATCTAGCTGACTGAAATAAGTTCATTAGATGAAAACCAACAAAAATTGACAAGAACCACGAAAAGTTCTTGTATTTTAAGATAAAATCTTACGCTATTAAAGAAAAAACTCCCAGCTCGCTGAAATATGTTCATTTGCTGAAAACCAACAAAACCACGAAAAGTTCTTGTATTTGAAGATATTATCTTTTTTCTTTGAAGAAGAAAGATCCAGCTGACTGAAATAAGTTCATTAGATGAAAACCAACAAAAATTGACAAGAACCACGAAAAATTCTTGTATTTTAAGATAAAATCTTCGGCTATGAAAGAAAAAACTTCCAGCTCGCTGAAATCTGTTCATTTGCTGAAAACCATCAAAACCACGAAAAGTTCTTGTATTTGAAGATAAAATCTTTTTGCTTTGAAGAAGAAAGATCTAGCTGACTGAAATAAGTTCATTAGATGAAAACCAACAAAAATTGACAAGAACCACGAAAAGTTCTTGTATTTTAAGATAAAATCTTATTCGATTCAGGAAAAAACTTCCAGCTCGCTGAAATATGTTCATTTGCTGAAAACCATCAAAACCACGAAAAGTTCTTGTATTTGAAGATAAAATCTTTTTGCTTTGAAGAAGAAAGATCTAGCTGACTGAAATAAGTTCATTAGATGAAAACCAACAAAAATTGACAAGAACCACGAAAAGTTCTTGTATTTTAAGATAAAATCTTACGCTATGAAAGAAAAAACTCCCAGCTCGCTGAAATATGTTAATTTGCTGAAAACCATCAAAACCACGAAAAGTTCTTGTATTTGAAGATAAAATCTTTTTGCTTTGAAGAAGAAAGATCTAGCTGACTGAAATAAGTTCATTAGATGAAAACCAACAAAAATTGACAAGAACCACGAAAAGTTCTTGTATTTTAAGATAAAATCTTACTCTATTAAGGAAAAAACTTCCAGCTCGCTGAAATATGTTCATTTGCTGAAAACCATCAAAACCACGAAAAGTTCTTGTATTTGAAGATAAAATCTTTTTGCTTTGAAGAAGAAAGATCTAGCTGACTGAAATAAGTTCATTAGATGAAAACCAACAAAAATTGACAAGAACCATGAAAAGTTCTTGTATTTTAAGATAAAATCTTACTCTATTAAGGAAAAAACTTGCAGCTCGCTGAAATATGTTCATTTGCTGAAAACCATCAAAACCACGAAAAGTTCTTGTATTTGAAGATAAAATCTTTTTGCTTTGAAGAAGAAAGATCCAGCTGACTGAAATAAGTTCATTAGATGAAAACCAACAAAAATTGACAAGAACCACGAAAAGTTCTTGTATTTTAAGATAAAATCTTACTCTATTAAGGAAAAAACTTCCAGCTCGCTGAAATATGTTCATTTGCTGAAAAACAACAAAACCGCGAAAAGTTCTTGTATTTGAAGATAAAATCTTTTTGCTTTGAAGAAGAAAGATCTTGCTGACTGAAATAAGTTCATTAGATGAAAACCAACAAAAATTGACAAGAACCACGAAAAGTTCTTGTATTTTAAGATAAAATCTTACGCTATTAAAGAAAAAACTCCCAGCTCGCTGAAATATGTTCATTTGCTGAAAACCAACAAAACCACGAAAAGTTCTTGTATTTGAAGATAAAATCTTTTTGCTTTGAAGAAGAAAGATCTAGCTGACTGAAATAAGTTCATTAGATGAAAACCAACAAAAATTGACAAGAACCACGAAAAGTTCTTGTATTTTAAGATAAAATCTTACTCTATTAAGGAAAAAACTTCCAGCTCGCTGAAATATGTTCATTTGCTGAAAACCATCAAAACCACGAAAAGTTCATGTATTTGAAGATAAAATCTTTTTGCTTTGAAGAAGAAAGATCTAGCTGACTGAAATAAGTTCATTAGATGAAAACCAACAAAAATTGACAAAAACCACGAAAAGTTCTTGTATTTTAAGATAAAATCTTAGGCTATTAAAGAAAAAACTTCCAGCTCGCTGAAATCTGTTCATTTGCTGAAAACCATCAAAACCACGAAAAGTTCTTGTATTTGAAGATAAAATCTTTTTTCTTTGAAGAAGAAAGATCTAGCTGACTGAAATAAGTTCATTAGATGAAAACCAACAAAAATTGACAAGAACCACGAAAAGTTCTTGTATTTTAAGATAAAATCTTACTCTATTAAGGAAAAAACTTCCAGCTCGCTGAAATATGTTCATTTGCTGAAAAACAACAAAACCGCGAAAAGTTCTTGTATTTGAAGATAAAATCTTTTTGCTTTGAAGAAGAAAGATCTTGCTGACTGAAATAAGTTCATTAGATGAAAACCAACAAAAATTGACAAGAACCACGAAAAGTTCTTGTATTTTAAGATAAAATCTTACGCTATTAAAGAAAAAACTCCCAGCTCGCTGAAATATGTTCATTTGCTGAAAACCAACAAAACCACGAAAAGTTCTTGTATTTGAAGATAAAATCTTTTTGCTTTGAAGAAGAAAGATCTAGCTGACTGAAATAAGTTCATTAGATGAAAACCAACAAAAATTGACAAGAACCACGAAAAGTTCTTGTATTTTAAGATAAAATCTTACTCTATTAAGGAAAAAACTTCCAGCTCGCTGAAATATGTTCATTTGCTGAAAACCATCAAAACCACGAAAAGTTCTTGTATTTGAAGATAAAATCTTTTTGCTTTGAAGAAGAAAGATCTGGCTGACTGAAATAAGTTCATTAGATGAAAACCAACAAAAATTGACAAAAACCACGAAAAGTTCTTGTATTTTAAGATAAAATCTTAGGCTATTAAAGAAGAAAATTCCAGCTCGCTGAAATCTGTTCATTTGCTGAAAACCATCAAAACCACGAAAAGTTCTTGTATTTGAAGATAAAATCTTTTTTCTTTGAAGAAGAAAGATCGAGCTGACTGAAATAAGTTCATTAGATGAAAACCAACAAAAATTGACAAGAACCACGAAAAGTTCTTGTATTTTAAGATAAAATCTTACTCGATTCAGGAAAAAACTTCCAGCTCGCTGAAATATGTTCATTTGCTGAAAACCATCAAAACCACGAAAAGTTCTTGTATTTGAAGATAAAATCTTTTTGCTTTCAAGAAGAAAGATCTAGCTGACTGAAATAAGTTCATTAGATGAAAACCAACAAAAATTGACAAGAACCACGAAAAGTTCTTGTATTTTAAGATAAAATCTTACGCTATTAAAGAAAAAACTCCCAGCTCGCTGAAATATGTTCATTTGCTGAAAACCAACAAAACCACGAAAAGTTCTTGTATTTGAAGATAAAATCTTTTTGCTTTGAAGAAGAAAGATCTAGCTGACTGAAATAAGTTCATCAGATGAAAACCAACAAAAATTGACAAGAACCACGAAAAGTTCTTGTATTTTAAGATAAAATCTTACTCTATTAAGGAAAAAACTTGCAGCTCGCTGAAATATGTTCATTTGCTGAAAACCATCAAAACCACGAAAAGTTCTTGAATTTGAAGATAAAATCTTTTTGCTTTGAAGAAGAAAGATCTAGCTGACTGAAATAAGTTCATTAGATGAAAACCAACAAAAATTGACAAGAACCACGAAAAGTTCTTGTATTTTAAGATAAAATCTTACGCTATTAAAGAAAAAACTCCCAGCTCGCTGAAATATGTTCATTTGCTGAAAACCAACAAAACCACGAAAAGTTCTTGTATTTGAAGATAAAATCTTTTTGCTTTGAAGAAGAAAGATCTCGCTGACTGAAATAAGTTCATTAGATGAAAACCAACAAAAATTGACAAGAACCATGAAAAGTTCTTGTATTTTAAGATAAAATCTTACTCTATTAAGGAAAAAACTTCCAGCTCGCTGAAATATGTTCATTTGCTGAAAACCATCAAAACCACGAAAAGTTCTTGTATTTGAAGATAAAATCTTTTTGCTTTGAAGAAGAAAGATCTAGCTGACTGAAATAAGTTCATTAGATGAAAACCAACAAAAATTGACAAAAACCACGAAAAGTTCTTGTATTTTAAGATAAAATCTTAGGCTATTAAAGAAAAAACTTCCAGCTCGCTGAAATCTGTTCATTTGCTGAAAACCATCAAAACCACGAAAAGTTCTTGTATTTGAAGATAAAATCTTTTTTCTTTGAAGAAGAAAGATCTAGCTGACTGAAATAAGTTCATTAGATGAAAACCAACAAAAATTGACAAGAACCACGAAAAGTTCTTGTATTTTAAGATAAAATCTTACTCGATTCAGGAAAAAACTTCCAGCTCGCTGAAATATGTTCATTTGCTGAAGACCATCAAAACCACGAAAAGTTCTTGTATTTGAAGATAAAATCTTTTTGCTTTGAAGAAGAAAGATCTAGCTGACTGAAATAAGTTCATTAGATGAAAACCAACAAAAATTGACAAGAACCACGAAAAGTTCTTGTATTTTAAGATAAAATCTTACGCTATTAAAGAAAAAACTCCCAGCTCGCTGAAATATGTTCATTTGCTGAAAACCAACAAAACCACGAAAAGTTCTTGTATTTGAAGATAAAATCTTTTTTCTTTGAAGAAGAAAGATCTAGCTGACTGAAATAAGTTCATTAGATGAAAACCAACAAAAATTGACAAGAACCACGAAAAGTTCTTGTATTTTAAGATAAAATCTTACTCTATTAAGGAAAAAACTTGCAGCTCGCTGAAATATGTTCATTTGCTGAAAACCATCAAAACCACGAAAAGTTCTTGAATTTGAAGATAAAATCTTTTTGCTTTGAAGAAGAAAGATCTGGCTGACTGAAATAAGTTCATTAGATGAAAACCAACAAAAATTGACAAGAACCACGAAAAGTTCTTGTATTTTAAGATAAAATCTTACTCTATTAAGGAAAAAACTTCCAGCTCGCTGAAATATGTTCATTTGCTGAAAACCATCAAAACCACGAAAAGTTCTTGTATTTGAAGATAAAATATTTTTGCTTTGAAGAAGAAAGATCTCGCTGACTGAAATAAGTTCATTAGATGAAAACCAACAAAAATTGACAAGAACCACGAAAAGTTCTTGTATTTTAAGATAAAATCTTACGCTATTAAAGAAAAAACTCCCAGCTCGCTGAAATATGTTCATTTGCTGAAAACCAACAAAACCACGAAAAGTTCTTGTATTTGAAGATATTATCTTTTTTCTTTGAAGAAGAAAGATCTAGCTGACTGAAATAAGTTCATTAGATGAAAACCAACAAAAATTGACAAGAACCACGAAAAGTTCTTGTATTTTAAGATAAAATCTTAGGCTATGAAAGAAAAAACTTCCAGCTCGCTGAAATCTGTTCATTTGCTGAAAACCATCAAAACCACGAAAAGTTCTTGTATTTGAAGATAAAATCTTTTTGCTTTGAAGAAGAAAGATCTAGCTGACTGAAATAAGTTCATTAGATGAAAACCAACAAAAATTGACAAGAACCACGAAAAGTTCTTGTATTTTAAGATAAAATCTTACTGTATTAAGGAAAAAACTTCCAGCTCGCTGAAATATGTTCATTTGCTGAAAACCATCAAAACCACGAAAAGTTCTTGTATTTGAAGATAAAATCTTTTTGCTTTGAAGAAGAAAGATCTAGCTGACTGAAATAAGTTCATTAGATGAAAACCAACAAAAATTGACAAGAACCACGAAAAGTTCTTGTATTTTAAGATAAAATCTTACGCTATGAAAGAAAAAACTCCCAGCTCGCTGAAATATGTTCATTTGCTGAAAACCATCAAAACCACGAAAAGTTCTTGTATTTGAAGATAAAATCTTTTTGCTTTGAAGAAGAAAGATCTAGCTGACTGAAATAAGTTCATTAGATGAAAACCAACAAAAATTGACAAGAACCACGAAAAGTTCTTGTATTTTAAGATAAAATCTTACTCTATTAAGGAAAAAACTTCCAGCTCGCTGAAATATGTTCATTTGCTGAAAACCATCAAAACCACGAAAAGTTCTTGTATTTGAAGATAAAATCTTTTCGCTTTGAAGAAGAAAGATCTAGCTGACTGAAATAAGTTCATTGGATGAAAACCAACAAAAATTGACAAGAACCACGAAAGGTTCTTGTATTTTAAGATAAAATCTTACTCTATTAAGGAAAAAACTTGCAGCTCGCTGAAATATGTTCATTTGCTGAAAACCATCAAAACCACGAAAAGTTCTTGAATTTGAAGATAAAATCTTTTTGCTTTGAAGAAGAAAGATCTCGCTGACTGAAATAAGTTCATTAGATGAAAACCAACAAAAATTGACAAGAACCACGAAAAGTTCTTGTATTTTCAGATAAAATCTTACTCGATTCAGGAAAAAACTTCAAGCTCGCTGAAATATGTTCATTTGCTGAAAACCATCAAAACCACGAAAAGTTCTTGTATTTGAAGATAAAATCTTTTTGCTTTGAAGAAGAAAGATCTAGCTGACTGAAATAAGTTCATTAGATGAAAACCAACAAAAATTGACAAGAACCACGAAAAGTTCTTGTATTTTAAGATAAAATCTTACTCTATTAAGGAAAAAACTTCCAGCTCGCTGAAATATGTTCATTTGCTGAAAACCATCAAAACCACGAAAAGTTCTTGTATTTGAAGATAAAATATTTTTGCTTTGAAGAAGAAAGATCTCGCTGACTGAAATAAGTTCATTAGATGAAAACCAACAAAAATTGACAAGAACCACGAAAAGTTCTTGTATTTTAAGATAAAATCTTACGCTATTAAAGAAAAAACTCCCAGCTCGCTGAAATATGTTCATTTGCTGAAAACCAACAAAACCACGAAAAGTTCTTGTATTTGAAGATATTATCTTTTTTCTTTGAAGAAGAAAGATCTAGCTGACTGAAATAAGTTCATTAGATGAAAACCAACAAAAATTGACAAGAACCACGAAAAGTTCTTGTATTTTAAGATAAAATCTTAGGCTATGAAAGAAAAAACTTCCAGCTCGCTGAAATCTGTTCATTTGCTGAAAACCATCAAAACCACGAAAAGTTCTTGTATTTGAAGATAAAATCTTTTTGCTTTGAAGAAGAAAGATCTAGCTGACTGAAATAAGTTCATTAGATGAAAACCAACAAAAATTGACAAGAACCACGAAAAGTTCTTGTATTTTAAGATAAAATCTTACTGTATTAAGGAAAAAACTTCCAGCTCGCTGAAATATGTTCATTTGCTGAAAACCATCAAAACCACGAAAAGTTCTTGTATTTGAAGATAAAATCTTTTTGCTTGGAAGAAGAAAGATCTAGCTGACTGAAATAAGTTCATTAGATGAAAACCAACAAAAATTGACAAGAACCACGAAAAGTTCTTGTATTTTAAGATAAAATCTTACGCTATGAAAGAAAAAACTCGCAGCTCGCTGAAATATGTTCATTTGCTGAAAACCATCAAAACCACGAAAAGTTCTTGTATTTGAAGATAAAATCTTTTTGCTTTGAAGAAGAAAGATCTAGCTGACTGAAATAAGTTCATTAGATGAAAACCAACAAAAATTGACAAGAACCACGAAAAGTTCTTGTATTTTAAGATAAAATCTTACTCTATTAAGGAAAAAACTTCCAGCTCGCTGAAATATGTTCATTTGCTGAAAACCATCAAAACCACGAAAAGTTCTTGTATTTGAAGATAAAATCTTTTTGCTTTGAAGAAGAAAGATCTAGCTGACTGAAATAAGTTCATTGGATGAAAACCAACAAAAATTGACAAGAACCACGAAAGGTTCTTGTATTTTAAGATAAAATCTTACTCTATTAAGGAAAAAACTTGCAGCTCGCTGAAATATGTTCATTTGCTGAAAACCATCAAAACCACGAAAAGTTCTTGAATTTGAAGATAAAATCTTTTTGCTTTGAAGAAGAAAGATCTCGCTGACTGAAATAAGTTCATTAGATGAAAACCAACAAAAATTGACAAGAACCACGAAAAGTTCTTGTATTTTCAGATAAAATCTTACTCGATTCAGGAAAAAACTTCCAGCTCGCTGAAATATGTTCATTTGCTGAAAACCATCAAAACCACGAAAAGTTCTTGTATTTGAAGATAAAATCTTTTTGCTTTGAAGAAGAAAGATCTAGCTGACTGAAATAAGTTCATTAGATGAAAACCAACAAAAATTGACAAGAACCACGAAAAGTTCTTGTATTTTAAGATAAAATCTTACTCTATTAAGGAAAAAACTTCCAGCTCGCTGAAATATGTTCATTTGCTGAAAACCATCAAAACCACGAAAAGTTCTTGTATTTGAAGATAAAATCTTTTTGCTTTGAAGAAGAAAGATCTAGCTGACTGAAATAAGTTCATTAGATGAAAACCAACAAAAATTGACAAGAACCACGAAAAGTTCTTGTATTTTAAGATAAATTCTTAGGCTATTAAAGAAAAAACTTCCAGCTCGCTGAAATCTGTTCATTTGCTGAAAACCATCAAAACCACGAAAAGTTCTTGTATTTGAAGATAAAATCTTTTTGCTTTGAAGAAGAAAGATCCAGCTGACTGAAATAAGTTCATTAGATGAAAACCAACAAAAATTGACAAGAACCACGAAAAGATCTTGTATTTTAAGATAAAATCTTACTCTATTAAGGAAAAAACTTCCAGCTCGCTGAAATCTGTTCATTTGCTGAAAACCATCAAAACCACGAAAAGTTCTTGTATTTGAAGATAAAATCTTTTTGCTTTGAAGAAGAAAGATCTAGCTGACTGAAATAAGTTCATTAGATGAAAACCAACAAAAATTGACAAGAACCACGAAAAGATCTTGTATTTTAAGATAAAATCTTACTCTATTAAGGAAAAAACTTCCAGCTCGCTGAAATCTGTTCATTTGCTGAAAACCAACAAAACCACCAAAAGTTCTTGTATTTGAAGATAAAATCTTTTTGCTTTGAAGAAGAAAGATCCAGCTGACTGAAATAAGTTAATTCGATGAAAACCAACAAAAATTGACAAGAACCACGAAAAGTTCTTGTATTTTAAGATAAAATCTTACGCTATTAAAGAAAAAACTCCCAGCTCGCTGAAATATGTTCATTTGCTGAAAACCAACAAAACCACGAAAAGTTCTTGTATTTGAAGATAAAATCTTTTTTCTTTGAAGAAGAAAGATCTAGCTGACTGAAATAAGTTCATTAGATGAAAACCAACAAAAATTGACAAGAACCACGAAAAGTTCTTGTATTTTAAGATAAAATCTTACTCTATTAAGGAAAAAACTTCCCGCTCGCTGAAATATGTTCATTTGCTGAAAACCATCAAAACCACGAAAAGTTCGTGTATTTGAAGATAAAATCTTTTTGCTTTGATGAAGAAAGATCTCGCTGACTGAAATAAGTTCATTAGATGAAAACCAACAAAAATTGACAAGAACCACGAAAAGTTCTTGTATTTTAAGATAAAATCTTACGCTATTAAAGAAAAAACTCCCAGCTCGCTGAAATATGTTCATTTGCTGAAAACCAACAAAACCACGAAAAGTTCTTGTATTTGAAGATAAAATCTTTTTGCTTTGAAGAAGAAAGATCTTGCTGACTGAAATAAGTTCATTAGATGAAAACCAACAAAAATTGACAAGAACCACGAAAAGTTCTTGTATTTTAAGATAAAATCTTACTCTATTAAGGAAAAAACTTCCAGCTCGCTGAAATATGTTCATTTGCTGAAAACCATCAAAACCACGAAAAGTTCTTGTATTTGAAGATAAAATCTTTTTGCTTTGAAGAAGAAAGATCCAGCTGACTGAAATAAGTTCATTAGATGAAAACCAACAAAAATTGACAAAAACCACGAAAAGTTCTTGTATTTTAAGATAAAATCTTACGCTATTAAAGAAAAAACTTCCAGCTCGCTGAAATCTGTTCATTTGCTGAAAACCATCAAAACCACGAAAAGTTCTTGTATTTGAAGATAAAATCTTTTTGCTTTGAAGAAGAAAGATCTAGCTGACTGAAATAAGTTCATTAGATGAAAACCAACAAAAATTGACAAGAACCACGAAAAGTTCTTGTATTTTAAGATAAAATCTTACTCGATTCAGGAAAAAACTTCCAGCTCGCTGAAATATGTTCATTTGCTGAAAACCATCAAAACCACGAAAAGTTCTTGTATTTGAAGATAAAATCTTTTTGCTTTGAAGGAGAAAGATCTAGCTGACTGAAATAAGTTCATTAGATGAAAACCAACAAAAATTGACAAGAACCACCAAAAGTTCTTGTATTTTAAGATAAAATCTTACTCTGTTAAAGAAAAAACTCCCAGCTCGCTGAAATATGTTCATTTGCTGAAAAACAACAAAACCGCGAAAAGTTCTTGTATTTGATAATAAAATCTTTTTTCTTTGAAGAAGAAAGATCTAGCTGACTGAAATAAGTTCATTAGATGAAAACCAACAAAAATTGACAAGAACCACGAAAAGTTCTTGTATTTTAAGATAAAATCTTACGCTATTAAAGAAAAAACTCCCAGCTCGCTGAAATATGTTCATTTGCTGAAAACCAACAAAACCACGAAAAGTTCTTGTATTTGAAGATAAAATCTTTTTGCTTTGAAGAAGAAAGATCTTGCTGACTGAAATAAGTTCATTAGATGAAAACCAACAAAAATTGACAAGAACCACGAAAAGTTCTTGTATTTTAAGATAAAATCTTACTCTATTAAGGAAAAAACTTCCAGCTCGCTGAAATATGTTCATTTGCTGAAAACCATCAAAACCACGAAAAGTTCTTGTATTTGAAGATAAAATCTTTTTGCTTTGAAGAAGAAAGATCCAGCTGACTGAAATAAGTTCATTAGATGAAAACCAACAAAAATTGACAAAAACCACGAAAAGTTCTTGTATTTTAAGATAAAATCTTACGCTATTAAAGAAAAAACTTCCAGCTCGCTGAAATCTGTTCATTTGCTGAAAACCATCAAAACCACGAAAAGTTCTTGTATTTGAAGATAAAATCTTTTTGCTTTGAAGAAGAAAGATCTAGCTGACTGAAATAAGTTCATTAGATGAAAACCAACAAAAATTGACAAGAACCACGAAAAGTTCTTGTATTTTAAGATAAAATCTTACTCGATTCAGGAAAAAACTTCCAGCTCGCTGAAATATGTTCATTTGCTGAAAACCATCAAAACCACGAAAAGTTCTTGTATTTGAAGATAAAATCTTTTTGCTTTGAAGGAGAAAGATCTAGCTGACTGAAATAAGTTCATTAGATGAAAACCAACAAAAATTGACAAGAACCACCAAAAGTTCTTGTATTTTAAGATAAAATCTTACTCTGTTAAAGAAAAAACTCCCAGCTCGCTGAAATATGTTCATTTGCTGAAAAACAACAAAACCGCGAAAAGTTCTTGTATTTGATAATAAAATCTTTTTTCTTTGAAGAAGAAAGATCTAGCTGACTGAAATAAGTTCATTAGATGAAAACCAACAAAAATTGACAAGAACCACGAAAAGTTCTTGTATTTTAAGATAAAATCTTACGCTATTAAAGAAAAAACTCCCAGCTCGCTGAAATATGTTCATTTGCTGAAAACCAACAAAACCACGAAAAGTTCTTGTATTTGAAGATAAAATCTTTTTGCTTTGAAGAAGAAAGATCTTGCTGACTGAAATAAGTTCATTAGATGAAAACCAACAAAAATTGACAAGAACCACGAAAAGTTCTTGTATTTTAAGATAAAATCTTACTCTATTAAGGAAAAAACTTCCAGCTCGCTGAAATATGTTCATTTGCTGAAAACCATCAAAACCACGAAAAGTTCTTGTATTTGAAGATAAAATCTTTTTGCTTTGAAGAAGAAAGATCCAGCTGACTGAAATAAGTTCATTAGATGAAAACCAACAAAAATTGACAAAAACCACGAAAAGTTCTTGTATTTTAAGATAAAATCTTAGGCTATTAAAGAAAAAACTCCCAGCTCGCTGAAATATGTTCATTTGCTGAAAACCAACAAAACCACGAAAAGTTCTTGTATTTGAAGATAAAATCTTTTTGCTTTGAAGAAGAAAGATCTAGCTGACTGAAATAAGTTCATTAGATGAAAACCAACAAAAATTGACAAGAACCACGAAAAGTTCTTGTATTTTAAGATAAAATCTTACTCTATTAAGGAAAAAACTTCCAGCTCGCTGAAATATGTTCATTTGCTGAAAACCATCAAAACCACGAAGAGTTCTTGTATTTGAAGATAAAATCTTTTTGCTTTGAAGAGGAAAGATCTAGCTGACTGAAATAAGTTCATGAGATGAAAACCAACAAAAATTGACAAGAACCACGAAAAGTTCTTGTATTTTAAGATAAAATCTTACTCTATTAAGGAAAAAACTTCCAGCTCGCTGAAATATGTTCATTTGCTGAAAACCATCAAAACCACGAAAAGTTCTTGTATTTGAAGATAAAATCTTTTTGCTTTGAAGAAGAAAGATCTAGCTGACTGAAATAAGTTCATTAGATGAAAACCAACAAAAATTGACAAGAACCACGAAAAGTTCTTGTATTTTAAGATAAAATCTTACGCTATTAAAGAAAAAACTCCCAGCTCGCTGAAATATGTTCATTTGCTGAAAACCAACAAAACCACGCAAAGTTCTTGTATTTGAAGATAAAATCTTTTTTCTTTGAAGAAGAAAGATCCAGCTGACTGAAATAAGTTCATTAGATGAAAACCAACAAAAATTGACAAGAGCCACGAAAAGTTCTTGTATTTTAAGATAAAAACTTACTCTATTAAGGAAAAAACTTCCAGCTCGCTGAAATCTGTTCGTTTGCTGAAAACCATCAAAACCACGAAAAGTTCTTGTATTTGAAGATAAAATCTTTTTGCTTTGAAGAAGAAAGATCTAGCTGACTGAAATAAGTTCATGAGATGAAAACCAACAAAAATTGACAAGAACAACAAAAAGTTCTTGTATTTTATGATAAAATCTTACTCTATTAAGGAAAAAACTTCCAGCTCGCTGAAATATGTTCATTTGCTGAAAACCATCAAAACCACGAAAAGTTCTTGTATTTGAAGATAAAATATTTTTGCTTTGAAGAAGAAAGATCTATCTGACTGAAATAAGTTCATTAGATGAAAACCAACAAAAATTGACAAGAACCACGAAAAGTTCTTGTATTTTAAGATAAAATCTTACTCTATTAAGGAAAAAACTTCCAGCTCGCTGAAATCTGTTCATTTGCTGAACACCAACAAAACCACCAAAAGTTCTTGTATTTGAAGATAAAATCTTTTTGCTTTGAAGAAGAAAGATCTAGCTGACTGAAATAAGTTCATTAGATGAAAACCAACAAAAATTGACAAGAACCACGAAAAGTTCTTGTATTTTAAGATAAAATCTTACTCTATTAAGGAAAAAACTTCCAGCTCGCTGAAATCTGTTCATTTGCTGAACACCAACAAAACCACCAAAAGTTCTTGTATTTGAAGATAAAATCTTTTTGCTTTGAAGAAGAAAGATCTAGCTGACTGAAATAAGTTCATTAGATGAAAACAAACAAAAATTGACAAGAACCACGAAAAGTTCTTGTATTTTAAGATAAAATCTTAGGCTATTAAAGAAAAAACTTCCAGCTCGCTGAAATCTGTTCATTTGCTGAAAACCATCAAAACCACGAAAAGTTCTTGTATTTGAAGATAAAATCTTTTTGCTTTGAAGAAGAAAGATCCAGCTGACTGAAATAAGTTCATTAGATGAAAACCAACAAAAATTGACAAGAACCACGAAAAGTTCTTGTATTTTAAGATAAAATCTTACTCTATTCAGGAAAAAACTTCCAGCTCGCTGAAATATGTTCATTTGCTGAAAACCATCAAAACCACGAAAAGTTCTTGTATTTGAAGATAAAATCTTTTTGCTTTGAAGAAGAAAGATCTAGCTGACTGAAATAAGTTCATTAGATGAAAACCAACAAAAATTGACAAGAACCACGAAAAGTTCTTGTATTTTAAGATAAAATCTTACGCTATTAAAGAAAAAACTCCCAGCTCGCTGAAATATGTTCATTTGCTGAAAACCATCAAAACCACGAAAAGTTCTTGTATTTGAAGATAAAATCTTTTTGCTTTGAAGAAGAAAGATCTAGCTGACTGAAATAAGTTCATTAGATGAAAACCAACAAAAATTGACAAGAACCACGAAAAGTTCTTGTATTTTAAGATAAAATCTTACTCCATTAAGGAAAAAACTTGCAGCTCGCTGAAATATGTTCATTTGCTGAAAACCATCAAAACCACGAAAAGTTCTTGAATTTGAAGATAAAATCTTTTTGCTTTGAAGAAGAAAGATCTAGCTGACTGAAATAAGTTCATTAGATGAAAACCAACAAAAATTGACAAGAACCACGAAAAGTTCTTGTATTTTAAGATAAAATCTTACTCTATTAAGGAAAGAACTTCCAGCTCTCTGAAATATGTTCATTTGCTGAAAACCATCAAAACAACGAAAAGTTCTTGTATTTGAAGATAAAATCTTTTTGCTTTGAAGAAGAAAGATCTAGCTGACTGAAATAAGTTCATTAGATGAAAACCAACAAAAATTGACAAGAACCACGAAAAGTTCTTGTATTTTAAGATAAAATCTTACTCTATTCAGGAAAAAACTTCCAGCTCGCTGAAATATGTTCATTTGCTGAAAACCATCAAAACCACGAAAAGTTCTTGTATTTGAAGATAAAATCTTTTTGCTTTGAAGAAGAAAGATCTAGCTGACTGAAATAAGTTCATTAGATGAAAACCAACAAAAATTGACAAGAACCACGAAAAGTTCTTGTATTTTAAGATAAAATCTTACGCTATTAAAGAAAAAACTCCCAGCTCGCTGAAATATGTTCATTTGCTGAAAACCATCAAAACCACGAAAAGTTCTTGTATTTGAAGATAAAATCTTTTTGCTTTGAAGAAGAAAGATCTAGCTGACTGAAATAAGTTCATTAGATGTAAACCAACAAAAATTGACAAGAACCACGAAAAGTTCTTGTATTTTAAGATAAAATCTTACTCTATTAAGGAAAAAACTTGCATCTCGCTGAAATATGTTCATTTGCTGAAAACCATCAAAACCACGAAAAGTTCTTGAATTTGAAGATAAAATCTTTTTTCTTTGAAGAAGAAAGATCTAGCTGACTGAAATAAGTTCATTAGATGAAAACCAACAAAAATTGACAAGAGCCACGAAAAGTTCTTGTATTTTAAGATAAAATCTTACTCTATTAAGGAAAAAACTTCCAGCTCGCTGAAATCTGTTCGTTTGCTGAAAACCATCAAAACCACGAAAAGTTCTTGTATTTGAAGATAAAATCTTTTTGCTTTGAAGAAGAAAGATCTAGCTGACTGAAATAAGTTCATGAGATGAAAACCAACAAAAATTGACAAGAACAACAAAAAGTTCTTGTATTTTATGATAAAATCTTACTCTATTAAGGAAAAAACTTCCAGCTCGCTGAAATATGTTCATTTGCTGAAAACCATCAAAACCACGAAAAGTTCTTGTATTTGAAGATAAAATATTTTTGCTTTGAAGAAGAAAGATCTATCTGACTGAAATAAGTTCATTAGATGAAAACCAACAAAAATTGACAAGAACCACGAAAAGTTCTTGTATTTTAAGATAAAATCTTACTCTATTAAGGAAAAAACTTCCAGCTCGCTGAAATCTGTTCATTTGCTGAACACCAACAAAACCACCAAAAGTTCTTGTATTTGAAGATAAAATCTTTTTGCTTTGAAGAAGAAAGATCTAGCTGACTGAAATAAGTTCATTAGATGAAAACCAACAAAAATTGACAAGAACCACGAAAAGTTCTTGTATTTTAAGATAAAATCTTACTCTATTAAGGAAAAAACTTCCAGCTCGCTGAAATCTGTTCATTTGCTGAACACCAACAAAACCACCAAAAGTTCTTGTATTTGAAGATAAAATCTTTTTGCTTTGAAGAAGAAAGATCTAGCTGACTGAAATAAGTTCATTAGATGAAAACAAACAAAAATTGACAAGAACCACGAAAAGTTCTTGTATTTTAAGATAAAATCTTAGGCTATTAAAGAAAAAACTTCCAGCTCGCTGAAATCTGTTCATTTGCTGAAAACCATCAAAACCACGAAAAGTTCTTGTATTTGAAGATAAAATCTTTTTGCTTTGAAGAAGAAAGATCCAGCTGACTGAAATAAGTTCATTAGATGAAAACCAACAAAAATTGACAAGAACCACGAAAAGTTCTTGTATTTTAAGATAAAATCTTACTCTATTCAGGAAAAAACTTCCAGCTCGCTGAAATATGTTCATTTGCTGAAAACCATCAAAACCACGAAAAGTTCTTGTATTTGAAGATAAAATCTTTTTGCTTTGAAGAAGAAAGATCTAGCTGACTGAAATAAGTTCATTAGATGAAAACGAACAAAAATTGACAAGAACCACGAAAAGTTCTTGTATTTTAAGATAAAATCTTACGCTATTAAAGAAAAAACTCCCAGCTCGCTGAAATATGTTCATTTGCTGAAAACCATCAAAACCACGAAAAGTTCTTGTATTTGAAGATAAAATCTTTTTGCTTTGAAGAAGAAAGATCTAGCTGACTGAAATAAGTTCATTAGATGAAAACCAACAAAAATTGACAAGAACCACGAAAAGTTCTTGTATTTTAAGATAAAATCTTACTCCATTAAGGAAAAAACTTGCAGCTCGCTGAAATATGTTCATTTGCTGAAAACCATCAAAACCACGAAAAGTTCTTGAATTTGAAGATAAAATCTTTTTGCTTTGAAGAAGAAAGATCTAGCTGACTGAAATAAGTTCATTAGATGAAAACCAACAAAAATTGACAAGAACCACGAAAAGTTCTTGTATTTTAAGATAAAATCTTACTCTATTAAGGAAAGAACTTCCAGCTCTCTGAAATATGTTCATTTGCTGAAAACCATCAAAACAACGAAAAGTTCTTGTATTTGAAGATAAAATCTTTTTGCTTTGAAGAAGAAAGATCTAGCTGACTGAAATAAGTTCATTAGATGAAAACCAACAAAAATTGACAAGAACCACGAAAAGTTCTTGTATTTTAAGATAAAATCTTACTCTATTCAGGAAAAAACTTCCAGCTCGCTGAAATATGTTCATTTGCTGAAAACCATCAAAACCACGAAAAGTTCTTGTATTTGAAGATAAAATCTTTTTGCTTTGAAGAAGAAAGATCTAGCTGACTGAAATAAGTTCATTAGATGAAAACCAACAAAAATTGACAAGAACCACGAAAAGTTCTTGTATTTTAAGATAAAATCTTACGCTATTAAAGAAAAAACTCCCAGCTCGCTGAAATATGTTCATTTGCTGAAAACCATCAAAACCACGAAAAGTTCTTGTATTTGAAGATAAAATCTTTTTGCTTTGAAGAAGAAAGATCTAGCTGACTGAAATAAGTTCATTAGATGTAAACCAACAAAAATTGACAAGAACCACGAAAAGTTCTTGTATTTTAAGATAAAATCTTACTCTATTAAGGAAAAAACTTGCATCTCGCTGAAATATGTTCATTTGCTGAAAACCATCAAAACCACGAAAAGTTCTTGAATTTGAAGATAAAATCTTTTTTCTTTGAAGAAGAAAGATCTAGCTGACTGAAATAAGTTCATTAGATGAAAACCAACAAAAATTGACAAGAACCACGAAAAGTTCTTGTATTTTAAGATAAAATCTTACTCTATTAAGGAAAAAACTTCCAGCTCTCTGAAATATGTTCATTTGCTGAAAACCATCAAAACCACGAAAAGTTCTTGTATTTGAAGATAAAATCTTTTTGCTTTGAAGAAGAAAGATCTAGCTGACTGAAATAAGTTCATTAGATGAAAACCAACAAAAATTGACAAGAGCCACGAAAAGTTCTTGTATTTTAAGATAAAATCTTACGCTATTAAAGAAAAAACTCCCAGCTCGCTGAAATATGTTCATTTGCTGAAAACCAACAAAACCACGCAAAGTTCTTGTATTTGAAGATAAAATCTTTTTTCTTTGAAGAAGAAAGATCCAGCTGACTGAAATAAGTTCATTAGATGAAAACCAACAAAAATTGACAAGAGCCACGAAAAGTTCTTGTATTTTAAGATAAAATCTTACTCTATTAAGGAAAAAACTTCCAGCTCGCTGAAATCTGTTCGTTTGCTGAAAACCATCAAAACCACGAAAAGTTCTTGTATTTGAAGATAAAATCTTTTTGCTTTGAAGAAGAAAGATCTAGCTGACTGAAATAAGTTCATGAGATGAAAACCAACAAAAATTGACAAGAACAACAAAAAGTTCTTGTATTTTATGATAAAATCTTACTCTATTAAGGAAAAAACTTCCAGCTCGCTGAAATATGTTCATTTGCTGAAAACCATCAAAACCACGAAAAGTTCTTGTATTTGAAGATAAAATATTTTTGCTTTGAAGAAGAAAGATCTATCTGACTGAAATAAGTTCATTAGATGAAAACCAACAAAAATTGACAAGAACCACGAAAAGTTCTTGTATTTTAAGATAAAATCTTACTCTATTAAGGAAAAAACTTCCAGCTCGCTGAAATCTGTTCATTTGCTGAACACCAACAAAACCACCAAAAGTTCTTGTATTTGAAGATAAAATCTTTTTGCTTTGAAGAAGAAAGATCTAGCTGACTGAAATAAGTTCATTAGATGAAAACCAACAAAAATTGACAAGAACCACGAAAAGTTCTTGTATTTTAAGATAAAATCTTACTCTATTAAGGAAAAAACTTCCAGCTCGCTGAAATCTGTTCATTTGCTGAACACCAACAAAACCACCAAAAGTTCTTGTATTTGAAGATAAAATCTTTTTGCTTTGAAGAAGAAAGATCTAGCTGACTGAAATAAGTTCATTAGATGAAAACAAACAAAAATTGACAAGAACCACGAAAAGTTCTTGTATTTTAAGATAAAATCTTAGGCTATTAAAGAAAAAACTTCCAGCTCGCTGAAATCTGTTCATTTGCTGAAAACCATCAAAACCACGAAAAGTTCTTGTATTTGAAGATAAAATCTTTTTGCTTTGAAGAAGAAAGATCCAGCTGACTGAAATAAGTTCATTAGATGAAAACCAACAAAAATTGACAAGAACCACGAAAAGTTCTTGTATTTTAAGATAAAATCTTACTCTATTCAGGAAAAAACTTCCAGCTCGCTGAAATATGTTCATTTGCTGAAAACCATCAAAACCACGAAAAGTTCTTGTATTTGAAGATAAAATCTTTTTGCTTTGAAGAAGAAAGATCTAGCTGACTGAAATAAGTTCATTAGATGAAAACGAACAAAAATTGACAAGAACCACGAAAAGTTCTTGTATTTTAAGATAAAATCTTACGCTATTAAAGAAAAAACTCCCAGCTCGCTGAAATATGTTCATTTGCTGAAAACCATCAAAACCACGAAAAGTTCTTGTATTTGAAGATAAAATCTTTTTGCTTTGAAGAAGAAAGATCTAGCTGACTGAAATAAGTTCATTAGATGAAAACCAACAAAAATTGACAAGAACCACGAAAAGTTCTTGTATTTTAAGATAAAATCTTACTCCATTAAGGAAAAAACTTGCAGCTCGCTGAAATATGTTCATTTGCTGAAAACCATCAAAACCACGAAAAGTTCTTGAATTTGAAGATAAAATCTTTTTGCTTTGAAGAAGAAAGATCTAGCTGACTGAAATAAGTTCATTAGATGAAAACCAACAAAAATTGACAAGAACCACGAAAAGTTCTTGTATTTTAAGATAAAATCTTACTCTATTAAGGAAAGAACTTCCAGCTCTCTGAAATATGTTCATTTGCTGAAAACCATCAAAACAACGAAAAGTTCTTGTATTTGAAGATAAAATCTTTTTGCTTTGAAGAAGAAAGATCTAGCTGACTGAAATAAGTTCATTAGATGAAAACCAACAAAAATTGACAAGAACCACGAAAAGTTCTTGTATTTTAAGATAAAATCTTACTCTATTCAGGAAAAAACTTCCAGCTCGCTGAAATATGTTCATTTGCTGAAAACCATCAAAACCACGAAAAGTTCTTGTATTTGAAGATAAAATCTTTTTGCTTTGAAGAAGAAAGATCTAGCTGACTGAAATAAGTTCATTAGATGAAAACCAACAAAAATTGACAAGAACCACGAAAAGTTCTTGTATTTTAAGATAAAATCTTACGCTATTAAAGAAAAAACTCCCAGCTCGCTGAAATATGTTCATTTGCTGAAAATCATCAAAACCACGAAAAGTTCTTGTATTTGAAGATAAAATCTTTTTGCTTTGAAGAAGAAAGATCTAGCTGACTGAAATAAGTTCATTAGATGTAAACCAACAAAAATTGACAAGAACCACGAAAAGTTCTTGTATTTTAAGATAAAATCTTACTCTATTAAGGAAAAAACTTGCATCTCGCTGAAATATGTTCATTTGCTGAAAACCATCAAAACCACGAAAAGTTCTTGAATTTGAAGATAAAATCTTTTTTCTTTGAAGAAGAAAGATCTAGCTGACTGAAATAAGTTCATTAGATGAAAACCAACAAAAATTGACAAGAACCACGAAAAGTTCTTGTATTTTAAGATAAAATCTTACTCTATTAAGGAAAAAACTTCCAGCTCTCTGAAATATGTTCATTTGCTGAAAACCATCAAAACCACGAAAAGTTCTTGTATTTGAAGATAAAATCTTTTTGCTTTGAAGAAGAAAGATCTAGCTGACTGAAATAAGTTCATTAGATGAAAACCAACAAAAATTGACAAGAGCCACGAAAAGTTCTTGTATTTTAAGATAAAATCTTACTCTATTAAGGAAAAAACTTCCAGCTCGCTGAAATCTGTTCATTTGCTGAAAACCATCAAAACCACGAAAAGTTCTTGTATTTGAAGATAAAATCTTTTTGCTTTGAAGAAGAAAGATCTAGCTGACTGAAATAAGTTCATGAGATGAAAACCAACAAAAATTGACAAGAACAACAAAAAGTTCTTGTATTTGAAGATAAAATCTTTTTGCTTTGAAGAAGAAAGATCTAGCTGACTGAAATAAGTTCATTAGATGAAAACCAACAAAAATTGACAAGAACCACGAAAAGTTCTTGTATTTTAAGATAAAATCTTACGCTATTAAAGAAAAAACTCCCAGCTCGCTGAAATATGTTCATTTGCTGAAAACCAACAAAACCACGAAAAGTTCTTGTATTTGAAGATAAAATCTTTTTGCTTTGAAGAAGAAAGATCTAGCTGACTGAAATAAGTTCATTAGATGAAAACCAACAAAAATTGACAAGAACCACGAAAAGTTCTTGTATTTTAAGATAAAATCTTACTCTATTAAGGAAAAAACTTCCAGCTCGCTGAAATATGTTCATTTGCTGAAAACCATCAAAACCACGAAAAGTTCTTGTATTTGAAGATAAAATCTTTTTGCTTTGAAGAAGAAAGATCTAGCTGACTGAAATAAGTTCATTAGATGAAAACCAACAAAAATTGACAAGAACCACGAAAAGTTCTTGTATTTTAAGATAAATTCTTAGGCTATTGAAGAAAAAACTTCCAGCTCGCTGAAATCTGTTCATTTGCTGAAAACCATCAAAACAACGAAAAGTTCTTGTATTTGAAGATAAAATCTTTTTGCTTTGAAGAAGAAAGATCTAGCTGACTGAAATAAGTTCATTAGATGAAAACCAACAAAAATTGACAAGAACCACGAAAAGTTCTTGTATTTTAAGATAAAATCTTACTCTATTCAGGAAAAAACTTCCAGCTCGCTGAAATATGTTCATTTGCTGAAAACCATCAAAACCACGAAAAGTTCTTGTATTTGAAGATAAAATCTTTTTGCTTTGAAGAAGAAAGATCTAGCTGACTGAAATAAGTTCATTAGATGAAAACCAACAAAAATTGACAAGAACCACGAAAAGTTCTTGTATTTTAAGATAAAATCTTACGCTATTAAAGAAAAAACTCCCAGCTCGCTGAAATATGTTCATTTGCTGAAAACCATCAAAACCACGAAAAGTTCTTGTATTTGAAGATAAAATCTTTTTGCTTTGAAGAAGAAAGATCTAGCTGACTGAAATAAGTTCATTAGATGTAAACCAACAAAAATTGACAAGAACCACGAAAAGTTCTTGTATTTTAAGATAAAATCTTACTCTATTAAGGAAAAAACTTGCATCTCGCTGAAATATGTTCATTTGCTGAAAACCATCAAAACCACGAAAAGTTCTTGAATTTGAAGATAAAATCTTTTTTCTTTGAAGAAGAAAGATCTAGCTGACTGAAATAAGTTCATTAGATGAAAACCAACAAAAATTGACAAGAACCACGAAAAGTTCTTGTATTTTAAGATAAAATCTTACTCTATTAAGGAAAAAACTTCCAGCTCTCTGAAATATGTTCATTTGCTGAAAACCATCAAAACCACGAAAAGTTCTTGTATTTGAAGATAAAATCTTTTTGCTTTGAAGAAGAAAGATCTAGCTGACTGAAATAAGTTCATTAGATGAAAACCAACAAAAATTGACAAGAGCCACGAAAAGTTCTTGTATTTTAAGATAAAATCTTACGCTATTAAAGAAAAAACTCCCAGCTCGCTGAAATATGTTCATTTGCTGAAAACCAACAAAACCACGCAAAGTTCTTGTATTTGAAGATAAAATCTTTTTTCTTTGAAGAAGAAAGATCCAGCTGACTGAAATAAGTTCATTAGATGAAAACCAACAAAAATTGACAAGAGCCACGAAAAGTTCTTGTATTTTAAGATAAAATCTTACTCTATTAAGGAAAAAACTTCCAGCTCGCTGAAATCTGTTCGTTTGCTGAAAACCATCAAAACCACGAAAAGTTCTTGTATTTGAAGATAAAATCTTTTTGCTTTGAAGAAGAAAGATCTAGCTGACTGAAATAAGTTCATGAGATGAAAACCAACAAAAATTGACAAGAACAACAAAAAGTTCTTGTATTTTATGATAAAATCTTACTCTATTAAGGAAAAAACTTCCAGCTCGCTGAAATATGTTCATTTGCTGAAAACCATCAAAACCACGAAAAGTTCTTGTATTTGAAGATAAAATATTTTTGCTTTGAAGAAGAAAGATCTATCTGACTGAAATAAGTTCATTAGATGAAAACCAACAAAAATTGACAAGAACCACGAAAAGTTCTTGTATTTTAAGATAAAATCTTACTCTATTAAGGAAAAAACTTCCAGCTCGCTGAAATCTGTTCATTTGCTGAACACCAACAAAACCACCAAAAGTTCTTGTATTTGAAGATAAAATCTTTTTGCTTTGAAGAAGAAAGATCTAGCTGACTGAAATAAGTTCATTAGATGAAAACCAACAAAAATTGACAAGAACCACGAAAAGTTCTTGTATTTTAAGATAAAATCTTACTCTATTAAGGAAAAAACTTCCAGCTCGCTGAAATCTGTTCATTTGCTGAACACCAACAAAACCACCAAAAGTTCTTGTATTTGAAGATAAAATCTTTTTGCTTTGAAGAAGAAAGATCTAGCTGACTGAAATAAGTTCATTAGATGAAAACAAACAAAAATTGACAAGAACCACGAAAAGTTCTTGTATTTTAAGATAAAATCTTAGGCTATTAAAGAAAAAACTTCCAGCTCGCTGAAATCTGTTCATTTGCTGAAAACCATCAAAACCACGAAAAGTTCTTGTATTTGAAGATAAAATCTTTTTGCTTTGAAGAAGAAAGATCCACCTGACTGAAATAAGTTCATTAGATGAAAACCAACAAAAATTGACAAGAACCACGAAAAGTTCTTGTATTTTAAGATAAAATCTTACTCTATTCAGGAAAAAACTTCCAGCTCGCTGAAATATGTTCATTTGCTGAAAACCATCAAAACCACGAAAAGTTCTTGTATTTGAAGATAAAATCTTTTTGCTTTGAAGAAGAAAGATCTAGCTGACTGAAATAAGTTCATTAGATGAAAACGAACAAAAATTGACAAGAACCACGAAAAGTTCTTGTATTTTAAGATAAAATCTTACGCTATTAAAGAAAAAACTCCCAGCTCGCTGAAATATGTTCATTTGCTGAAAACCATCAAAACCACGAAAAGTTCTTGTATTTGAAGATAAAATCTTTTTGCTTTGAAGAAGAAAGATCTAGCTGACTGAAATAAGTTCATTAGATGAAAACCAACAAAAATTGACAAGAACCACGAAAAGTTCTTGTATTTTAAGATAAAATCTTACTCCATTAAGGAAAAAACTTGCAGCTCGCTGAAATATGTTCATTTGCTGAAAACCATCAAAACCACGAAAAGTTCTTGAATTTGAAGATAAAATCTTTTTGCTTTGAAGAAGAAAGATCTAGCTGACTGAAATAAGTTCATTAGATGAAAACCAACAAAAATTGACAAGAACCACGAAAAGTTCTTGTATTTTAAGATAAAATCTTACTCTATTAAGGAAAGAACTTCCAGCTCTCTGAAATATGTTCATTTGCTGAAAACCATCAAAACAACGAAAAGTTCTTGTATTTGAAGATAAAATCTTTTTGCTTTGAAGAAGAAAGATCTAGCTGACTGAAATAAGTTCATTAGATGAAAACCAACAAAAATTGACAAGAACCACGAAAAGTTCTTGTATTTTAAGATAAAATCTTACTCTATTCAGGAAAAAACTTCCAGCTCGCTGAAATATGTTCATTTGCTGAAAACCATCAAAACCACGAAAAGTTCTTGTATTTGAAGATAAAATCTTTTTGCTTTGAAGAAGAAAGATCTAGCTGACTGAAATAAGTTCATTAGATGAAAACCAACAAAAATTGACAAGAACCACGAAAAGTTCTTGTATTTTAAGATAAAATCTTACGCTATTAAAGAAAAAACTCCCAGCTCGCTGAAATATGTTCATTTGCTGAAAATCATCAAAACCACGAAAAGTTCTTGTATTTGAAGATAAAATCTTTTTGCTTTGAAGAAGAAAGATCTAGCTGACTGAAATAAGTTCATTAGATGTAAACCAACAAAAATTGACAAGAACCACGAAAAGTTCTTGTATTTTAAGATAAAATCTTACTCTATTAAGGAAAAAACTTGCATCTCGCTGAAATATGTTCATTTGCTGAAAACCATCAAAACCACGAAAAGTTCTTGAATTTGAAGATAAAATCTTTTTTCTTTGAAGAAGAAAGATCTAGCTGACTGAAATAAGTTCATTAGATGAAAACCAACAAAAATTGACAAGAACCACGAAAAGTTCTTGTATTTTAAGATAAAATCTTACTCTATTAAGGAAAAAACTTCCAGCTCTCTGAAATATGTTCATTTGCTGAAAACCATCAAAACCACGAAAAGTTCTTGTATTTGAAGATAAAATCTTTTTGCTTTGAAGAAGAAAGATCTAGCTGACTGAAATAAGTTCATTAGATGAAAACCAACAAAAATTGACAAGAGCCACGAAAAGTTCTTGTATTTTAAGATAAAATCTTACTCTATTAAGGAAAAAACTTCCAGCTCGCTGAAATCTGTTCATTTGCTGAAAACCATCAAAACCACGAAAAGTTCTTGTATTTGAAGATAAAATCTTTTTGCTTTGAAGAAGAAAGATCTAGCTGACTGAAATAAGTTCATGAGATGAAAACCAACAAAAATTGACAAGAACAACAAAAAGTTCTTGTATTTGAAGATAAAATCTTTTTGCTTTGAAGAAGAAAGATCTAGCTGACTGAAATAAGTTCATTAGATGAAAACCAACAAAAATTGACAAGAACCACGAAAAGTTCTTGTATTTTAAGATAAAATCTTACGCTATTAAAGAAAAAACTCCCAGCTCGCTGAAATATGTTCATTTGCTGAAAACCAACAAAACCACGAAAAGTTCTTGTATTTGAAGATAAAATCTTTTTGCTTTGAAGAAGAAAGATCTAGCTGACTGAAATAAGTTCATTAGATGAAAACCAACAAAAATTGACAAGAACCACGAAAAGTTCTTGTATTTTAAGATAAAATCTTACTCTATTAAGGAAAAAACTTCCAGCTCGCTGAAATATGTTCATTTGCTGAAAACCATCAAAACCACGAAAAGTTCTTGTATTTGAAGATAAAATCTTTTTGCTTTGAAGAAGAAAGATCTAGCTGACTGAAATAAGTTCATTAGATGAAAACCAACAAAAATTGACAAGAACCACGAAAAGTTCTTGTATTTTAAGATAAATTCTTAGGCTATTGAAGAAAAAACTTCCAGCTCGCTGAAATCTGTTCATTTGCTGAAAACCATCAAAACCACGAAAAGTTCTTGTATTTGAAGATAAAATCTTTTTGCTTTGAAGAAGAAAGATCCAGCTGACTGAAATAAGTTCATTAGATGAAAACCAACAAAAATTGACAAGAACCACGAAAAGTTCTTGTATTTTAAGATAAAATCTTACTCTATTAAGGAAAAAACTTCCAGCTCGCTGAAATCTGTTCATTTGCTGAAAACCAACAAAACCACCAAAAGTTCTTGTATTTGAAGATAAAATCTTTTTGCTTTGAAGAAGAAAGATCCAGCTGACTGAAATAAGTTAATTCGATGAAAACCAACAAAAATTGACAAGAACCACGAAAAGTTCTTGTATTTTAAGATAAAATCTTACGCTATTAAAGAAAAAACTCCCAGCTCGCTGAAATATGTTCATTTGCTGAAAACCAACAAAACCACGAAAAGTTCTTGTATTTGAAGATAAAATCTTTTTTCTTTGAAGAAGAAAGATCTAGCTGACTGAAATAAGTTCATTAGATGAAAACCAACAAAAATTGACAAGAACCACGAAAAGTTCTTGTATTTTAAGATAAAATCTTACTCCATTAAGGAAAAAACTTGCAGCTCGCTGAAATATGTTCATTTGCTGAAAACCATCAAAACCACGAAAAGTTCTTGTATTTGAAGATAAAATCTTTTTGCTTTGATGAAGAAAGATCTCGCTGACTGAAATAAGTTCATTAGATGAAAACCAACAAAAATTGACAAGAACCACGAAAAGTTCTTGTATTTTAAGATAAAATCTTACTCTGTTAAAGAAAAAACTCCCAGCTCGCTGAAATATGTTCATTTGCTGAAAAACAACAAAACCGCGAAAAGTTCTTGTATTTGAAGATAAAATCTTTTTTCTTTGAAGAAGAAAGATCTAGCTGACTGAAATAAGTTCATTAGATGAAAACCAACAAAAATTGACAAGAACCACGAAAAGTTCTTGTATTTTAAGATACAATCTTACGCTATTAAAGAAAAAACTCCCAGCTCGCTGAAATATGTTCATTTGCTGAAAACCAACAAAACCACGAAAAGTTCTTGTATTTGAAGATAAAATCTTTTTGCTTTGAAGAAGAAAGATCTTGCTGACTGAAATAAGTTCATTAGATGAAAACCAACAAAAATTGACAAGAACCACGAAAAGTTCTTGTATTTTAAGATAAAATCTTACTCTATTAAGGAAAAAACTTCCAGCTCGCTGAAATATGTTCATTTGCTGAAAACCATCAAAACCACGAAAAGTTCTTGTATTTGAAGATAAAATCTTTTTGCTTTGAAGAAGAAAGATCCAGCTGACTGAAATAAGTTCATTAGATGAAAACCAACAAAAATTGACAAAAACCACGAAAAGTTCTTGTATTTTAAGATAAAATCTTAGGCTATTAAAGAAAAAACTTCCAGCTCGCTGAAATCTGTTCATTTGCTGAAAACCATCAAAACCACGAAAAGTTCTTGTATTTGAAGATAAAATCTTTTTGCTTTGAAGAAGAAAGATCTAGCTGACTGAAATAAGTTCATTAGATGAAAACCAACAAAAATTGACAAGAACCACGAAAAGTTCTTGTATTTTAAGATAAAATCTTACTCGATTCAGGAAAAAACTTCCAGCTCGCTGAAATATGTTCATTTGCTGAAAACCATCAAAACCACGAAAAGTTCTTGTATTTGAAGATAAAATCTTTTTGCTTTGAAGGAGAAAGATCTAGCTGACTGAAATAAGTTCATTAGATGAAAACCAACAAAAATTGACAAGAACCACGAAAAGTTCTTGTATTTTAAGATAAAATCTTACGCTATTAAAGAAAAAACTCCCAGCTCGCTGAAATATGTTCATTTGCTGAAAACCAACAAAACCACGAAAAGTTCTTGTATTTGAAGATAAAATCTTTTTGCTTTGAAGAAGAAAGATCTAGCTGACTGAAATAAGTTCATTAGATGAAAACCAACAAAAATTGACAAGAACCACGAAAAGTTCTTGTATTTTAAGATAAAATCTTACTCTATTAAGGAAAAAACTTCTAGCTCGCTGAAATATGTTCATTTGCTGAAAACCATCAAAACCACGAAGAGTTCTTGTATTTGAAGATAAAATCTTTTTGCTTTGAAGAAGAAAGATCGAGCTGACTGAAATAAGTTCATTAGATGAAAACCAACAAAAATTGACAAGAACCACGAAAAGTTCTTGTATTTTAAGATAAAATCTTACTCTATTAAGGAAAAAACTTCCAGCTCGCTGAAATATGTTCATTTGCTGAAAACCATCAAAACCACGAAAAGTTCTTGTATTTGAAGATAAAATCTTTTTGCTTTGAAGAAGAAAGATCTAGCTGACTGAAATAAGTTCATTAGATGAAAACCAACAAAAATTGACAAGAACCACGAAAAGTTCTTGTATTTTAAGATAAAATCTTACGCTATTAAAGAAAAAACTCCCAGCTCGCTGAAATATGTTCATTTGCTGAAAACCAACAAAACCACGAAAAGTTCTTGTATTTGAAGATAAAATCTTTTTTCTTTGAAGAAGAAAGATCCAGCTGACTGAAATAAGTTCATTAGATGAAAACCAACAAAAATTGACAAGAGCCACGAAAAGTTCTTGTATTTTAAGATAAAATCTTACTCTATTAAGGAAAAAACTTCCAGCTCGCTGAAATCTGTTCATTTGCTGAAAACCATCAAAACCACGAAAAGTTCTTGTATTTGAAGATAAAATCTTCTTGCTTTGAAGAAGAAAGATCTAGCTGACTGAAATAAGTTCATGAGATGAAAACCAACAAAAATTGACAAGAACAACAAAAAGTTCTTGTATTTTATGATAAAATCTTACTCTATTAAGGAAAAAACTTCCAGCTCGCTGAAATATGTTCATTTGCTGAACACCAACAAAACCACCAAAAGTTCTTGTATTTGAAGATAAAATCTTTTTGCTTTGAAGAAGAAAGATCTAGCTGACTGAAATAAGTTCATTAGATGAAAACCAACAAAAATTGACAAGAACCACGAAAAGTTCTTGTATTTTAAGATAAAATCTTACTCTATTAAGGAAAAAACTTCCAGCTCGCTGAAATCTGTTCATTTGCTGAACACCAACAAAACCACCAAAAGTTCTTGTATTTGAAGATAAAATCTTTTTGCTTTGAAGAAGAAAGATCTAGCTGACTGAAATAAGTTCATTAGATGAAAACAAACAAAAATTGACAAGAACCACGAAAAGTTCTTGTATTTTAAGATAAAATCTTAGGCTATTAAAGAAAAAACTTCCAGCTCGCTGAAATCTGTTCATTTGCTGAAAACCATCAAAACCACGAAAAGTTCTTGTATTTGAAGATAAAATCTTTTTGCTTTGAAGAAGAAAGATCTAGCTGACTGAAATAAGTTCATTGGATGAAAACGAACAAAAATTGACAAGAACCACGAAAAGTTCTTGTATTTTAAGATAAAATCTTACGCTATTAAAGAAAAAACTCCCAGCTCGCTGAAATATGTTCATTTGCTGAAAACCATCAAAACCACGAAAAGTTCTTGTATTTGAAGATAAAATCTTTTTGCTTTGAAGAAGAAAGATCTAGCTGACTGAAATAAGTTCATTAGATGAAAACCAACAAAAATTGACAAGAACCACGAAAAGTTCTTGTATTTTAAGATAAAATCTTACTCCATTAAGGAAAAAACTTGCAGCTCGCTGAAATATGTTCATTTGCTGAAAACCATCAAAACCACGAAAAGTTCTTGAATTTGAAGATAAAATCTTTTTGCTTTGAAGAAGAAAGATCTAGCTGACTGAAATAAGTTCATTAGATGAAAACCAACAAAAATTGACAAGAACCACGAAAAGTTCTTGTATTTTAAGATAAAATCTTACTCTATTAAGGAAAGAACTTCCAGCTCTCTGAAATATGTTCATTTGCTGAAAACCATCAAAACCACGAAAAGTTCTTGTATTTGAAGATAAAATCTTTTTGCTTTGAAGAAGAAAGATCTAGCTGACTGAAATAAGTTCATTAGATGAAAACCAACAAAAATTGACAAGAACCACGAAAAGTTCTTGTATTTTAAGATAAAATCTTCCTCTATTCAGGAAAAAACTTCCAGCTCGCTGAAATATGTTCATTTGCTGAAAACCATCAAAACCACGAAAAGTTCTTGTATTTGAAGATAAAATCTTTTTGCTTTGAAGAAGAAAGATCTAGCTGACTGAAATAAGTTCATTAGATGAAAACCAACAAAAATTGACAAGAACCACGAAAAGTTCTTGTATTTTAAGATAAAATCTTACGCTATTAAAGAAAAAACTCCCAGCTCGCTGAAATATGTTCATTTGCTGAAAACCATCAAAACCACGAAAAGTTCTTGTATTTGAAGATAAAATCTTTTTGCTTTGAAGAAGAAAGATCTAGCTGACTGAAATAAGTTCATTAGATGTAAACCAACAAAAATTGACAAGAACCACGAAAAGTTCTTGTATTTTAAGATAAAATCTTACTCTATTAAGGAAAAAACTTGCAGCTCGCTGAAATATGTTCATTTGCTGAAAACCATCAAAACCACGAAAAGTTCTTGAATTTGAAGATAAAATCTTTTTTCTTTGAAGAAGGAAGATCTAGCTGACTGAAATAAGTTCATTAGATGAAAACCAACAAAAATTGACAAGAACCACGAAAAGTTCTTGTATTTTAAGATAAAATCTTACTCTATTAAGGAAAAAACTTCCAGCTCTCTGAAATATGTTCATTTGCTGAAAACCATCAAAACCACGAAAAGTTCTTGTATTTGAAGATAAAATCTTTTTGCTTTGAAGAAGAAAGATCTAGCTGACTGAAATAAGTTCATTAGATGAAAACCAACAAAAATTGACAAGAGCCACGAAAAGTTCTTGTATTTTAAGATAAAATCTTACTCTATTAAGGAAAAAACTTCCAGCTCGCTGAAATCTGTTCATTTGCTGAAAACCATCAAAACCACGAAAAGTTCTTGTATTTGAAGATAAAATCTTTTTTCTTTGAAGAAGAAAGATCTAGCTGACTGAAATAAGTTCATGAGATGAAAACCAACAAAAATTGACAAGAACAACAAAAAGTTCTTGTATTTGAAGATAAAATCTTTTTGCTTTGAAGAAGAAAGATCTAGCTGACTGAAATAAGTTCATTAGATGAAAACCAACAAAAATTGACAAGAACCACGAAAAGTTCTTGTATTTTAAGATAAAATCTTACGCTATTAAAGAAAAAACTCCCAGCTCGCTGAAATATGTTCATTTGCTGAAAACCAACAAAACCACGAAAAGTTCTTGTATTTGAAGATAAAATCTTTTTGCTTTGAAGAAGAAAGATCTAGCTGACTGAAATAAGTTCATTAGATGAAAACCAACAAAAATTGACAAGAACCACGAAAAGTTCTTGTATTTTAAGATAAAATCTTACGCTATTAAAGAAAAAACTCCCAGCTCGCTGAAATATGTTCATTTGCTGAAAACCATCAAAACCACGAAAAGTTCTTGTATTTGAAGATAAAATCTTTTTGCTTTGAAGAAGAAAGATCTAGCTGACTGAAATAAGTTCATTAGATGAAAACCAACAAAAATTGACAAGAACCACGAAACGTTCTTGTATTTTAAGATAAAATCTTACTCTATTAAGGAAAAAACTTGCAGCTCGCTGAAATATGTTCATTTGCTGAAAACCATCAAAACCACGAAAAGTTCTTGAATTTGAAGATAAAATCTTTTTTCTTTGAAGAAGAAAGATCTAGCTGACTGAAATAAGTTCATTAGATGAAAATCAACAAAAATTAACAAGAACCACGAAAAGTTCTTGTATTTTAAGATAAAATCTTACTCTATTAAGGAAAAAACTTCCAGCTCTCTGAAATATGTTCATTTGCTGAAAACCATCAAAACCACGAAAAGTTCTTGTATTTGAAGATAAAATCTTTTTGCTTTGAAGAAGAAAGATCTAGCTGACTGAAATAAGTTCATTAGATGAAAACCAACAAAAATTGACAAGAGCCACGAAAAGTTCTTGTATTTTAAGATAAAATCTTACTCTATTAAGGAAAAAACTTCCAGCTCGCTGAAATCTGTTCATTTGCTGAAAACCATCAAAACCACGAAAAGTTCTTGTATTTGAAGATAAAACCTTTTTGCTTTGAAGAAGAAAGATCTAGCTGACTGAAATAAGTTCATGAGATGAAAACCAACAAAAATTGACAAGAACAACAAAAAGTTCTTGTATTTGAAGATAAAATCTTTTTGCTTTGAAGAAGAAAGATCTAGCTGACTGAAATAAGTTCATTAGATGAAAACCAACAAAAATTGACAAGAACCACGAAAAGTTCTTGTATTTTAAGATAAAATCTTACGCTATTAAAGAAAAAACTCCCAGCTCGCTGAAATATGTTCATTTGCTGAAAACCAACAAAACCACGAAAAGTTCTTGTATTTGAAGATAAAATCTTTTTTCTTTGAAGAAGAAAGATCTAGCTGACTGAAATAAGTTCATTAGATGAAAACCAACAAAAATTGACAAGAGCCACGAAAAGTTCCTGTATTTTAAGATAAAATCTTACTCTATTAAGGAAAAAACTTCCAGCTCGCTGAAATCTGTTCATTTGCTGAAAACCATCAAAACCACGAAAAGTTCTTGTATTTGAAGATAAAATCTTTTTGCTTTGAAGAAGAAAGATCTAGCTGACTGAAATAAGTTCATGAGATGAAAACCAACAAAAATTGACAAGAACAACAAAAAGTTCTTGTATTTTAAGATAAAATCTTACTCTATTAAGGAAAAAACTTCCAGCTCGCTGAAATCTGTTCATTTGCTGAACACCAACAAAACCACCAAAAGTTCTTGTATTTGAAGATAAAATCTTTTTGCTTTGAAGAAGAAAGATCTAGCTGACTGAAATAAGTTCATTAGATGAAAACCAACAAAAATTGACAAGAACCACGAAAAGTTCTTGTATTTTAAGATAAAATCTTACTCTATTAAGGAAAAAACTTCCAGCTCGCTGAAATCTGTTCATTTGCTGAACACCAACAAAACCACCAAAAGTTCTTGTATTTGAAGATAAAATCTTTTTGCTTTGAAGAAGAAAGATCTAGCTGACTGAAATAAGTTCATTAGATGAAAACAAACAAAAATTGACAAGAACCACGAAAAGTTCTTGTATTTTAAGATAAAATCTTAGGCTATTAAAGAAAAAACTTCCAGCTCGCTGAAATCTGTTCATTTGCTGAAAACCATCAAAACCACGAAAAGTTCTTGTATTTGAAGATAAAATCTTTTTGCTTTGAAGAAGAAAGATCTAGCTGACTGAAATAAGTTCATGAGATGAAAACCAACAAAAATTGACAAGAACAACAAAAAGTTCTTGTATTTGAAGATAAAATCTTTTTGCTTTGAAGAAGAAAGATCTAGCTGACTGAAATAAGTTCATTAGATGAAAACCAACAAAAATTGACAAGAACCACGAAAAGTTCTTGTATTTTAAGATAAAATCTTACGCTATTAAAGAAAAAACTCCCAGCTCGCTGAAATATGTTCATTTGCTGAAAACCAACAAAACCACGAAAAGTTCTTGTATTTGAAGATAAAATCTTTTTGCTTTGAAGAAGAAAGATCTAGCTGACTGAAATAAGTTCATTAGATGAAAAGCAACAAAAATTGACAAGAACCACGAAAAGTTCTTGTATTTTAAGATAAAATCTTACGCTATTAAAGAAAAAACTCCCAGCTCGCTGAAATATGTTCATTTGCTGAAAACCATCAAAACCACGAAAAGTTCTTGTATTTGAAGATAAAATCTTTTTGCTTTGAAGAAGAAAGATCTAGCTGACTGAAATAAGTTCATTAGATGAAAACCAACAAAAATTGACAAGAACCACGAAACGTTCTTGTATTTTAAGATAAAATCTTACTCTATTAAGGAAAAAACTTGCAGCTCGCTGAAATATGTTCATTTGCTGAAAACCATCAAAACCACGAAAAGTTCTTGAATTTGAAGATAAAATCTTTTTTCTTTGAAGAAGAAAGATCCAGCTGACTGAAATAAGTTCATTAGATGAAAACCAACAAAAATTGACAAGAACCACGAAAAGTTCTTGTATTTTAAGATAAAATCTTACTCTATTAAGGAAAAAACTTCCAGCTCTCTGAAATATGTTCATTTGCTGAAAACCATCAAAACCACGAAAAGTTCTTGTATTTGAAGATAAAATCTTTTTGCTTTGAAGAAGAAAGATCTAGCTGACTGAAATAAGTTCATTAGATGAAAACCAACAAAAATTGACAAGAGCCACGAAAAGTTCTTGTATTTTAAGATAAAATCTTACTCTATTAAGGAAAAAACTTCCAGCTCGCTGAAATCTGTTCATTTGCTGAACACCAACAAAACCACCAAAAGTTCTTGTATTTGAAGATAAAATCTTTTTGCTTTGAAGAAGAAAGATCTAGCTGACTGAAATAAGTTCATTAGATGAAAACCAACAAAAATTGACAAGAACAACAAAAAGTTCTTGTATTTTAAGATAAAATCTTACTCTATTAAGGAAAAAACTTCCAGCTCGCTGAAATCTGTTCATTTGCTGAACACCAACAAAACCACCAAAAGTTCTTGTATTTGAAGATAAAATCTTTTTGCTTTGAAGAAGAAAGATCTAGCTGACTGAAATAAGTTCATTAGATGAAAACCAACAAAAATTGACAAGAACCACGAAAAGTTCTTGTATTTTAAGATAAAATCTTACTCTATTAAGGAAAAAACTTCCAGCTCGCTGAAATCTGTTCATTTGCTGAACACCAACAAAACCACCAAAAGTTCTTGTATTTGAAGATAAAATCTTTTTGCTTTGAAGAAGAAAGATCTAGCTGACTGAAATAAGTTCATTAGATGAAAACAAACAAAAATTGACAAGAACCACGAAAAGTTCTTGTATTTTAAGATAAAATCTTAGGCTATTAAAGAAAAAACTTCCAGCTCGCTGAAATCTGTTCATTTGCTGAAAACCATCAAAACCACGAAAAGTTCTTGTATTTGAAGATAAAATCTTTTTGCTTTGAAGAAGAAAGATCTAGCTGACTGAAATAAGTTCATGAGATGAAAACCAACAAAAATTGACAAGAACAACAAAAAGTTCTTGTATTTGAAGATAAAATCTTTTTGCTTTGAAGAAGAAAGATCTAGCTGACTGAAATAAGTTCATTAGATGAAAACCAACAAAAATTGACAAGAACCACGAAAAGTTCTTGTATTTTAAGATAAAATCTTACGCTATTAAAGAAAAAACTCCCAGCTCGCTGAAATATGTTCATTTGCTGAAAACCAACAAAACCACGAAAAGTTCTTGTATTTGAAGATAAAATCTTTTTGCTTTGAAGAAGAAAGATCTAGCTGACTGAAATAAGTTCATTAGATGAAAACCAACAAAAATTGACAAGAACCACGAAAAGTTCTTGTATTTTAAGATAAAATCTTACGCTATTAAAGAAAAAACTCCCAGCTCGCTGAAATATGTTCATTTGCTGAAAACCATCAAAACCACGAAAAGTTCTTGTATTTGAAGATAAAATCTTTTTGCTTTGAAGAAGAAAGATCTAGCTGACTGAAATAAGTTCATTAGATGAAAACCAACAAAAATTGACAAGAACCACGAAACGTTCTTGTATTTTAAGATAAAATCTTACTCTATTAAGGAAAAAACTTGCAGCTCGCTGAAATATGTTCATTTGCTGAAAACCATCAAAACCACGAAAAGTTCTTGAATTTGAAGATATAATCTTTTTTCTTTGAAGAAGAAAGATCTAGCTGACTGAAATAAGTTCATTAGATGAAAACCAACAAAAATTGACAAGAACCACGAAAAGTTCTTGTATTTTAAGATAAAATCTTACTCTATTAAGGAAAAAACTTCCAGCTCTCTGAAATATGTTCATTTGCTGAAAACCATCAAAACCACGAAAAGTTCTTGTATTTGAAGATAAAATCTTTTTGCTTTGAAGAAGAAAGATCTAGCTGACTGAAATAAGTTCATTAGATGAAAACCAACAAAAATTGACAAGAGCCACGAAAAGTTCTTGTATTTTAAGATAAAATCTTACTCTATTAAGGAAAAAACTTCCAGCTCGCTGAAATCTGTTCATTTGCTGAACACCAACAAAACCACGAAAAGTTCTTGTATTTGAAGATAAAATCTTTTTGCTTTGAAGAAGAAAGATCTAGCTGACTGAAATAAGTTCATTAGATGAAAACCAACAAAAATTGACAAGAACAACAAAAAGTTCTTGTATTTTAAGATAAAATCTTACTCTATTAAGGAAAAAACTTCCAGCTCGCTGAAATCTGTTCATTTGCTGAACACCAACAAAACCACCAAAAGTTCTTGTATTTGAAGATAAAATCTTTTTGCTTTGAAGAAGAAAGATCGAGCTGACTGAAATAAGTTCATTAGATGAAAACCAACAAAAATTGACAAGAACCACGAAAAGTTCTTGTATTTTAAGATAAAATCTTACGCTATTAAAGAAAAAACTCCCAGCTCGCTGAAATATGTTCATTTGCTGAAAACCAACAAAACCACGAAAAGTTCTTGTATTGGAAGATAAAATCTTTTTGCTTTGAAGAAGAAAGATCTAGCTGACTGAAATAAGTTCATTAGATGAAAACCAACAAAAATTGACAAGAACCACGAAAAGTTCTTGTATTTTAAGATAAAATCTTACGCTATTAAAGAAAAAACTCCCAGCTCGCTGAAATATGTTCATTTGCTGAAAACCATCAAAACCACGAAAAGTTCTTGTATTTGAAGATAAAATCTTTTTGCTTTGAAGAAGAAAGATCTAGCTGACTGAAATAAGTTCATTAGATGAAAACCAACAAAAATTGACAAGAACCACGAAACGTTCTTGTATTTTAAGATAAAATCTTACTCTATTAAGGAAAAAACTTGCAGCTCGCTGAAATATGTTCATTTGCTGAAAACCATCAAAACCACGAAAAGTTCTTGAATTTGAAGATAAAATCTTTTTTCTTTGAAGAAGAAAGATCTAGCTGACTGAAATAAGTTCATTAGATGAAAACCAACAAAAATTGACAAGAACCACGAAAAGTTCTTGTATTTTAAGATAAAATCTTACTCTATTAAGGAAAAAACTTCCAGCTCTCTGAAATATGTTCATTTGCTGAAAACCATCAAAACCACGAAAAGTTCTTGTATTTGAAGATAAAATCTTTTTGCTTTGAAGAAGAAAGATCTAGCTGACTGAAATAAGTTCATTAGATGAAAACCAACAAAAATTGACAAGAGCCACGAAAAGTTCTTGTATTTTAAGATAAAATCTTACTCTATTAAGGAAAAAACTTCCAGCTCGCTGAAATCTGTTCATTTGCTGAACACCAACAAAACCACCAAAAGTTCTTGTATTTGAAGATAAAATCTTTTTGCTTTGAAGAAGAAAGATCTAGCTGACTGAAATAAGTTCATTAGATGAAAACCAACAAAAATTGACAAGAACAACAAAAAGTTCTTGTATTTTAAGATAAAATCTTACTCTATTAAGGAAAAAACTTCCAGCTCGCTGAAATCTGTTCATTTGCTGAACACCAACAAAACCACCAAAAGTTCTTGTATTTGAAGATAAAATCTTTTTGCTTTGAAGAAGAAAGATCTAGCTGACTGAAATAAGTTCATTAGATGAAAACCAACAAAAATTGACAAGAACCACGAAAAGTTCTTGTATTTTAAGATAAAATCTTACTCTATTAAGGAAAAAACTTCCAGCTCGCTGAAATCTGTTCATTTGCTGAACACCAACAAAACCACCAAAAGTTCTTGTATTTGAAGATAAAATCTTTTTGCTTTGAAGAAGAAAGATCTAGCTGACTGAAATAAGTTCATTAGATGAAAACAAACAAAAATTGACAAGAACCACGAAAAGTTCTTGTATTTTAAGATAAAATCTTAGGCTATTAAAGAAAAAACTTCCAGCTCGCTGAAATCTGTTCATTTGCTGAAAACCATCAAAACCACGAAAAGTTCTTGTATTTGAAGATAAAATCTTTTTGCTTTGAAGAAGAAAGATCTAGCTGACTGAAATAAGTTCATGAGATGAAAACCAACAAAAATTGACAAGAACAACAAAAAGTTCTTGTATTTGAAGATAAAATCTTTTTGCTTTGAAGAAGAAAGATCTAGCTGACTGAAATAAGTTCATTAGATGAAAACCAACAAAAATTGACAAGAACCACGAAAAGTTCTTGTATTTTAAGATAAAATCTTACGCTATTAAAGAAAAAACTCCCAGCTCGCTGAAATATGTTCATTTGCTGAAAACCAACAAAACCACGAAAAGTTCTTGTATTTGAAGATAAAATCTTTTTGCTTTGAAGAAGAAAGATCTAGCTGACTGAAATAAGTTCATTAGATGAAAACCAACAAAAATTGACAAGAACCACGAAAAGTTCTTGTATTTTAAGATAAAATCTTACGCTATTAAAGAAAAAACTCCCAGCTCGCTGAAATATGTTCATTTGCTGAAAACCATCAAAACCACGAAAAGTTCTTGTATTTGAAGATAAAATCTTTTTGCTTTGAAGAAGAAAGATCTAGCTGACTGAAATAAGTTCATTAGATGAAAACCAACAAAAATTGACAAGAACCACGAAAAGTTCTTGTATTTTAAGATAAAATCTTACTCTATTAAGGAAAAAACTTCCAGCTCTCTGAAATATGTTCATTTGCTGAAAACCATCAAAACCACGAAAAGTTCTTGTATTTGAAGATAAAATCTTTTTGCTTTGAAGAAGAAAGATCTAGCTGACTGAAATAAGTTCATTAGATGAAAACCAACAAAAATTGACAAGAGCCACGAAAAGTTCTTGTATTTTAAGATAAAATCTTACTCTATTAAGGAAAAAACTTCCAGCTCGCTGAAATCTGTTCATTTGCTGAACACCAACAAAACCACCAAAAGTTCTTGTATTTGAAGATAAAATCTTTTTGCTTTGAAGAAGAAAGATCTAGCTGACTGAAATAAGTTCATTAGATGAAAACCAACAAAAATTGACAAGAACCACGAAAAGTTCTTGTATTTTAAGATAAAATCTTACTCTATTAAGGAAAAAACTTCCAGCTCGCTGAAATCTGTTCATTTGCTGAACACCAACAAAACCACCAAAAGTTCTTGTATTTGAAGATAAAATCTTTTTGCTTTGAAGAAGAAAGATCTAGCTGACTGAAATAAGTTCATTAGATGAAAACAAACAAAAATTGACAAGAACCACGAAAAGTTCTTGTATTTTAAGATAAAATCTTAGGCTATTAAAGAAAAAACTTCCAGCTCGCTGAAATCTGTTCATTTGCTGAAAACCATCAAAACCACGAAAAGTTCTTGTATTTGAAGATAAAATCTTTTTGCTTTGAAGAAGAAAGATCTAGCTGACTGAAATAAGTTCATGAGATGAAAACCAACAAAAATTGACAAGAACAACAAAAAGTTCTTGTATTTGAAGATAAAATCTTTTTGCTTTGAAGAAGAAAGATCTAGCTGACTGAAATAAGTTCATTAGATGAAAACCAACAAAAATTGACAAGAACCACGAAAAGTTCTTGTATTTTAAGATAAAATCTTACGCTATTAAAGAAAAAACTCCCAGCTCGCTGAAATATGTTCATTTGCTGAAAACCAACAAAACCACGAAAAGTTCTTGTATTTGAAGATAAAATCTTTTTGCTTTGAAGAAGAAAGATCTAGCTGACTGAAATAAGTTCATTAGATGAAAACCAACAAAAATTGACAAGAACCACGAAAAGTTCTTGTATTTTAAGATAAAATCTTACGCTATTAAAGAAAAAACTCCCAGCTCGCTGAAATATGTTCATTTGCTGAAAACCATCAAAACCACGAAAAGTTCTTGTATTTGAAGATAAAATCTTTTTGCTTTGAAGAAGAAAGATCTAGCTGACTGAAATAAGTTCATTAGATGAAAACCAACAAAAATTGACAAGAACCACGAAACGTTCTTGTATTTTAAGATAAAATCTTACTCTATTAAGGAAAAAACTTGCAGCTCGCTGAAATATGTTCATTTGCTGAAAACCATCAAAACCACGAAAAGTTCTTGAATTTGAAGATAAAATCTTTTTTCTTTGAAGAAGAAAGATCTAGCTGACTGAAATAAGTTCATTAGATGAAAACCAACAAAAATTGACAAGAACCACGAAAAGTTCTTGTATTTTAAGATAAAATCTTACTCTATTAAGGAAAAAACTTCCAGCTCTCTGAAATATGTTCATTTGCTGAAAACCATCAAAACCACGAAAAGTTCTTGTATTTGAAGATAAAATCTTTTTGCTTTGAAGAAGAAAGATCTAGCTGACTGAAATAAGTTCATTAGATGAAAACCAACAAAAATTGACAAGAGCCACGAAAAGTTCTTGTATTTTAAGATAAAATCTTACTCTATTAAGGAAAAAACTTCCAGCTCGCTGAAATCTGTTCATTTGCTGAAAACCATCAAAACCTCGAAAAGTTCTTGTATTTGAAGATAAAATCTTTTTGCTTTGAAGAAGAAAGATCTAGCTGACTGAAATAAGTTCATGAGATGAAAACCAACAAAAATTGACAAGAACAACAAAAAGTTCTTGTATTTGAAGATAAAATCTTTTTGCTTTGAAGAAGAAAGATCTAGCTGACTGAAATAAGTTCATTAGATGAAAACCAACAAAAATTGACAAGAACCACGAAAAGTTCTTGTATTTTAAGATAAAATCTTACGCTATTAAAGAAAAAACTCCCAGCTCGCTGAAATATGTTCATTTGCTGAAAACCAACAAAACCACGAAAAGTTCTTGTATTTGAAGATAAAATCTTTTTTCTTTGAAGAAGAAAGATCTAGCTGACTGAAATAAGTTCATTAGATGAAAACCAACAAAAATTGACAAGAGCCACGAAAAGTTCTTGTATTTTAAGATAAAATCTTACTCTATTAAGGAAAAAACTTCCAGCTCGCTGAAATCTGTTCATTTGCTGAAAACCATCAAAACCACGAAAAGTTCTTGTATTTGAAGATAAAATCTTTTTGCTTTGAAGAAGAAAGATCTAGCTGACTGAAATAAGTTCATGAGATGAAAACCAACAAAAATTGACAAGAACAACAAAAAGTTCTTGTATTTTAAGATAAAATCTTACTCTATTCAGGAAAAAACTTCCAGCTCGCTGAAATATGTTCATTTGCTGAAAACCATCAAAACCACGAAAAGTTCTTGTATTTGAAGATAAAATCTTTTTGCTTTGAAGAAGAAAGATCTAGCTGACTGAAATAAGTTCATTAGATGAAAACGAACAAAAATTGACAAGAACCACGAAAAGTTCTTGTATTTTAAGATAAAATCTTACGCTATTAAAGAAAAAACTCCCAGCTCGCTGAAATATGTTGATTTGCTGAAAACCATCAAAACCACGAAAAGTTCTTGTATTTGAAGATAAAATCTTTTTGCTTTGAAGAAGAAAGATCTAGCTGACTGAAATAAGTTCATTAGATGAAAACCAACAAAAATTGACAAGAACCACGAAAAGTTCTTGTATTTTAAGATAAAATCTTACTCTATTAAGGAAAAAACTTGCAGCTCGCTGAAATATGTTCATTTGCTGAAAACCATCAAAACCACGAAAAGTTCTTGAATTTGAAGATAAAATCTTTTTGCTTTGAAGAAGAAAGATCTAGCTGACTGAAATAAGTTCATTAGATGAAAACCAACAAAAATTGACAAGAACCACGAAAAGTTCTTGTATTTTAAGATAAAATCTTACTCTATTCAGGAAAAAACTTCCAGCTCGCTGAAATATGTTCATTTGCTGAAAACCATCAAAACCACGAAAAGTTCTTGTATTTGAAGATAAAATCTTGTTGCTTTGAAGAAGAAAGATCTAGCTGACTGAAATAAGTTCATTAGATGAAAACCAACAAAAATTGACAAGAACCACGAAAAGTTCTTGTATTTTAAGATAAAATCTTACGCTATTAAAGAAAAAACTCCCAGCTCGCTGAAATATGTTCATTTGCTGAAAACCATCAAAACCACGAAAAGTTCTTGTATTTGAAGATAAAATCTTTTTGCTTTGAAGAAGAAAGATCTCGCTGACTGAAATAAGTTCATTGGATGAAAACTAACAAAAATTGACAAGAACCACGAAAAGTTCTTGTATTTTAAGATAAAATCTTACTCTATTAAGGAAAAAACTTCCAGCTCTCTGAAATATGTTCATTTGCTGAAAACCATCAAAACCACGAAAAGTTCTTGTATTTGAAGATAAAATCTTTTTGCTTTGAAGAAGAAAGATCTAGCTGACTGAAATAAGTTCATTAGATGAAAACCAACAAAAATTGACAAGAGCCACGAAAAGTTCTTGTATTTTAAGATAAAATCTTACTCTATTAAGGAAAAAACTTCCAGCTCGCTGAAATCTGTTCATTTGCTGAAAACCATCAAAACCACGAAAAGTTCTTGTATTTGAAGATAAAATCTTTTTGCTTTGAAGAAGAAAGATCTAGCTGACTGAAATAAGTTCATGAGATGAAAACCAACAAAAATTGACAAGAACAACAAAAAGTTCTTGTATTTTATGATAAAATCTTACTCTATTAAGGAAAAAACTTCCAGCTCGCTGAAATATGTTCATTTGCTGAAAACCATCAAAACCACGAAAAGTTCTTGTATTTGAAGATAAAATCTTTTTGCTTTGAAGAAGAAAGATCTAGCTGACTGAAATAAGTTCATTAGATGAAAACCAACAAAAATTGACAAGAACCACGAAAAGTTCTTGTATTTTAAGATAAAATCTTACGCTATTAAAGAAAAAACTCCCAGCTCGCTGAAATATGTTCATTTGCTGAAAACCAACAAAACCACGAAAAGTTCTTGTATTTGAAGATAAAATCTTTTTGCTTTGAAGAAGAAAGATCTAGCTGACTGAAATAAGTTCATTAGATGAAAACCAACAAAAATTGACAAGAACCACGAAAAGTTCTTGTATTTTAAGATAAAATCTTACTCTATTAAGGAAAAAACTTCCAGCTCGCTGAAATATGTTCATTTGCTGAAAACCATCAAAACCACGAAGAGTTCTTGTATTTGAAGATAAAATCTTTTTGCTTTGAAGAAGAAAGATCTAGCTGACTGAAATAAGTTCATGAGATGAAAACCAACAAAAATTGACAAGAACCACGAAAAGTTCTTGTATTTTAAGATAAAATCTTACTCTATTAAGGAAAAAACTTCCAGCTCGCTGAAATATGTTCATTTGCTGAAAACCATCAAAACCACGAAAAGTTCTTGTATTTGAAGATAAAATCTTTTTGCTTTGAAGAAGAAAGATCTAGCTGACTGAAATAAGTTCATTAGATGAAAACCAACAAAAATTGACAAGAACCACGAAAAGTTCTTGTATTTTAAGATAAAATCTTACGCTATTAAAGAAAAAACTCCCAGCTCGCTGAAATATGTTCATTTGCTGAAAACCAACAAAACCACGAAAAGTTCTTGTATTTGAAGATAAAATCTTTTTTCTTTGAAGAAGAAAGATCTAGCTGACTGAAATAAGTTCATTAGATGAAAACCAACAAAAATTGACAAGAGCCACGAAAAGTTCTTGTATTTTAAGATAAAATCTTACTCTATTAAGGAAAAAACTTCCAGCTTGCTGAAATCTGTTCATTTGCTGAAAACCATCAAAACCACGAAAAGTTCTTGTATTTGAAGATAAAATCTTTTTGCTTTGAAGAAGAAAGATCTAGCTGACTGAAATAAGTTCATGAGATGAAAACCAACAAAAATTGACAAGAACAACAAAAAGTTCTTGTATTTTATGATAAAATCTTACTCTATTAAGGAAAAAACTTCCAGCTCGCTGAAATATGTTCATTTGCTGAAAACCATCAAAACCACGAAAAGTTCTTGTATTTGAAGATAAAATATTTTTGCTTTGAAGAAGAAAGATCTAGCTGACTGAAATAAGTTCATTAGATGAAAACCAACAAAAATTGACAAGAACCACGAAAAGTTCTTGTATTTTAAGATAAAATCTTACTCTATTAAGGAAAAAACTTCCAGCTCGCTGAAATCTGTTCATTTGCTGAACACCAACAAAACCACCAAAAGTTCTTGTATTTGAAGATAAAATCTTTTTGCTTTGAAGAAGAAAGATCTAGCTGACTGAAATAAGTTCATTAGATGAAAACGAACAAAAATTGACAAGAACCACGAAAAGTTCTTGTATTTTAAGATAAAATCTTACGCTATTAAAGAAAAAACTCCCAGCTCGCTGAAATATGTTCATTTGCTGAAAACCATCAAAACCACGAAAAGTTCTTGTATTTGAAGATAAAATCTTTTTGCTTTGAAGAAGAAAGATCTAGCTGACTGAAATAAGTTCATTAGATGAAAACCAACAAAAATTGACAAGAACCACGAAAAGTTCTTGTATTTTAAGATAAAATCTTACTCCATTAAGGAAAAAACTTGCAGCTCGCTGAAATATGTTCATTTGCTGAAAACCATCAAAACCACGAAAAGTTCTTGAATTTGAAGATAAAATCTTTTTGCTTTGAAGAAGAAAGATCTAGCTGACTGAAATAAGTTCATTAGATGAAAACCAACAAAAATTGACAAGAACCACGAAAAGTTCTTGTATTTTAAGATAAAATCTTACTCTATTAAGGAAAGAACTTCCAGCTCTCTGAAATATGTTCATTTGCTGAAAACCATCAAAACCACGAAAAGTTCTTGTATTTGAAGATAAAATCTTTTTGCTTTGAAGAAGAAAGATCTAGCTGACTGAAATAAGTTCATTAGATGAAAACCAACAAAAATTGACAAGAACCACGAAAAGTTCTTGTATTTTAAGATAAAATCTTACTCTATTCAGGAAAAAACTTCCAGCTCGCTGAAATATGTTCATTTGCTGAAAACCATCAAAACCACGAAAAGTTCTTGTATTTGAAGATAAAATCTTTTTGCTTTGAAGAAGAAAGATCTAGCTGACTGAAATAAGTTCATTAGATGAAAACCAACAAAAATTGACAAGAACCACGAAAAGTTCTTGTATTTTAAGATAAAATCTTACGCTATTAAAGAAAAAACTCCCAGCTCGCTGAAATATGTTCATTTGCTGAAAACCATCAAAAACAAGGAAAAGTTCTTGTATTTGAAGATAAAATCTTTTTGCTTTGAAGAAGAAAGATCTAGCTGACTGAAATAAGTTCATTAGATGTAAACCAACAAAAATTGACAAGAACCACGAAAAGTTCTTGTATTTTAAGATAAAATCTTACTCTATTAAGGAAAAAACTTGCAGCTCGCTGAAATATGTTCATTTGCTGAAAACCATCAAAACCACGAAAAGTTCTTGAATTTGAAGATAAAATCTTTTTGCTTTGAAGAAGAAAGATCTAGCTGACTGAAATAAGTTCATTAGATGAAAACCAACAAAAATTGACAAGAACCACGAAAAGTTATTGTATTTTAAGATAAAATCTTACTCTATTAAGGAAAAAACTTCCAGCTCTCTGAAATATGTTCATTTGCTGAAAACCATCAAAACCACGAAAAGTTCTTGTATTTGAAGATAAAATCTTTTTGCTTTGAAGAAGAAAGATCTAGCTGACTGAAATAAGTTCATTAGATGAAAACCAACAAAAATTGACAAGAGCCACGAAAAGTTCTTGTATTTTAAGATAAAATCTTACTCTATTAAGGAAAAAACTTCCAGCTCGCTGAAATCTGTTCATTTGCTGAAAACCATCAAAACCACGAAAAGTTCTTGTATTTGAAGATAAAATCTTTTTGCTTTGAAGAAGAAAGATCTAGCTGACTGAAATAAGTTCATGAGATGAAAACCAACAAAAATTGACAAGAACAACAAAAAGTTCTTGTATTTGAAGATAAAATCTTTTTGCTTTGAAGAAGAAAGATCTAGCTGACTGAAATAAGTTCATTAGATGAAAACCAACAAAAATTGACAAGAACCACGAAAAGTTCTTGTATTTTAAGATAAAATCTTACGCTATTAAAGAAAAAACTCCCAGCTCGCTGAAATATGTTCATTTGCTGAAAACCAACAAAACCACGAAAAGTTCTTGTATTTGAAGATAAAATCTTTTTGCTTTGAAGAAGAAAGATCTAGCTGACTGAAATAAGTTCATTAGATGAAAACCAACAAAAATTGACAAGAACCACGAAAAGTTCTTGTATTTTAAGATAAAATCTTACGCTATTAAAGAAAAAACTCCCAGCTCGCTGAAATATGTTCATTTGCTGAAAACCATCAAAACCACGAAAAGTTCTTGTATTTGAAGATAAAATCTTTTTGCTTTGAAGAAGAAAGATCTAGCTGACTGAAATAAGTTCATTAGATGAAAACCAACAAAAATTGACAAGAACCACGAAACGTTCTTGTATTTTAAGATAAAATCTTACTCTATTAAGGAAAAAACTTGCAGCTCGCTGAAATATGTTCATTTGCTGAAAACCATCAAAACCACGAAAAGTTCTTGAATTTGAAGATAAAATCTTTTTTCTTTGAAGAAGAAAGATCTAGCTGACTGAAATAAGTTCATTAGATGAAAACCAACAAAAATTGACAAGAACCACGAAAAGTTCTTGTATTTTAAGATAAAATCTTACTCTATTAAGGAAAAAACTTCCAGCTCTCCGAAATATGTTCATTTGCTGAAAACCATCAAAACCACGAAAAGTTCTTGTATTTGAAGATAAAATCTTTTTGCTTTGAAGAAGAAAGATCTAGCTGACTGAAATAAGTTCATTAGATGAAAACCAACAAAAATTGACAAGAGCCACGAAAAGTTCTTGTATTTTAAGATAAAATCTTACTCTATTAAGGAAAAAACTTCCAGCTCGCTGAAATCTGTTCATTTGCTGAAAACCATCAAAACCACGAAAAGTTCTTGTATTTGAAGATAAAACCTTTTTGCTTTGAAGAAGAAAGATCTAGCTGACTGAAATAAGTTCATGAGATGAAAACCAACAAAAATTGACAAGAACAACAAAAAGTTCTTGTATTTGAAGATAAAATCTTTTTGCTTTGAAGAAGAAAGATCTAGCTGACTGAAATAAGTTCATTAGATGAAAACCAACAAAAATTGACAAGAACCACGAAAAGTTCTTGTATTTTAAGATAAAATCTTACGCTATTAAAGAAAAAACTCCCAGCTCGCTGAAATATGTTCATTTGCTGAAAACCAACAAAACCACGAAAAGTTCTTGTATTTGAAGATAAAATCTTTTTTCTTTGAAGAAGAAAGATCTAGCTGACTGAAATAAGTTCATTAGATGAAAACCAACAAAAATTGACAAGAGCCACGAAAAGTTCTTGTATTTTAAGATAAAATCTTACTCTATTAAGGAAAAAACTTCCAGCTCGCTGAAATCTGTTCATTTGCTGAAAACCATCAAAACCACGAAAAGTTCTTGTATTTGAAGATAAAATCTTTTTTCTTTGAAGAAGAAAGATCTAGCTGACTGAAATAAGTTCATTAGATGAAAACCAACAAAAATTGACAAGAACCACGAAAAGTTCTTGTATTTTAAGATAAAATCTTACTCTATTAAGGAAAAAACTTCCAGCTCTCTGAAATATGTTCATTTGCTGAAAACCATCAAAACCACGAAAAGTTCTTGTATTTGAAGATAAAATCTTTTTGCTTTGAAGAAGAAAGATCTAGCTGACTGAAATAAGTTCATTAGATGAAAACCAACAAAAATTGACAAGAGCCACGAAAAGTTCTTGTATTTTAAGATAAAATCTTACTCTATTAAGGAAAAAACTTCCAGCTCGCTGAAATCTGTTCATTTGCTGAAAACCATCAAAACCACGAAAAGTTCTTGTATTTGAAGATAAAATCTTTTTGCTTTGAAGAAGAAAGATCTAGCTGACTGAAATAAGTTCATGAGATGAAAACCAACAAAAATTGACAAGAACAACAAAAAGTTCTTGTATTTGAAGATAAAATCTTTTTGCTTTGAAGAAGAAAGATCTAGCTGACTGAAATAAGTTCATTAGATGAAAACCAACAAAAATTGACAAGAACCACGAAAAGTTCTTGTATTTTAAGATAAAATCTTACGCTATTAAAGAAAAAACTCCCAGCTCGCTGAAATATGTTCATTTGCTGAAAACCAACAAAACCACGAAAAGTTCTTGTATTTGAAGATAAAATCTTTTTGCTTTGAAGAAGAAAGATCTAGCTGACTGAAATAAGTTCATTAGATGAAAACCAACAAAAATTGACAAGAACCACGAAAAGTTCTTGTATTTTAAGATAAAATCTTACGCTATTAAAGAAAAAACTCCCAGCTCGCTGAAATATGTTCATTTGCTGAAAACCATCAAAACCACGAAAAGTTCTTGTATTTGAAGATAAAATCTTTTTGCTTTGAAGAAGAAAGATCTAGCTGACTGAAATAAGTTCATTAGATGAAAACCAACAAAAATTGACAAGAACCACGAAACGTTCTTGTATTTTAAGATAAAATCTTACTCTATTAAGGAAAAACCTTGCAGCTCGCTGAAATATGTTCATTTGCTGAAAACCATCAAAACCACGAAAAGTTCTTGAATTTGAAGATAAAATCTTTTTTCTTTGAAGAAGAAAGATCTAGCTGACTGAAATAAGTTCATTAGATGAAAACCAACAAAAATTGACAAGAACCACGAAAAGTTCTTGTATTTTAAGATAAAATCTTACTCTATTAAGGAAAAAACTTCCAGCTCTCCGAAATATGTTCATTTGCTGAAAACCATCAAAACCACGAAAAGTTCTTGTATTTGAAGATAAAATCTTTTTGCTTTGAAGAAGAAAGATCTAGCTGACTGAAATAAGTTCATTAGATGAAAACCAACAAAAATTGACAAGAGCCACGAAAAGTTCTTGTATTTTAAGATAAAATCTTACTCTATTAAGGAAAAAACTTCCAGCTCGCTGAAATCTGTTCATTTGCTGAAAACCATCAAAACCACGAAAAGTTCTTGTATTTGAAGATAAAACCTTTTTGCTTTGAAGAAGAAAGATCTAGCTGACTGAAATAAGTTCATGAGATGAAAACCAACAAAAATTGACAAGAACAACAAAAAGTTCTTGTATTTGAAGATAAAATCTTTTTGCTTTGAAGAAGAAAGATCTAGCTGACTGAAATAAGTTCATTAGATGAAAACCAACAAAAATTGACAAGAACCACGAAAAGTTCTTGTATTTTAAGATAAAATCTTACGCTATTAAAGAAAAAACTCCCAGCTCGCTGAAATATGTTCATTTGCTGAAAACCAACAAAACCACGAAAAGTTCTTGTATTTGAAGATAAAATCTTTTTTCTTTGAAGAAGAAAGATCTAGCTGACTGAAATAAGTTCATTAGATGAAAACCAACAAAAATTGACAAGAGCCACGAAAAGTTCTTGTATTTTAAGATAAAATCTTACTCTATTAAGGAAAAAACTTCCAGCTTGCTGAAATCTGTTCATTTGCTGAAAACCATCAAAACCACGAAAAGTTCTTGTATTTGAAGATAAAATCTTTTTTCTTTGAAGAAGAAAGATCTAGCTGACTGAAATAAGTTCATTAGATGAAAACCAACAAAAATTGACAAGAACCACGAAAAGTTCTTGTATTTTAAGATAAAATCTTACTCTATTAAGGAAAAAACTTCCAGCTCTCTGAAATATGTTCATTTGCTGAAAACCATCAAAACCACGAAAAGTTCTTGTATTTGAAGATAAAATCTTTTTGCTTTGAAGAAGAAAGATCTAGCTGACTGAAATAAGTTCATTAGATGAAAACCAACAAAAATTGACAAGAGCCACGAAAAGTTCTTGTATTTTAAGATAAAATCTTACTCTATTAAGGAAAAAACTTCCAGCTCGCTGAAATCTGTTCATTTGCTGAAAACCATCAAAACCACGAAAAGTTCTTGTATTTGAAGATAAAACCTTTTTGCTTTGAAGAAGAAAGATCTAGCTGACTGAAATAAGTTCATGAGATGAAAACCAACAAAAATTGACAAGAACCACGAAAAGTTCTTGTATTTTAAGATAAAATCTTACGCTATTAAAGAAAAAACTCCCAGCTCGCTGAAATATGTTCATTTGCTGAAAACCAACAAAACCACGAAAAGTTCTTGTATTTGAAGATAAAATCTTTTTTCTTTGAAGAAGAAAGATCTAGCTGACTGAAATAAGTTCATTAGATGAAAACCAACAAAAATTGACAAGAGCCACGAAAAGTTCTTGTATTTTAAGATAAAATCTTACTCTATTAAGGAAAAAACTTCCAGCTCGCTGAAATCTGTTCATTTGCTGAAAACCATCAAAACCACGAAAAGTTCTTGTATTTGAAGATAAAATCTTTTTGCTTTGAAGAAGAAAGATCTAGCTGACTGAAATAAGTTCATGAGATGAAAACCAACAAAAATTGACAAGAACAACAAAAAGTTCTTGTATTTTAAGATAAAATCTTACTCTATTAAGGAAAAAACTTCCAGCTCGCTGAAATCTGTTCATTTGCTGAACACCAACAAAACCACCAAAAGTTCTTGTATTTGAAGATAAAATCTTTTTGCTTTGAAGAAGAAAGATCGAGCTGACTGAAATAAGTTCATTAGATGAAAACCAACAAAAATTGACAAGAACCACGAAAAGTTCTTGTATTTTAAGATAAAATCTTACTCTATTAAGGAAAAAACTTCCAGCTCGCTGAAATCTGTTCATTTGCTGAACACCAACAAAACCACCAAAAGTTCTTGTATTTGAAGATAAAATCTTTTTGCTTTGAAGAAGAAAGATCTAGCTGACTGAAATAAGTTCATTAGATGAAAACCAACAAAAATTGACAAGAACCACGAAAAGTTCTTGTATTTTAAGATAAAATCTTACGCTATTAAAGAAAAAACTCCCAGCTCGCTGAAATATGTTCATTTGCTGAAAACCAACAAAACCACGAAAAGTTCTTGTATTTGAAGATAAAATCTTTTTGCTTTGAAGAAGAAAGATCTAGCTGACTGAAATAAGTTCATTAGATGAAAACCAACAAAAATTGACAAGAACCACGAAAAGTTCTTGTATTTTAAGATAAAATCTTCCGCTATTAAAGAAAAAACTCCCAGCTCGCTGAAATATGTTCATTTGCTGAAAACCATCAAAACCACGAAAAGTTCTTGTATTTGAAGATAAAATCTTTTTGCTTTGAAGAAGAAAGATCTAGCTGACTGAAATAAGTTCATTAGATGAAAACCAACAAAAATTGACAAGAACCACGAAACGTTCTTGTATTTTAAGATAAAATCTTACTCTATTAAGGAAAAAACTTGCAGCTCGCTGAAATATGTTCATTTGCTGAAAACCATCAAAACCACGAAAAGTTCTTGAATTTGAAGATAAAATCTTTTTTCTTTGAAGAAGAAAGATCTAGCTGACTGAAATAAGTTCATTAGATGAAAACCAACAAAAATTGACAAGAGCCACGAAAAGTTCTTGTATTTTAAGATAAAATCTTACTCTATTAAGGAAAAAACTTCCAGCTCGCTGAAATCTGTTCATTTGCTGAAAACCATCAAAACCACGAAAAGTTCTTGTATTTGAAGATAAAATCTTTTTGCTTTGAAGAAGAAAGATCTAGCTGACTGAAATAAGTTCATGAGATGAAAACCAACAAAAATTGACAAGAACAACAAAAAGTTCTTGTATTTTAAGATAAAATCTTACTCTATTAAGGAAAAAACTTCCAGCTCGCTGAAATCTGTTCATTTGCTGAACACCAACAAAACCACCAAAAGTTCTTGTATTTGAAGATAAAATCTTTTTGCTTTGAAGAAGAAAAATCTAGCTGACTGAAATAAGTTCATTAGATGAAAACCAACAAAAATTGACAAGAACCACGAAAAGTTCTTGTATTTTAAGATAAAATCTTACTCTATTAAGGAAAAAACTTCCAGCTCGCTGAAATCTGTTCATTTGCTGAACACCAACAAAACCACCAAAAGTTCTTGTATTTGAAGATAAAATCTTTTTGCTTTGAAGAAGAAAGATCTAGCTGACTGAAATAAGTTCATTAGATGAAAACAAACAAAAATTGACAAGAACCACGAAAAGTTCTTGTATTTTAAGATAAAATCTTAGGCTATTAAAGAAAAAACTTCCAGCTCGCTGAAATCTGTTCATTTGCTGAAAACCATCAAAACCACGAAAAGTTCTTGTATTTGAAGATAAAATCTTTTTGCTTTGAAGAAGAAAGATCTAGCTGACTGAAATAAGTTCATGAGATGAAAACCAACAAAAATTGACAAGAACAACAAAAAGTTCTTGTATTTGAAGATAAAATCTTTTTGCTTTGAAGAAGAAAGATCTAGCTGACTGAAATAAGTTCATTAGATGAAAACCAACAAAAATTGACAAGAACCACGAAAAGTTCTTGTATTTTAAGATAAAATCTTACGCTATTAAAGAAAAAACTCCCAGCTCGCTGAAATATGTTCATTTGCTGAAAACCAACAAAACCACGAAAAGTTCTTGTATTTGAAGATAAAATCTTTTTGCTTTGAAGAAGAAAGATCTAGCTGACTGAAATAAGTTCATTAGATGAAAACCAACAAAAATTGACAAGAACCACGAAAAGTTCTTGTATTTTAAGATAAAATCTTACGCTATTAAAGAAAAAACTCCCAGCTCGCTGAAATATGTTCATTTGCTGAAAACCATCAAAACCACGAAAAGTTCTTGTATTTGAAGATAAAATCTTTTTGCTTTGAAGAAGAAAGATCTAGCTGACTGAAATAAGTTCATTAGATGAAAACCAACAAAAATTGACAAGAACCACGAAACGTTCTTGTATTTTAAGATAAAATCTTACTCTATTAAGGAAAAAACTTGCAGCTCGCTGAAATATGTTCATTTGCTGAAAACCATCAAAACCACGAAAAGTTCTTGAATTTGAAGATAAAATCTTTTTTCTTTGAAGAAGAAAGATCTAGCTGACTGAAATAAGTTCATTAGATGAAAACCAACAAAAATTGACAAGAACCACGAAAAGTTCTTGTATTTTAAGATAAAATCTTACTCTATTAAGGAAAAAACTTCCAGCTCTCTGAAATATGTTCATTTGCTGAAAACCATCAAAACCACGAAAAGTTCTTGTATTTGAAGATAAAATCTTTTTGCTTTGAAGAAGAAAGATCTAGCTGACTGAAATAAGTTCATTAGATGAAAACCAACAAAAATTGACAAGAGCCACGAAAAGTTCTTGTATTTTAAGATAAAATCTTACTCTATTAAGGAAAAAACTTCCAGCTCGCTGAAATCTGTTCATTTGCTGAACACCAACAAAACCACCAAAAGTTCTTGTATTTGAAGATAAAATCTTTTTGCTTTGAAGAAGAAAGATCTAGCTGACTGAAATAAGTTCATTAGATGAAAACCAACAAAAATTGACAAGAACCACGAAAAGTTCTTGTATTTTAAGATAAAATCTTACTCTATTAAGGAAAAAACTTCCAGCTCGCTGAAATCTGTTCATTTGCTGAACACCAACAAAACCACCAAAAGTTCTTGTATTTGAAGATAAAATCTTTTTGCTTTGAAGAAGAAAGATCTAGCTGACTGAAATAAGTTCATTAGATGAAAACAAACAAAAATTGACAAGAACCACGAAAAGTTCTTGTATTTTAAGATAAAATCTTAGGCTATTAAAGAAAAAACTTCCAGCTCGCTGAAATCTGTTCATTTGCTGAAAACCATCAAAACCACGAAAAGTTCTTGTATTTGAAGATAAAATCTTTTTGCTTTGAAGAAGAAAGATCTAGCTGACTGAAATAAGTTCATGAGATGAAAACCAACAAAAATTGACAAGAACAACAAAAAGTTCTTGTATTTGAAGATAAAATCTTTTTGCTTTGAAGAAGAAAGATCTAGCTGACTGAAATAAGTTCATTAGATGAAAACCAACAAAAATTGACAAGAACCACGAAAAGTTCTTGTATTTTAAGATAAAATCTTACGCTATTAAAGAAAAAACTCCCAGCTCGCTGAAATATGTTCATTTGCTGAAAACCAACAAAACCACGAAAAGTTCTTGTATTTGAAGATAAAATCTTTTTGCTTTGAAGAAGAAAGATCTAGCTGACTGAAATAAGTTCATTAGATGAAAACCAACAAAAATTGACAAGAACCACGAAAAGTTCTTGTATTTTAAGATAAAATCTTACGCTATTAAAGAAAAAACTCCCAGCTCGCTGAAATATGTTCATTTGCTGAAAACCATCAAAACCACGAAAAGTTCTTGTATTTGAAGATAAAATCTTTTTGCTTTGAAGAAGAAAGATCTAGCTGACTGAAATAAGTTCATTAGATGAAAACCAACAAAAATTGACAAGAACCACGAAACGTTCTTGTATTTTAAGATAAAATCTTACTCTATTAAGGAAAAAACTTGCAGCTCGCTGAAATATGTTCATTTGCTGAAAACCATCAAAACCACGAAAAGTTCTTGAATTTGAAGATAAAATCTTTTTTCTTTGAAGAAGAAAGATCTAGCTGACTGAAATAAGTTCATTAGATGAAAACCAACAAAAATTGACAAGAACCACGAAAAGTTCTTGTATTTTAAGATAAAATCTTACTCTATTAAGGAAAAAACTTCCAGCTCTCTGAAATATGTTCATTTGCTGAAAACCATCAAAACCACGAAAAGTTCTTGTATTTGAAGATAAAATCTTTTTGCTTTGAAGAAGAAAGATCTAGCTGACTGAAATAAGTTCATTAGATGAAAACCAACAAAAATTGACAAGAGCCACGAAAAGTTCTTGTATTTTAAGATAAAATCTTACTCTATTAAGGAAAAAACTTCCAGCTCGCTGAAATCTGTTCATTTGCTGAACACCAACAAAACCACCAAAAGTTCTTGTATTTGAAGATAAAATCTTTTTGCTTTGAAGAAGAAAGATCTAGCTGACTGAAATAAGTTCATTAGATGAAAACCAACAAAAATTGACAAGAACCACGAAAAGTTCTTGTATTTTAAGATAAAATCTTACTCTATTAAGGAAAAAACTTCCAGCTCGCTGAAATCTGTTCATTTGCTGAACACCAACAAAACCACCAAAAGTTCTTGTATTTGAAGATAAAATCTTTTTGCTTTGAAGAAGAAAGATCTAGCTGACTGAAATAAGTTCATTAGATGAAAACAAACAAAAATTGACAAGAACCACGAAAAGTTCTTGTATTTTAAGATAAAATCTTAGGCTATTAAAGAAAAAACTTCCAGCTCGCTGAAATCTGTTCATTTGCTGAAAACCATCAAAACCACGAAAAGTTCTTGTATTTGAAGATAAAATCTTTTTGCTTTGAAGAAGAAAGATCTAGCTGACTGAAATAAGTTCATTAGATGAAAACCAACAAAAATTGACAAGAACCACGAAAAGTTCTTGTATTTTAAGATAAAATCTTACGCTATTAAAGAAAAAACTCCCAGCTCGCTGAAATATGTTCATTTGCTGAAAACCAACAAAACCACGAAAAGTTCTTGTATTTGAAGATAAAATCTTTTTGCTTTGAAGAAGAAAGATCTAGCTGACTGAAATAAGTTCATTAGATGAAAACCAACAAAAATTGACAAGAACCACGAAAAGTTCTTGTATTTTAAGATAAAATCTTACGCTATTAAAGAAAAAACTCCCAGCTCGCTGAAATATGTTCATTTGCTGAAAACCATCAAAACCACGAAAAGTTCTTGTATTTGAAGATAAAATCTTTTTGCTTTGAAGAAGAAAGATCTAGCTGACTGAAATAAGTTCATTAGATGAAAACCAACAAAAATTGACAAGAACCACGAAACGTTCTTGTATTTTAAGATAAAATCTTACTCTATTAAGGAAAAAACTTGCAGCTCGCTGAAATATGTTCATTTGCTGAAAACCATCAAAACCACGAAAAGTTCTTGAATTTGAAGATAAAATCTTTTTTCTTTGAAGAAGAAAGATCTAGCTGACTGAAATAAGTTCATTAGATGAAAACCAACAAAAATTGACAAGAACCACGAAAAGTTCTTGTATTTTAAGATAAAATCTTACTCTATTAAGGAAAAAACTTCCAGCTCTCTGAAATATGTTCATTTGCTGAAAACCATCAAAACCACGAAAAGTTCTTGTATTTGAAGATAAAATCTTTTTGCTTTGAAGAAGAAAGATCTAGCTGACTGAAATAAGTTCATTAGATGAAAACCAACAAAAATTGACAAGAGCCACGAAAAGTTCTTGTATTTTAAGATAAAATCTTACTCTATTAAGGAAAAAACTTCCAGCTCGCTGAAATCTGTTCATTTGCTGAACACCAACAAAACCACCAAAAGTTCTTGTATTTGAAGATAAAATCTTTTTGCTTTGAAGAAGAAAGATCTAGCTGACTGAAATAAGTTCATTAGATGAAAACCAACAAAAATTGACAAGAACCACGAAAAGTTCTTGTATTTTAAGATAAAATCTTACTCTATTAAGGAAAAAACTTCCAGCTCGCTGAAATCTGTTCATTTGCTGAACACCAACAAAACCACCAAAAGTTCTTGTATTTGAAGATAAAATCTTTTTGCTTTGAAGAAGAAAGATCGAGCTGACTGAAATAAGTTCATTAGATGAAAACAAACAAAAATTGACAAGAACCACGAAAAGTTCTTGTATTTTAAGATAAAATCTTAGGCTATTAAAGAAAAAACTTCCAGCTCGCTGAAATCTGTTCATTTGCTGAAAACCATCAAAACCACGAAAAGTTCTTGTATTTGAAGATAAAATCTTTTTGCTTTGAAGAAGAAAGATCTAGCTGACTGAAATAAGTTCATGAGATGAAAACCAACAAAAATTGACAAGAACAACAAAAAGTTCTTGTATTTGAAGATAAAATCTTTTTGCTTTGAAGAAGAAAGATCTAGCTGACTGAAATAAGTTCATTAGATGAAAACCAACAAAAATTGACAAGAACCACGAAAAGTTCTTGTATTTTAAGATAAAATCTTACGCTATTAAAGAAAAAACTCCCAGCTCGCTGAAATATGTTCATTTGCTGAAAACCAACAAAACCACGAAAAGTTCTTGTATTTGAAGATAAAATCTTTTTGCTTTGAAGAAGAAAGATCTAGCTGACTGAAATAAGTTCATTAGATGAAAACCAACAAAAATTGACAAGAACCACGAAAAGTTCTTGTATTTTAAGATAAAATCTTACGCTATTAAAGAAAAAACTCCCAGCTCGCTGAAATATGTTCATTTGCTGAAAACCATCAAAACCACGAAAAGTTCTTGTATTTGAAGATAAAATCTTTTTGCTTTGAAGAAGAAAGATCTAGCTGACTGAAATAAGTTCATTAGATGAAAACCAACAAAAATTGACAAGAACCACGAAACGTTCTTGTATTTTAAGATAAAATCTTACTCTATTAAGGAAAAAACTTGCAGCTCGCTGAAATATGTTCATTTGCTGAAAACCATCAAAACCACGAAAAGTTCTTGAATTTGAAGATAAAATCTTTTTTCTTTGAAGAAGAAAGATCTAGCTGACTGAAATAAGTTCATTAGATGAAAACCAACAAAAATTGACAAGAACCACGAAAAGTTCTTGTATTTTAAGATAAAATCTTACTCTATCAAGGAAAAAACTTCCAGCTCTCTGAAATATGTTCATTTGCTGAAAACCATCAAAACCACGAAAAGTTCTTGTATTTGAAGATAAAATCTTTTTGCTTTGAAGAAGAAAGATCTAGCTGACTGAAATAAGTTCATTAGATGAAAACAAACAAAAATTGACAAGAGCCACGAAAAGTTCTTGTATTTTAAGATAAAATCTTACTCTATTAAGGAAAAAACTTCCAGCTCGCTGAAATCTGTTCATTTGCTGAAAACCATCAAAACCTCGAAAAGTTCTTGTATTTGAAGATAAAATCTTTTTGCTTTGAAGAAGAAAGATCTAGCTGACTGAAATAAGTTCATGAGATGAAAACCAACAAAAATTGACAAGAACAACAAAAAGTTCTTGTATTTGAAGATAAAATCTTTTTGCTTTGAAGAAGAAAGATCTAGCTGACTGAAATAAGTTCATTAGATGAAAACCAACAAAAATTGACAAGAACCACGAAAAGTTCTTGTATTTTAAGATAAAATCTTACGCTATTAAAGAAAAAACTCCCAGCTCGCTGAAATATGTTCATTTGCTGAAAACCAACAAAACCACGAAAAGTTCTTGTATTTGAAGATAAAATCTTTTTTCTTTGAAGAAGAAAGATCTAGCTGACTGAAATAAGTTCATTAGATGAAAACCAACAAAAATTGACAAGAGCCACGAAAAGTTCTTGTATTTTAAGATAAAATCTTACTCTATTAAGGAAAAAACTTCCAGCTCGCTGAAATCTGTTCATTTGCTGAAAACCATCAAAACCACGAAAAGTTCTTGTATTTGAAGATAAAATCTTTTTGCTTTGAAGAAGAAAGATCTAGCTGACTGAAATAAGTTCATGAGATGAAAACCAACAAAAATTGACAAGAACAACAAAAAGTTCTTGTATTTTAAGATAAAATCTTACTCTATTCAGGAAAAAACTTCCAGCTCGCTGAAATATGTTCATTTGCTGAAAACCATCAAAACCACGAAAAGTTCTTGTATTTGAAGATAAAATCTTTTTGCTTTGAAGAAGAAAGATCTAGCTGACTGAAATAAGTTCATTAGATGAAAACGAACAAAAATTGACAAGAACCACGAAAAGTTCTTGTATTTTAAGATAAAATCTTACGCTATTAAAGAAAAAACTCCCAGCTCGCTGAAATATGTTGATTTGCTGAAAACCATCAAAACCACGAAAAGTTCTTGTATTTGAAGATAAAATCTTTTTGCTTTGAAGAAGAAAGATCTAGCTGACTGAAATAAGTTCATTAGATGAAAACCAACAAAAATTGACAAGAACCACGAAAAGTTCTTGTATTTTAAGATAAAATCTTACTCTATTAAGGAAAAAACTTGCAGCTCGCTGAAATATGTTCATTTGCTGAAAACCATCAAAACCACGAAAAGTTCTTGAATTTGAAGATAAAATCTTTTTGCTTTGAAGAAGAAAGATCTAGCTGACTGAAATAAGTTCATGAGATGAAAACCAACAAAAATTGACAAGAACCACGAAAAGTTCTTGTATTTTAAGATAAAATCTTACTCTATTAAGGAAAAAACTTCCAGCTCTCTGAAATATGTTCATTTGCTGAAAACCATCAAAACCACGAAAAGTTCTTGTATTTGAAGATAAAATCTTTTTGCTTTGAAGAAGAAAGATCTAGCTGACTGAAATAAGTTCATTAGATGAAAACCAACAAAAATTGACAAGAACCACGAAAAGTTCTTGTATTTTAAGATAAAATCTTACTCTATTCAGGAAAAAACTTCCAGCTCGCTGAAATATGTTCATTTGCTGAAAACCATCAAAACCACGAAAAGTTCTTGTATTTGAAGATAAAATCTTTTTGCTTTGAAGAAGAAAGATCTAGCTGACTGAAATAAGTTCATTAGATGAAAACCAACAAAAATTGACAAGAACCACGAAAAGTTCTTGTATTTTAAGATAAAATCTTACGCTATTAAAGAAAAAACTCCCAGCTCGCTGAAATATGTTCATTTGCTGAAAACCATCAAAACCACGAAAAGTTCTTGTATTTGAAGATAAAATCTTTTTGCTTTGAAGAAGAAAGATCTAGCTGACTGAAATAAGTTCATTAGATGTAAACCAACAAAAATTGACAAGAACCACGAAAAGTTCTTGTATTTTAAGATAAAATCTTACTCTATTAAGGAAAAAACTTGCAGCTCGCTGAAATATGTTCATTTGCTGAAAACCATCAAAACCACGAAAAGTTCTTGAATTTGAAGATAAAATCTTTTTGCTTTGAAGAAGAAAGATCTAGCTGACTGAAATAAGTTCATTAGATGAAAACCAACAAAAATTGACAAGAACCACGAAAAGTTCTTGTATTTTAAGATAAAATCTTACTCTATTAAGGAAAAAACTTCCAGCTCTCTGAAATATGTTCATTTGCTGAAAACCATCAAAACCACGAAAAGTTCTTGTATTTGAAGATAAAATCTTTTTGCTTTGAAGAAGAAAGATCTAGCTGACTGAAATAAGTTCATTAGATGAAAACCAACAAAAATTGACAAGAGCCACGAAAAGTTCTTGTATTTTAAGATAAAATCTTACTCTATTAAGGAAAAAACTTCCAGCTCGCTGAAATCTGTTCATTTGCTGAAAACCATCAAAACCACGAAAAGTTCTTGTATTTGAAGATAAAATCTTTTTGCTTTGAAGAAGAAAGATCTAGCTGACTGAAATAAGTTCATGAGATGAAAACCAACAAAAATTGACAAGAACAACAAAAAGTTCTTGTATTTGAAGATAAAATCTTTTTGCTTTGAAGAAGAAAGATCTAGCTGACTGAAATAAGTTCATTAGATGAAAACCAACAAAAATTGACAAGAACCACGAAAAGTTCTTGTATTTTAAGATAAAATCTTACGCTATTAAAGAAAAAACTCCCAGCTCGCTGAAATATGTTCATTTGCTGAAAACCAACAAAACCACGAAAAGTTCTTGTATTTGAAGATAAAATCTTTTTGCTTTGAAGAAGAAAGATCTAGCTGACTGAAATAAGTTCATTAGATGAAAACCAACAAAAATTGACAAGAACCACGAAAAGTTCTTGTATTTTAAGATAAAATCTTACGCTATTAAAGAAAAAACTCCCAGCTCGCTGAAATATGTTCATTTGCTGAAAACCATCAAAACCACGAAAAGTTCTTGTATTTGAAGATAAAATCTTTTTGCTTTGAAGAAGAAAGATCTAGCTGACTGAAATAAGTTCATTAGATGAAAACCAACAAAAATTGACAAGAACCACGAAACGTTCTTGTATTTTAAGATAAAATCTTACTCTATTAAGGAAAAAACTTGCAGCTCGCTGAAATATGTTCATTTGCTGAAAACCATCAAAACCACGAAAAGTTCTTGAATTTGAAGATAAAATCTTTTTTCTTTGAAGAAGAAAGATCTAGCTGACTGAAATAAGTTCATTAGATGAAAACCAACAAAAATTGACAAGAACCACGAAAAGTTCTTGTATTTTAAGATAAAATCTTACTCTATTAAGGAAAAAACTTCCAGCTCTCTGAAATATGTTCATTTGCTGAAAACCATCAAAACCACGAAAAGTTCTTGTATTTGAAGATAAAATCTTTTTGCTTTGAAGAAGAAAGATCTAGCTGACTGAAATAAGTTCATTAGATGAAAACCAACAAAAATTGACAAGAGCCACGAAAAGTTCTTGTATTTTAAGATAAAATCTTACTCTATTAAGGAAAAAACTTCCAGCTCGCTGAAATCTGTTCATTTGCTGAAAACCATCAAAACCACGAAAAGTTCTTGTATTTGAAGATAAAACCTTTTTGCTTTGAAGAAGAAAGATCTAGCTGACTGAAATAAGTTCATGAGATGAAAACCAACAAAAATTGACAAGAACAACAAAAAGTTCTTGTATTTGAAGATAAAATCTTTTTGCTTTGAAGAAGAAAGATCTAGCTGACTGAAATAAGTTCATTAGATGAAAACCAACAAAAATTGACAAGAACCACGAAAAGTTCTTGTATTTTAAGATAAAATCTTACGCTATTAAAGAAAAAACTCCCAGCTCGCTGAAATATGTTCATTTGCTGAAAACCAACAAAACCACGAAAAGTTCTTGTATTTGAAGATAAAATCTTTTTTCTTTGAAGAAGAAAGATCTAGCTGACTGAAATAAGTTCATTAGATGAAAACCAACAAAAATTGACAAGAGCCACGAAAAGTTCTTGTATTTTAAGATAAAATCTTACTCTATTAAGGAAAAAACTTCCAGCTCGCTGAAATCTGTTCATTTGCTGAAAACCATCAAAACCACGAAAAGTTCTTGTATTTGAAGATAAAATCTTTTTTCTTTGAAGAAGAAAGATCTAGCTGACTGAAATAAGTTCATTAGATGAAAACCAACAAAAATTGACAAGAACCACGAAAAGTTCTTGTATTTTAAGATAAAATCTTACTCTATTAAGGAAAAAACTTCCAGCTCTCTGAAATATGTTCATTTGCTGAAAACCATCAAAACCACGAAAAGTTCTTGTATTTGAAGATAAAATCTTTTTGCTTTGAAGAAGAAAGATCTAGCTGACTGAAATAAGTTCATTAGATGAAAACCAACAAAAATTGACAAGAGCCACGAAAAGTTCTTGTATTTTAAGATAAAATCTTACTCTATTAAGGAAAAAACTTCCAGCTCGCTGAAATCTGTTCATTTGCTGAAAACCATCAAAACCATGAAAAGTTCTTGTATTTGAAGATAAAACCTTTTTGCTTTGAAGAAGAAAGATCTAGCTGACTGAAATAAGTTCATGAGATGAAAACCAACAAAAATTGACAAGAACAACAAAAAGTTCTTGTATTTGAAGATAAAATCTTTTTGCTTTGAAGAAGAAAGATCTAGCTGACTGAAATAAGTTCATTAGATGAAAACCAACAAAAATTGACAAGAACCACGAAAAGTTCTTGTATTTTAAGATAAAATCTTACGCTATTAAAGAAAAAACTCCCAGCTCGCTGAAATATGTTCATTTGCTGAAAACCAACAAAACCACGAAAAGTTCTTGTATTTGAAGATAAAATCTTTTTTCTTTGAAGAAGAAAGATCTAGCTGACTGAAATAAGTTCATTAGATGAAAACCAACAAAAATTGACAAGAGCCACGAAAAGTTCTTGTATTTTAAGATAAAATCTTACTCTATTAAGGAAAAAACTTCCAGCTCGCTGAAATCTGTTCATTTGCTGAAAACCATCAAAACCACGAAAAGTTCTTGTATTTGAAGATAAAATCTTTTTGCTTTGAAGAAGAAAGATCTAGCTGACTGAAATAAGTTCATGAGATGAAAACCAACAAAAATTGACAAGAACAACAAAAAGTTCTTGTATTTTAAGATAAAATCTTACTCTATTAAGGAAAAAACTTCCAGCTCGCTGAAATCTGTTCATTTGCTGAACACCAACAAAACCACCAAAAGTTCTTGTATTTGAAGATAAAATCTTTTTGCTTTGAAGAAGAAAGATCTAGCTGACTGAAATAAGTTCATTAGATGAAAACCAACAAAAATTGACAAGAACCACGAAAAGTTCTTGTATTTTAAGATAAAATCTTACTCTATTAAGGAAAAAACTTCCAGCTCGCTGAAATCTGTTCATTTGCTGAACACCAACAAAACCACCAAAAGTTCTTGTATTTGAAGATAAAATCTTTTTGCTTTGAAGAAGAAAGATCTAGCTGACTGAAATAAGTTCATGAGATGAAAACCAACAAAAATTGACAAGAACAACAAAAAGTTCTTGTATTTGAAGATAAAATCTTTTTGCTTTGAAGAAGAAAGATCTCGCTGACTGAAATAAGTTCATTAGATGAAAACCAACAAAAATTGACAAGAACCACGAAAAGTTCTTGTATTTTAAGATAAAATCTTACGCTATTAAAGAAAAAACTCCCAGCTCGCTGAAATATGTTCATTTGCTGAAAACCAACAAAACCACGAAAAGTTCTTGTATTTGAAGATAAAATCTTTTTGCTTTGAAGAAGAATGATCTAGCTGACTGAAATAAGTTCATTAGATGAAAACCAACAAAAATTGACAAGAACCACGAAAAGTTCTTGTATTTTAAGATAAAATCTTACGCTATTAAAGAAAAAACTCCCAGCTCGCTGAAATATGTTCATTTGCTGAAAACCATCAAAACCACGAAAAGTTCTTGTATTTGAAGATAAAATCTTTTTGCTTTGAAGAAGAAAGATCTAGCTGACTGAAATAAGTTCATTAGATGAAAACCAACAAAAATTGACAAGAGCCACGAAAAGTTCTTGTATTTTAAGATAAAATCTTACTCTATTAAGGAAAAAACTTCCAGCTCGCTGAAATCTGTTCATTTGCTGAAAACCATCAAAACCATGAAAAGTTCTTGTATTTGAAGATAAAACCTTTTTGCTTTGAAGAAGAAAGATCTAGCTGACTGAAATAAGTTCATGAGATGAAAACCAACAAAAATTGACAAGAACAACAAAAAGTTCTTGTATTTGAAGATAAAATCTTTTTGCTTTGAAGAAGAAAGATCTAGCTGACTGAAATAAGTTCATTAGATGAAAACCAACAAAAATTGACAAGAACCACGAAAAGTTCTTGTATTTTAAGATAAAATCTTACGCTATTAAAGAAAAAACTCCCAGCTCGCTGAAATATGTTCATTTGCTGAAAACCAACAAAACCACGAAAAGTTCTTGTATTTGAAGATAAAATCTTTTTTCTTTGAAGAAGAAAGATCTAGCTGACTGAAATAAGTTCATTAGATGAAAACCAACAAAAATTGACAAGAGCCACGAAAAGTTCTTGTATTTTAAGATAAAATCTTACTCTATTAAGGAAAAAACTTCCAGCTTGCTGAAATCTGTTCATTTGCTGAAAACCATCAAAACCACGAAAAGTTCTTGTATTTGAAGATAAAATCTTTTTGCTTTGAAGAAGAAAGATCTAGCTGACTGAAATAAGTTCATGAGATGAAAACCAACAAAAATTGACAAGAACAACAAAAAGTTCTTGTATTTTAAGATAAAATCTTACTCTATTAAGGAAAAAACTTCCAGCTCGCTGAAATCTGTTCATTTGCTGAACACCAACAAAACCACCAAAAGTTCTTGTATTTGAAGATAAAATCTTTTTGCTTTGAAGAAGAAAGATCTAGCTGACTGAAATAAGTTCATTAGATGAAAACCAACAAAAATTGACAAGAACCACGAAAAGTTCTTGTATTTTAAGATAAAATCTTACTCTATTAAGGAAAAAACTTCCAGCTCGCTGAAATCTGTTCATTTGCTGAACACCAACAAAACCACCAAAAGTTCTTGTATTTGAAGATAAAATCTTTTTGCTTTGAAGAAGAAAGATCTAGCTGACTGAAATAAGTTCATGAGATGAAAACCAACAAAAATTGACAAGAACAACAAAAAGTTCTTGTATTTGAAGATAAAATCTTTTTGCTTTGAAGAAGAAAGATCTCGCTGACTGAAATAAGTTCATTAGATGAAAACCAACAAAAATTGACAAGAACCACGAAAAGTTCTTGTATTTTAAGATAAAATCTTACGCTATTAAAGAAAAAACTCCCAGCTCGCTGAAATATGTTCATTTGCTGAAAACCAACAAAACCACGAAAAGTTCTTGTATTTGAAGATAAAATCTTTTTGCTTTGAAGAAGAATGATCTAGCTGACTGAAATAAGTTCATTAGATGAAAACCAACAAAAATTGACAAGAACCACGAAAAGTTCTTGTATTTTAAGATAAAATCTTACGCTATTAAAGAAAAAACTCCCAGCTCGCTGAAATATGTTCATTTGCTGAAAACCATCAAAACCACGAAAAGTTCTTGTATTTGAAGATAAAATCTTTTTGCTTTGAAGAAGAAAGATCTAGCTGACTGAAATAAGTTCATTAGATGAAAACCAACAAAAATTGACAAGAACCACGAAACGTTCTTGTATTTTAAGATAAAATCTTACTCTATTAAGGAAAAAACTTGCAGCTCGCTGAAATATGTTCATTTGCTGAAAACCATCAAAACCACGAAAAGTTCTTGAATTTGAAGATAAAATCTTTTTTCTTTGAAGAAGAAAGATCTAGCTGACTGAAATAAGTTCATTAGATGAAAACCAACAAAAATTGACAAGAACCACGAAAAGTTCTTGTATTTTAAGATAAAATCTTACTCTATTAAGGAAAAAACTTGCAGCTCGCTGAAATATGTTCATTTGCTGAAAACCAACAAAACCACGAAAAGTTCTTGTATTTGAAGATAAAATCTTTTTTCTTTGAAGAAGAAAGATCTAGCTGACTGAAATAAGTTCATTAGATGAAAACCAACAAAAATTGACAAGAGCCACGAAAAGTTCTTGTATTTTAAGATAAAATCTTACTCTATTAAGGAAAAAACTTCCAGCTCGCTGAAATCTGTTCATTTGCTGAAAACCATCAAAACCACGAAAAGTTCTTGTATTTGAAGATAAAATCTTTTTGCTTTGAAGAAGAAAGATCTAGCTGACTGAAATAAGTTCATGAGATGAAAACCAACAAAAATTGACAAGAACAACAAAAAGTTCTTGTATTTTAAGATAAAATCTTACTCTATTAAGGAAAAAACTTCCAGCTCGCTGAAATCTGTTCATTTGCTGAACACCAACAAAACCACCAAAAGTTCTTGTATTTGAAGATAAAATCTTTTTGCTTTGAAGAAGAAAGATCTAGCTGACTGAAATAAGTTCATTAGATGAAAACCAACAAAAATTGACAAGAACCACGAAAAGTTCTTGTATTTTAAGATAAAATCTTACTCTATTAAGGAAAAAACTTCCAGCTCGCTGAAATCTGTTCATTTGCTGAACACCAACAAAACCACCAAAAGTTCTTGTATTTGAAGATAAAATCTTTTTGCTTTGAAGAAGAAAGATCTCGCTGACTGAAATAAGTTCATTAGATGAAAACAAACAAAAATTGACAAGAACCACGAAAAGTTCTTGTATTTTAAGATAAAATCTTAGGCTATTAAAGAAAAAACTTCCAGCTCGCTGAAATCTGTTCATTTGCTGAAAACCATCAAAACCACGAAAAGTTCTTGTATTTGAAGATAAAATCTTTTTGCTTTGAAGAAGAAAGATCTAGCTGACTGAAATAAGTTCATGAGATGAAAACCAACAAAAATTGACAAGAACAACAAAAAGTTCTTGTATTTGAAGATAAAATCTTTTTGCTTTGAAGAAGAAAGATCTAGCTGACTGAAATAAGTTCATTAGATGAAAACCAACAAAAATTGACAAGAACCACGAAAAGTTCTTGTATTTTAAGATAAAATCTTACGCTATTAAAGAAAAAACTCCCAGCTCGCTGAAATATGTTCATTTGCTGAAAACCAACAAAACCACGAAAAGTTCTTGTATTTGAAGATAAAATCTTTTTGCTTTGAAGAAGAAAGATCTAGCTGACTGAAATAAGTTCATTAGATGAAAACCAACAAAAATTGACAAGAACCACGAAAAGTTCTTGTATTTTAAGATAAAATCTTACGCTATTAAAGAAAAAACTCCCAGCTCGCTGAAATATGTTCATTTGCTGAAAACCATCAAAACCACGAAAAGTTCTTGTATTTGAAGATAAAATCTTTTTGCTTTGAAGAAGAAAGATCTAGCTGACTGAAATAAGTTCATTAGATGAAAACCAACAAAAATTGACAAGAACCACGAAACGTTCTTGTATTTTAAGATAAAATCTTACTCTATTAAGGAAAAAACTTGCAGCTCGCTGAAATATGTTCATTTGCTGAAAACCATCAAAACCACGAAAAGTTCTTGAATTTGAAGATAAAATCTTTTTTCTTTGAAGAAGAAAGATCTAGCTGACTGAAATAAGTTCATTAGATGAAAACCAACAAAAATTGACAAGAACCACGAAAAGTTCTTGTATTTTAAGATAAAATCTTACTCTATTAAGGAAAAAACTTCCAGCTCTCTGAAATATGTTCATTTGCTGAAAACCATCAAAACCACGAAAAGTTCTTGTATTTGAAGATAAAATCTTTTTGCTTTGAAGAAGAAAGATCTAGCTGACTGAAATAAGTTCATTAGATGAAAACCAACAAAAATTGACAAGAGCCACGAAAAGTTCTTGTATTTTAAGATAAAATCTTACTCTATTAAGGAAAAAACTTCCAGCTCGCTGAAATCTGTTCATTTGCTGAACACCAACAAAACCACCAAAAGTTCTTGTATTTGAAGATAAAATCTTTTTGCTTTGAAGAAGAAAGATCTAGCTGACTGAAATAAGTTCATTAGATGAAAACCAACAAAAATTGACAAGAACCACGAAAAGTTCTTGTATTTTAAGATAAAATCTTACTCTATTAAGGAAAAAACTTCCAGCTCGCTGAAATCTGTTCATTTGCTGAACACCAACAAAACCACCAAAAGTTCTTGTATTTGAAGATAAAATCTTTTTGCTTTGAAGAAGAAAGATCTAGCTGACTGAAATAAGTTCATTAGATGAAAACAAACAAAAATTGACAAGAACCACGAAAAGTTCTTGTATTTTAAGATAAAATCTTAGGCTATTAAAGAAAAAACTTCCAGCTCGCTGAAATCTGTTCATTTGCTGAAAACCATCAAAACCACGAAAAGTTCTTGTATTTGAAGATAAAATCTTTTTGCTTTGAAGAAGAAAGATCTAGCTGACTGAAATAAGTTCATGAGATGAAAACCAACAAAAATTGACAAGAACAACAAAAAGTTCTTGTATTTGAAGATAAAATCTTTTTGCTTTGAAGAAGAAAGATCTAGCTGACTGAAATAAGTTCATTAGATGAAAACCAACAAAAATTGACAAGAACCACGAAAAGTTCTTGTATTTTAAGATAAAATCTTACGCTATTAAAGAAAAAACTCCCAGCTCGCTGAAATATGTTCATTTGCTGAAAACCAACAAAACCACGAAAAGTTCTTGTATTTGAAGATAAAATCTTTTTGCTTTGAAGAAGAAAGATCTAGCTGACTGAAATAAGTTCATTAGATGAAAACCAACAAAAATTGACAAGAACCACGAAAAGTTCTTGTATTTTAAGATAAAATCTTTTTGCTTTGAAGAAGAAAGATCTAGCTGACTGAAATAAGTTCATTAGATGAAAACAAACAAAAATTGACAAGAACCACGAAAAGTTCTTGTATTTTAAGATAAAATCTTAGGCTATTAAAGAAAAAACTTCCAGCTCGCTGAAATCTGTTCATTTGCTGAAAACCATCAAAACCACGAAAAGTTCTTGTATTTGAAGATAAAATCTTTTTGCTTTGAAGAAGAAAGATCTAGCTGACTGAAATAAGTTCATGAGATGAAAACCAACAAAAATTGACAAGAACAACAAAAAGTTCTTGTATTTGAAGATAAAATCTTTTTGCTTTGAAGAAGAAAGATCTAGCTGACTGAAATAAGTTCATTAGATGAAAACCAACAAAAATTGACAAGAACCACGAAAAGTTCTTGTATTTTAAGATAAAATCTTACGCTATTAAAGAAAAAACTCCCAGCTCGCTGAAATATGTTCATTTGCTGAAAACCAACAAAACCACGAAAAGTTCTTGTATTTGAAGATAAAATCTTTTTGCTTTGAAGAAGAAAGATCTAGCTGACTGAAATAAGTTCATTAGATGAAAACCAACAAAAATTGACAAGAACCACGAAAAGTTCTTGTATTTTAAGATAAAATCTTACGCTATTAAAGAAAAAACTCCCAGCTCGCTGAAATATGTTCATTTGCTGAAAACCATCAAAACCACGAAAAGTTCTTGTATTTGAAGATAAAATCTTTTTGCTTTGAAGAAGAAAGATCTAGCTGACTGAAATAAGTTCATTAGATGAAAACCAACAAAAATTGACAAGAACCACGAAACGTTCTTGTATTTTAAGATAAAATCTTACTCTATTAAGGAAAAAACTTGCAGCTCGCTGAAATATGTTCATTTGCTGAAAACCATCAAAACCACGAAAAGTTCTTGAATTTGAAGATAAAATCTTTTTTCTTTGAAGAAGAAAGATCTAGCTGACTGAAATAAGTTCATTAGATGAAAACCAACAAAAATTGACAAGAACCACGAAAAGTTCTTGTATTTTAAGATAAAATCTTACTCTATCAAGGAAAAAACTTCCAGCTCTCTGAAATATGTTCATTTGCTGAAAACCATCAAAACCACGAAAAGTTCTTGTATTTGAAGATAAAATCTTTTTGCTTTGAAGAAGAAAGATCTAGCTGACTGAAATAAGTTCATGAGATGAAAACAAACAAAAATTGACAAGAGCCACGAAAAGTTCTTGTATTTTAAGATAAAATCTTACTCTATTAAGGAAAAAACTTCCAGCTCGCTGAAATCTGTTCATTTGCTGAAAACCATCAAAACCTCGAAAAGTTCTTGTATTTGAAGATAAAATCTTTTTGCTTTGAAGAAGAAAGATCTAGCTGACTGAAATAAGTTCATGAGATGAAAACCAACAAAAATTGACAAGAACAACAAAAAGTTCTTGTATTTGAAGATAAAATCTTTTTGCTTTGAAGAAGAAAGATCTAGCTGACTGAAATAAGTTCATTAGATGAAAACCAACAAAAATTGACAAGAACCACGAAAAGTTCTTGTATTTTAAGATAAAATCTTACGCTATTAAAGAAAAAACTCCCAGCTCGCTGAAATATGTTCATTTGCTGAAAACCAACAAAACCACGAAAAGTTCTTGTATTTGAAGATAAAATCTTTTTTCTTTGAAGAAGAAAGATCTAGCTGACTGAAATAAGTTCATTAGATGAAAACCAACAAAAATTGACAAGAGCCACGAAAAGTTCTTGTATTTTAAGATAAAATCTTACTCTATTAAGGAAAAAACTTCCAGCTCGCTGAAATCTGTTCATTTGCTGAAAACCATCAAAACCACGAAAAGTTCTTGTATTTGAAGATAAAATCTTTTTGCTTTGAAGAAGAAAGATCTAGCTGACTGAAATAAGTTCATGAGATGAAAACCAACAAAAATTGACAAGAACAACAAAAAGTTCTTGTATTTTAAGATAAAATCTTACTCTATTCAGGAAAAAACTTCCAGCTCGCTGAAATATGTTCATTTGCTGAAAACCATCAAAACCACGAAAAGTTCTTGTATTTGAAGATAAAATCTTTTTGCTTTGAAGAAGAAAGATCTAGCTGACTGAAATAAGTTCATTAGATGAAAACGAACAAAAATTGACAAGAACCACGAAAAGTTCTTGTATTTTAAGATAAAATCTTACGCTATTAAAGAAAAAACTCCCAGCTCGCTGAAATATGTTGATTTGCTGAAAACCATCAAAACCACGAAAAGTTCTTGTATTTGAAGATAAAATCTTTTTGCTTTGAAGAAGAAAGATCTAGCTGACTGAAATAAGTTCATTAGATGAAAACCAACAAAAATTGACAAGAACCACGAAAAGTTCTTGTATTTTAAGATAAAATCTTACTCTATTAAGGAAAAAACTTGCAGCTCGCTGAAATATGTTCATTTGCTGAAAACCATCAAAACCACGAAAAGTTCTTGAATTTGAAGATAAAATCTTTTTGCTTTGAAGAAGAAAGATCTAGCTGACTGAAATAAGTTCATGAGATGAAAACCAACAAAAATTGACAAGAACCACGAAAAGTTCTTGTATTTTAAGATAAAATCTTACTCTATTAAGGAAAAAACTTCCAGCTCTCTGAAATATGTTCATTTGCTGAAAACCATCAAAACCACGAAAAGTTCTTGTATTTGAAGATAAAATCTTTTTGCTTTGAAGAAGAAAGATCTAGCTGACTGAAATAAGTTCATTAGATGAAAACCAACAAAAATTGACAAGAACCACGAAAAGTTCTTGTATTTTAAGATAAAATCTTACTCTATTCAGGAAAAAACTTCCAGCTCGCTGAAATATGTTCATTTGCTGAAAACCATCAAAACCACGAAAAGTTCTTGTATTTGAAGATAAAATCTTTTTGCTTTGAAGAAGAAAGATCTAGCTGACTGAAATAAGTTCATGAGATGAAAACCAACAAAAATTGACAAGAACCACGAAAAGTTCTTGTATTTTAAGATAAAATCTTACTCTATTAAGGAAAAAACTTCCAGCTCGCTGAAATATGTTCATTTGCTGAAAACCATCAAAACCACGAAAAGTTCTTGTATTTGAAGATAAAATCTTTTTGCTTTGAAGAAGAAAGATCTAGCTGACTGAAATAAGTTCATTAGATGAAAACCAACAAAAATTGACAAGAACCACGAAAAGTTCTTGTATTTTAAGATAAAATCTTACGCTATTAAAGAAAAAACTCCCAGCTCGCTGAAATATGTTCATTTGCTGAAAACCAACAAAACCACGAAAAGTTCTTGTATTTGAAGATAAAATCTTTTTTCTTTGAAGAAGAAAGATCTAGCTGACTGAAATAAGTTCATTAGATGAAAACCAACAAAAATTGACAAGAGCCACGAAAAGTTCTTGTATTTTAAGATAAAATCTTACTCTATTAAGGAAAAAACTTCCAGCTTGCTGAAATCTGTTCATTTGCTGAAAACCATCAAAACCACGAAAAGTTCTTGTATTTGAAGATAAAATCTTTTTGCTTTGAAGAAGAAAGATCTAGCTGACTGAAATAAGTTCATGAGATGAAAACCAACAAAAATTGACAAGAACAACAAAAAGTTCTTGTATTTTATGATAAAATCTTACTCTATTAAGGAAAAAACTTCCAGCTCGCTGAAATATGTTCATTTGCTGAAAACCATCAAAACCACGAAAAGTTCTTGTATTTGAAGATAAAATATTTTTGCTTTGAAGAAGAAAGATCTAGCTGACTGAAATAAGTTCATTAGATGAAAACCAACAAAAATTGACAAGAACCACGAAAAGTTCTTGTATTTTAAGATAAAATCTTACTCTATTAAGGAAAAAACTTCCAGCTCGCTGAAATCTGTTCATTTGCTGAACACCAACAAAACCACCAAAAGTTCTTGTATTTGAAGATAAAATCTTTTTGCTTTGAAGAAGAAAGATCTAGCTGACTGAAATAAGTTCATTAGATGAAAACCAACAAAAATTGACAAGAACCACGAAAAGTTCTTGTATTTTAAGATAAAATCTTACTCTATTAAGGAAAAAACTTCCAGCTCGCTGAAATCTGTTCATTTGCTGAACACCAACAAAACCACCAAAAGTTCTTGTATTTGAAGATAAAATCTTTTTGCTTTGAAGAAGAAAGATCTAGCTGACTGAAATAAGTTCATTAGATGAAAACAAACAAAAATTGACAAGAACCACGAAAAGTTCTTGTATTTTAAGATAAAATCTTACTCTATTCAGGAAAAAACTTCCAGCTCGCTGAAATATGTTCATTTGCTGAAAACCATCAAAACCACGAAAAGTTCTTGTATTTGAAGATAAAATCTTTTTGCTTTGAAGAAGAAAGATCTAGCTGACTGAAATAAGTTCATTAGATGAAAACCAACAAAAATTGACAAGAACCACGAAAAGTTCTTGTATTTTAAGATAAAATCTAACGCTATGAAAGAAAAAACTCCCAGCTCGCTGAAATATGTTGATTTGCTGAAAACCATCAAAACCACGAAAAGTTCTTGTATTTGAAGATAAAATCTTTTTGCTTTGAAGAAGAAAGATCTAGCTGACTGAAATAAGTTCATTAGATGAAAACCAACAAAAATTGACAAGAACCACGAAAAGTTCTTGTATTTTAAGATAAAATCTTACTCTATTAAGGAAAAAACTTCCAGCTCGCTGAAATATGTTCATTTGCTGAAAACCATCAAAACCACGAAGAGTTCTTGTATTTGAAGATAAAATCTTTTTGCTTTGAAGAAGAAAGATCTAGCTGACTGAAATAAGTTCATGAGATGAAAACCAACAAAAATTGACAAGAACCACGAAAAGTTCTTGTATTTTAAGATAAAATCTTACTCTATTAAGGAAAAAACTTCCACCTCGCTGAAATATGTTCATTTGCTGAAAACCATCAAAACCACGAAAAGTTCTTGTATTTGAAGATAAAATCTTTTTGCTTTGAAGAAGAAAGATCTAGCTGACTGAAATAAGTTCATTAGATGAAAACCAACAAAAATTGACAAGAACCACGAAAAGTTCTTGTATTTTAAGATAAAATCTTACTCTATTAAGGAAAAAACTCCCAGCTCGCTGAAATATGTTCATTTGCTGAAAACCATCAAAACCACGAAAAGTTCTTGTATTTGAAGATAAAATATTTTTGCTTTGAAGAAGAAAGATCTAGCTGACTGAAATAAGTTCATTAGATGAAAACCAACAAAAATTGACAAGAACCACGAAAAGTTCTTGTATTTTAAGATAAAATCTTACTCTATTAAGGAAAAAACTTCCAGCTCGCTGAAATCTGTTCATTTGCTGAACACCAACAAAACCACCAAAAGTTCTTGTATTTGAAGATAAAATCTTTTTGCTTTGAAGAAGAAAGATCTAGCTGACTGAAATAAGTTCATTAGATGAAAACCAACAAAAATTGACAAGAACCACGAAAAGTTCTTGTATTTTAAGATAAAATCTTACTCTATTAAGGAAAAAACTTCCAGCTCGCTGTAATCTGTTCATTTGCTGAACACCATCAAAACCACGAAAAGTTCTTGTATTTGAAGATAAAATCTTTTTGCTTTGAAGAAGAAAGATCTAGCTGACTGAAATAAGTTCATTAGATGAAAACCAACAAAAATTGACAAGAACCACGAAAAGTTCTTGTACTTTAAGATAAAATCTTACGCTATTAAAGAAAAAACTCCCAGCTCGCTGAAATATGTTGATTTGCTGAAAACCATCAAAACCACGAAAAGTTCTTGTATTTGAAGATAAAATCTTTTTGCTTTGAAGAAGAAAGATCTAGCTGACTGAAATAAGTTCATTAGATGAAAACCAACAAAAATTGACAGGAACCACGAAAAGTTCTTGTATTTTAAGATAAAATCTTACTCTATTAAGGAAAAAACTTGCAGCTCGCTGAAATATGTTCATTTGCTGAAAACCATCAAAACCACGAAAAGTTCTTGAATTTGAAGATAAAATCTTTTTGCTTTGAAGAAGAAAGATCTAGCTGACTGAAATAAGTTCATTAGATGAAAACCAACAAAAATTGACAAGAACCACGAAAAGTTCTTGTATTTTAAGATAAAATCTTACTCTATTCAGGAAAAAACTTCCAGCTCGCTGAAATATGTTCATTTGCTGAAAACCATCAAAACCACGAAAAGTTCTTGTATTTGAAGATAAAATCTTTTTGCTTTGAAGAAGAAAGATCTAGCTGACTGAAATAAGTTCATTAGATGAAAACCAACAAAAATTGACAAGAACCACGAAAAGTTCTTGTATTTTAAGATAAAATCTTACGCTATTAAAGAAAAAACTCCCAGCTCGCTGAAATATGTTCATTTGCTGAAAACCATCAAAACCACGAAAAGTTCTTGTATTTGAAGATAAAATCTTTTTGCTTTGAAGAAGAAAGATCTAGCTGACTGAAATAAGTTCATTAGATGAAAACCAACAAAAATTGACAAGAACCACGAAAAGTTCTTGTACTTTAAGATAAAATCTTACGCTATTAAAGAAAAAACTCCCAGCTCGCTGAAATATGTTGATTTGCTGAAAACCATCAAAACCACGAAAAGTTCTTGTATTTGAAGATAAAATCTTTTTGCTTTGAAGAAGAAAGATCTAGCTGACTGAAATAAGTTCATGAGATGAAAACCAACAAAAATTGACAAGAACAACAAAAAGTTCTTGTATTTGAAGATAAAATCTTTTTGCTTTGAAGAAGAAAGATCTAGCTGACTGAAATAAGTTCATTAGATGAAAACCAACAAAAATTGACAAGAACCACGAAAAGTTCTTGTATTTTAAGATAAAATCTTACGCTATTAAAGAAAAAACTCCCAGCTCGCTGAAATATGTTCATTTGCTGAAAACCAACAAAACCACGAAAAGTTCTTGTATTTGAAGATAAAATCTTTTTGCTTTGAAGAAGAAAGATCTAGCTGACTGAAATAAGTTCATTAGATGAAAACCAACAAAAATTGACAAGAACCACGAAAAGTTCTTGTATTTTAAGATAAAATCTTTTTGCTTTGAAGAAGAAAGATCTAGCTGACTGAAATAAGTTCATTAGATGAAAACAAACAAAAATTGACAAGAACCACGAAAAGTTCTTGTATTTTAAGATAAAATCTTAGGCTATTAAAGAAAAAACTTCCAGCTCGCTGAAATCTGTTCATTTGCTGAAAACCATCAAAACCACGAAAAGTTCTTGTATTTGAAGATAAAATCTTTTTGCTTTGAAGAAGAAAGATCTAGCTGACTGAAATAAGTTCATGAGATGAAAACCAACAAAAATTGACAAGAACAACAAAAAGTTCTTGTATTTGAAGATAAAATCTTTTTGCTTTGAAGAAGAAAGATCTAGCTGACTGAAATAAGTTCATTAGATGAAAACCAACAAAAATTGACAAGAACCACGAAAAGTTCTTGTATTTTAAGATAAAATCTTACGCTATTAAAGAAAAAACTCCCAGCTCGCTGAAATATGTTCATTTGCTGAAAACCAACAAAACCACGAAAAGTTCTTGTATTTGAAGATAAAATCTTTTTGCTTTGAAGAAGAAAGATCTAGCTGACTGAAATAAGTTCATTAGATGAAAACCAACAAAAATTGACAAGAACCACGAAAAGTTCTTGTATTTTAAGATAAAATCTTACGCTATTAAAGAAAAAACTCCCAGCTCGCTGAAATATGTTCATTTGCTGAAAACCATCAAAACCACGAAAAGTTCTTGTATTTGAAGATAAAATCTTTTTGCTTTGAAGAAGAAAGATCTAGCTGACTGAAATAAGTTCATTAGATGAAAACCAACAAAAATTGACAAGAACCACGAAACGTTCTTGTATTTTAAGATAAAATCTTACTCTATTAAGGAAAAAACTTGCAGCTCGCTGAAATATGTTCATTTGCTGAAAACCATCAAAACCACGAAAAGTTCTTGAATTTGAAGATAAAATCTTTTTTCTTTGAAGAAGAAAGATCTAGCTGACTGAAATAAGTTCATGAGATGAAAACAAACAAAAATTGACAAGAGCCACGAAAAGTTCTTGTATTTTAAGATAAAATCTTACTCTATTAAGGAAAAAACTTCCAGCTCGCTGAAATCTGTTCATTTGCTGAAAACCATCAAAACCTCGAAAAGTTCTTGTATTTGAAGATAAAATCTTTTTGCTTTGAAGAAGAAAGATCTAGCTGACTGAAATAAGTTCATGAGATGAAAACCAACAAAAATTGACAAGAACAACAAAAAGTTCTTGTATTTGAAGATAAAATCTTTTTGCTTTGAAGAAGAAAGATCTAGCTGACTGAAATAAGTTCATTAGATGAAAACCAACAAAAATTGACAAGAACCACGAAAAGTTCTTGTATTTTAAGATAAAATCTTACGCTATTAAAGAAAAAACTCCCAGCTCGCTGAAATATGTTCATTTGCTGAAAACCAACAAAACCACGAAAAGTTCTTGTATTTGAAGATAAAATCTTTTTTCTTTGAAGAAGAAAGATCTAGCTGACTGAAATAAGTTCATTAGATGAAAACCAACAAAAATTGACAAGAGCCACGAAAAGTTCTTGTATTTTAAGATAAAATCTTACTCTATTAAGGAAAAAACTTCCAGCTCGCTGAAATCTGTTCATTTGCTGAAAACCATCAAAACCACGAAAAGTTCTTGTATTTGAAGATAAAATCTTTTTGCTTTGAAGAAGAAAGATCTAGCTGACTGAAATAAGTTCATGAGATGAAAACCAACAAAAATTGACAAGAACAACAAAAAGTTCTTGTATTTTAAGATAAAATCTTACTCTATTCAGGAAAAAACTTCCAGCTCGCTGAAATATGTTCATTTGCTGAAAACCATCAAAACCACGAAAAGTTCTTGTATTTGAAGATAAAATCTTTTTGCTTTGAAGAAGAAAGATCTAGCTGACTGAAATAAGTTCATTAGATGAAAACGAACAAAAATTGACAAGAACCACGAAAAGTTCTTGTATTTTAAGATAAAATCTTACGCTATTAAAGAAAAAACTCCCAGCTCGCTGAAATATGTTGATTTGCTGAAAACCATCAAAACCACGAAAAGTTCTTGTATTTGAAGATAAAATCTTTTTGCTTTGAAGAAGAAAGATCTAGCTGACTGAAATAAGTTCATTAGATGAAAACCAACAAAAATTGACAAGAACCACGAAAAGTTCTTGTATTTTAAGATAAAATCTTACTCTATTAAGGAAAAAACTTGCAGCTCGCTGAAATATGTTCATTTGCTGAAAACCATCAAAACCACGAAAAGTTCTTGAATTTGAAGATAAAATCTTTTTGCTTTGAAGAAGAAAGATCTAGCTGACTGAAATAAGTTCATGAGATGAAAACCAACAAAAATTGACAAGAACCACGAAAAGTTCTTGTATTTTAAGATAAAATCTTACTCTATTAAGGAAAAAACTTCCAGCTCTCTGAAATATGTTCATTTGCTGAAAACCATCAAAACCACGAAAAGTTCTTGTATTTGAAGATAAAATCTTTTTGCTTTGAAGAAGAAAGATCTAGCTGACTGAAATAAGTTCATTAGATGAAAACCAACAAAAATTGACAAGAACCACGAAAAGTTCTTGTATTTTAAGATAAAATCTTACTCTATTCAGGAAAAAACTTCCAGCTCGCTGAAATATGTTCATTTGCTGAAAACCATCAAAACCACGAAAAGTTCTTGTATTTGAAGATAAAATCTTTTTGCTTTGAAGAAGAAAGATCTAGCTGACTGAAATAAGTTCATGAGATGAAAACCAACAAAAATTGACAAGAACCACGAAAAGTTCTTGTATTTTAAGATAAAATCTTACTCTATTAAGGAAAAAACTTCCAGCTCGCTGAAATATGTTCATTTGCTGAAAACCATCAAAACCACGAAAAGTTCTTGTATTTGAAGATAAAATCTTTTTGCTTTGAAGAAGAAAGATCTAGCTGACTGAAATAAGTTCATTAGATGAAAACCAACAAAAATTGACAAGAACCACGAAAAGTTCTTGTATTTTAAGATAAAATCTTACGCTATTAAAGAAAAAACTCCCAGCTCGCTGAAATATGTTCATTTGCTGAAAACCAACAAAACCACGAAAAGTTCTTGTATTTGAAGATAAAATCTTTTTTCTTTGAAGAAGAAAGATCTAGCTGACTGAAATAAGTTCATTAGATGAAAACCAACAAAAATTGACAAGAGCCACGAAAAGTTCTTGTATTTTAAGATAAAATCTTACTCTATTAAGGAAAAAACTTCCAGCTTGCTGAAATCTGTTCATTTGCTGAAAACCATCAAAACCACGAAAAGTTCTTGTATTTGAAGATAAAATCTTTTTGCTTTGAAGAAGAAAGATCTAGCTGACTGAAATAAGTTCATGAGATGAAAACCAACAAAAATTGACAAGAACAACAAAAAGTTCTTGTATTTTATGATAAAATCTTACTCTATTAAGGAAAAAACTTCCAGCTCGCTGAAATATGTTCATTTGCTGAAAACCATCAAAACCACGAAAAGTTCTTGTATTTGAAGATAAAATATTTTTGCTTTGAAGAAGAAAGATCTAGCTGACTGAAATAAGTTCATTAGATGAAAACCAACAAAAATTGACAAGAACCACGAAAAGTTCTTGTATTTTAAGATAAAATCTTACTCTATTAAGGAAAAAACTTCCAGCTCGCTGAAATCTGTTCATTTGCTGAACACCAACAAAACCACCAAAAGTTCTTGTATTTGAAGATAAAATCTTTTTGCTTTGAAGAAGAAAGATCTAGCTGACTGAAATAAGTTCATTAGATGAAAACCAACAAAAATTGACAAGAACCACGAAAAGTTCTTGTATTTTAAGATAAAATCTTACTCTATTAAGGAAAAAACTTCCAGCTCGCTGAAATCTGTTCATTTGCTGAACACCAACAAAACCACCAAAAGTTCTTGTATTTGAAGATAAAATCTTTTTGCTTTGAAGAAGAAAGATCTAGCTGACTGAAATAAGTTCATTAGATGAAAACAAACAAAAATTGACAAGAACCACGAAAAGTTCTTGTATTTTAAGATAAAATCTTACTCTATTCAGGAAAAAACTTCCAGCTCGCTGAAATATGTTCATTTGCTGAAAACCATCAAAACCACGAAAAGTTCTTGTATTTGAAGATAAAATCTTTTTGCTTTGAAGAAGAAAGATCTAGCTGACTGAAATAAGTTCATTAGATGAAAACCAACAAAAATTGACAAGAACCACGAAAAGTTCTTGTATTTTAAGATAAAATCTAACGCTATGAAAGAAAAAACTCCCAGCTCGCTGAAATATGTTGATTTGCTGAAAACCATCAAAACCACGAAAAGTTCTTGTATTTGAAGATAAAATCTTTTTGCTTTGAAGAAGAAAGATCTAGCTGACTGAAATAAGTTCATTAGATGAAAACCAACAAAAATTGACAAGAACCACGAAAAGTTCTTGTATTTTAAGATAAAATCTTACTCTATTAAGGAAAAAACTTCCAGCTCGCTGAAATATGTTCATTTGCTGAAAACCATCAAAACCACGAAGAGTTCTTGTATTTGAAGATAAAATCTTTTTGCTTTGAAGAAGAAAGATCTAGCTGACTGAAATAAGTTCATGAGATGAAAACCAACAAAAATTGACAAGAACCACGAAAAGTTCTTGTATTTTAAGATAAAATCTTACTCTATTAAGGAAAAAACTTCCACCTCGCTGAAATATGTTCATTTGCTGAAAACCATCAAAACCACGAAAAGTTCTTGTATTTGAAGATAAAATCTTTTTGCTTTGAAGAAGAAAGATCTAGCTGACTGAAATAAGTTCATTAGATGAAAACCAACAAAAATTGACAAGAACCACGAAAAGTTCTTGTATTTTAAGATAAAATCTTACTCTATTAAGGAAAAAACTCCCAGCTCGCTGAAATATGTTCATTTGCTGAAAACCATCAAAACCACGAAAAGTTCTTGTATTTGAAGATAAAATATTTTTGCTTTGAAGAAGAAAGATCTAGCTGACTGAAATAAGTTCATTAGATGAAAACCAACAAAAATTGACAAGAACCACGAAAAGTTCTTGTATTTTAAGATAAAATCTTACTCTATTAAGGAAAAAACTTCCAGCTCGCTGAAATCTGTTCATTTGCTGAACACCAACAAAACCACCAAAAGTTCTTGTATTTGAAGATAAAATCTTTTTGCTTTGAAGAAGAAAGATCTAGCTGACTGAAATAAGTTCATTAGATGAAAACCAACAAAAATTGACAAGAACCACGAAAAGTTCTTGTATTTTAAGATAAAATCTTACTCTATTAAGGAAAAAACTTCCAGCTCGCTGTAATCTGTTCATTTGCTGAACACCATCAAAACCACGAAAAGTTCTTGTATTTGAAGATAAAATCTTTTTGCTTTGAAGAAGAAAGATCTAGCTGACTGAAATAAGTTCATTAGATGAAAACCAACAAAAATTGACAAGAACCACGAAAAGTTCTTGTACTTTAAGATAAAATCTTACGCTATTAAAGAAAAAACTCCCAGCTCGCTGAAATATGTTGATTTGCTGAAAACCATCAAAACCACGAAAAGTTCTTGTATTTGAAGATAAAATCTTTTTGCTTTGAAGAAGAAAGATCTAGCTGACTGAAATAAGTTCATTAGATGAAAACCAACAAAAATTGACAGGAACCACGAAAAGTTCTTGTATTTTAAGATAAAATCTTACTCTATTAAGGAAAAAACTTGCAGCTCGCTGAAACATGTTCATTTGCTGAAAACCATCAAAACCACGAAAAGTTCTTGAATTTGAAGATAAAATCTTTTTGCTTTGAAGAAGAAAGATCTAGCTGACTGAAATAAGTTCATTAGATGAAAACCAACAAAAATTGACAAGAACCACGAAAAGTTCTTGTATTTTAAGATAAAATCTTACTCTATTCAGGAAAAAACTTCCAGCTCGCTGAAATATGTTCATTTGCTGAAAACCATCAAAACCACGAAAAGTTCTTGTATTTGAAGATAAAATCTTTTTGCTTTGAAGAAGAAAGATCTAGCTGACTGAAATAAGTTCATTAGATGAAAACCAACAAAAATTGACAAGAACCACGAAAAGTTCTTGTATTTTAAGATAAAATCTTACGCTATTAAAGAAAAAACTCCCAGCTCGCTGAAATATGTTCATTTGCTGAAAACCATCAAAACCACGAAAAGTTCTTGTATTTGAAGATAAAATCTTTTTGCTTTGAAGAAGAAAGATCTAGCTGACTGAAATAAGTTCATTAGATGAAAACCAACAAAAATTGACAAGAACCACGAAAAGTTCTTGTACTTTAAGATAAAATCTTACGCTATTAAAGAAAAAACTCCCAGCTCGCTGAAATATGTTGATTTGCTGAAAACCATCAAAACCACGAAAAGTTCTTGTATTTGAAGATAAAATCTTTTTGCTTTGAAGAAGAAAGATCTAGCTGACTGAAATAAGTTCATTAGATGAAAACCAACAAAAATTGACAAGAACCACGAAAAGTTCTTGTATTTTAAGATAAAATCTTACTCTATTAAGGAAAAAACTTGCAGCTCGCTGAAATATGTTCATTTGCTGAAAACCATCAAAACCACGAAAAGTTCTTGAATTTGAAGATAAAATCTTTTTGCTTTGAAGAAGAAAGATCTAGCTGACTGAAATAAGTTCATTAGATGAAAACCAACAAAAATTGACAAGAACCACGAAAAGTTCTTGTATTTTAAGATAAAATCTTACTCTATTAAGGAAAAAACTTCCAGCTCTCTGAAATATGTTCATTTGCTGAAAACCATCAAAACCACGAAAAGTTCTTGTATTTGAAGATAAAATCTTTTTGCTTTGAAGAAGAAAGATCTAGCTGACTGAAATAAGTTCATTAGATGAAAACCAACAAAAATTGACAAGAGCCACGAAAAGTTCTTGTATTTTAAGATAAAATCTTACTCTATTAAGGAAAAAACTTCCAGCTCGCTGAAATCTGTTCATTTGCTGAAAACCATCAAAACCACGAAAAGTTCTTGTATTTGAAGATAAAATCTTTTTGCTTTGAAGAAGAAAGATCTAGCTGACTGAAATAAGTTCATGAGATGAAAACCAACAAAAATTGACAAGAACAACAAAAAGTTCTTGTATTTTATGATAAAATCTTACTCTATTAAGGAAAAAACTTCCAGCTCGCTGAAATATGTTCATTTGCTGAAAACCATCAAAACCACGAAAAGTTCTTGTATTTGAAGATAAAATCTTTTTGCTTTGAAGAAGAAAGATCTCGCTGACTGAAATAAGTTCATTAGATGAAAACCAACAAAAATTGACAAGAACCACGAAAAGTTCTTGTATTTTAAGATAAAATCTTACTCTATTAAGGAAAAAACTTCCAGCTCGCTGAAATCTGTTCATTTGCTGAACACCAACAAAACCACCAAAAGTTCTTGTATTTGAAGATAAAATCTTCTTGCTTTGAAGAAGAAAGATCTAGCTGACTGAAATAAGTTCATTAGATGAAAACCAACAAAAATTGACAAGAACCACGAAAAGTTCTTGTATTTTAAGATAAAATCTTAGGCTATTAAAGAAAAAACTTCCAGCTCGCTGAAATATGTTCATTTGCTGAAAACCATCAAAACCACGAAAAGTTCTTGTATTTGAAGATAAAATCTTTTTGCTTTGAAGAAGAAAGATCTAGCTGACTGAAATAAGTTCATTAGATGAAAACCAACAAAAATTGACAAGAACCACGAAAAGTTCTTGTATTTTAAGATAAAATCTTACTCTGTTAAAGAAAAAACTCCCAGCTCGCTGAAATATGTTCATTTGCTGAAAAACAACAAAACCGCGAAAAGTTCTTGTATTTGAAGATAAAATCTTTTTGCTTTGAAGAAGAAAGATCTAGCTGACTGAAATAAGTTCATTAGATGAAAACCAACAAAAATTGACAAGAACCACGAAAAGTTCTTGTATTTTAAGATAAAATCTTACGCTATTAAAGAAAAAACTCCCAGCTCGCTGAAATATGTTCATTTGCTGAAAACCAACAAAACCACGAAAAGTTCTTGTATTTGAAGATAAAATCTTTTTGCTTTGAAGAAGAAAGATCTAGCTGACTGAAATAAGTTCATTAGATGAAAACCAACAAAAATTGACAAGAACCACGAAAAGTTCTTGTATTTTAAGATAAAATCTTACTCTATTAAGGAAAAAACTTCCAGCTCTCTGAAATATGTTCATTTGCTGAAAACCATCAAAACCACGAAAAGTTCTTGTATTTGAAGATAAAATCTTTTTGCTTTGAAGAAGAAAGATCTAGCTGACTGAAATAAGTTCATTAGATGAAAACCAACAAAAATTGACAAGAACCACGAAAAGTTCTTGCATTTTAAGATAAAATCTTACTCTATTCAGGAAAAAACTTCCAGCTCGCTGAAATATGTTCATTTGCTGAAAACCATCAAAACCACGAAAAGTTCTTGTATTTGAAGATAAAATCTTTTTGCTTTGAAGAAGAAAGATCTAGCTGACTGAAATAAGTTCATTAGATGAAAACCAACAAAAATTGACAAGAACCACGAAAAGTTCTTGTATTTTAAGATAAAATCTTACTCTATTAAGGAAAAAACTTGCAGCTCGCTGAAATATGTTCATTTGCTGAAAACCATCAAAACCACGAAAAGTTCTTGAATTTGAAGATAAAATCTTTTTGCTTTGAAGAAGAAAGATCTAGCTGACTGAAATAAGTTCATTAGATGAAAACCAACAAAAATTGACAAGAACCACGAAAAGTTCTTGTATTTTAAGATAAAATCTTACTCTATTAAGGAAAAAACTTCCAGCTCTCTGAAATATGTTCATTTGCTGAAAACCATCAAAACCACGAAAAGTTCTTGTATTTGAAGATAAAATCTTTTTGCTTTGAAGAAGAAAGATCTAGCTGACTGAAATAAGTTCATTAGATGAAAACCAACAAAAATTGACAAGAGCCACGAAAAGTTCTTGTATTTTAAGATAAAATCTTACTCTATTAAGGAAAAAACTTCCAGCTCGCTGAAATCTGTTCATTTGCTGAAAACCATCAAAACCACGAAAAGTTCTTGTATTTGAAGATAAAATCTTTTTGCTTTGAAGAAGAAAGATCTAGCTGACTGAAATAAGTTCATGAGATGAAAACCAACAAAAATTGACAAGAACAACAAAAAGTTCTTGTATTTTATGATAAAATCTTACTCTATTAAGGAAAAAACTTCCAGCTCGCTGAAATATGTTCATTTGCTGAAAACCATCAAAACCACGAAAAGTTCTTGTATTTGAAGATAAAATCTTTTTGCTTTGAAGAAGAAAGATCTCGCTGACTGAAATAAGTTCATTAGATGAAAACCAACAAAAATTGACAAGAACCACGAAAAGTTCTTGTATTTTAAGATAAAATCTTACTCTATTAAGGAAAAAACTTCCAGCTCGCTGAAATCTGTTCATTTGCTGAACACCAACAAAACCACCAAAAGTTCTTGTATTTGAAGATAAAATCTTTTTGCTTTGAAGAAGAAAGATCTAGCTGACTGAAATAAGTTCATTAGATGAAAACCAACAAAAATTGACAAGAACCACGAAAAGGTCTTGTATTTTAAGATAAAATCTTACTCTATTAAGGAAAAAACTTCCAGCTCTCTGAAATATGTTCATTTGCTGAAAACCATCAAAACCACGAAAAGTTCTTGTATTTGAAGATAAAATCTTTTTGCTTTGAAGAAGAAAGATCTAGCTGACTGAAATAAGTTCATTAGATGAAAACCAACAAAAATTGACAAGAACCACGAAAAGTTCTTGTATTTTAAGATAAAATCTTACTCTATTAAGGAAAAAACTTGCAGCTCGCTGAAATATGTTCATTTGCTGAAAATCATCAAAACCACGAAAAGTTCTTGTATTTGAAGATAAAATCTTTTTGCTTTGAAGAAGAAAGATCTAGCTGACTGAAATAAGTTCATTAGATGAAAACCAACAAAAATTGACAAGAACCACGAAAAGTTCTTGTATTTTAAGATAAAATCTTACTCTGTTAAAGAAAAAACTCCCAGCTCGCTGAAATATGTTCATTTGCTGAAAAACAACAAAACCGCGAAAAGTTCTTGTATTTGAAGATAAAATCTTTTTGCTTTGAAGAAGAAAGATCTAGCTGACTGAAATAAGTTCATTAGATGAAAACCAACAAAAATTGACAAGAACCACGAAAAGTTCTTGTATTTTAAGATAAAATCTTACGCTATTAAAGAAAAAACTCCCAGCTCGCTGAAATATGTTCATTTGCTGAAAATCATCAAAACCACGAAAAGTTCTTGTATTTGAAGATAAAATCTTTTTGCTTTGAAGAAGAAAGATCTAGCTGACTGAAATAAGTTCATTAGATGAAAACCAACAAAAATTGACAAGAACCACGAAAAGTTCTTGTATTTTAAGATAAAATCTTACTCTGTTAAAGAAAAAACTCCCAGCTCGCTGAAATATGTTCATTTGCTGAAAAACAACAAAACCGCGAAAAGTTCTTGTATTTGAAGATAAAATCTTTTTGCTTTGAAGAAGAAAGATCTAGCTGACTGAAATAAGTTCATTAGATGAAAACCAACAAAAATTGACAAGAACCACGAAAAGTTCTTGTATTTTAAGATAAAATCTTACTCTGTTAAAGAAAAAACTCCCAGCTCGCTGAAATATGTTCATTTGCTGAAAAACAACAAAACCGCGAAAAGTTCTTGTATTTGAAGATAAAATCTTTTTGCTTTGAAGAAGAAAGATCTAGCTGACTGAAATAAGTTCATTAGATGAAAACCAACAAAAATTGACAAGAACCACGAAAAGTTCTTGTATTTTAAGATAAAATCTTACGCTATTAAAGAAAAAACTCCCAGCTCGCTGAAATATGTTCATTTGCTGAAAACCAACAAAACCACGAAAAGTTCTTGTATTTGAAGATAAAATCTTTTTGCTTTGAAGAAGAAAGATCTAGCTGACTGAAATAAGTTCATTAGATGAAAACCAACAAAAATTGACAAGAACCACGAAAAGTTCTTGTATTTTAAGATAAAATCTTACTCTATTAAGGAAAAAACTTCCAGCTCGCTGAAATATGTTCATTTGCTGAAAACCATCAAAACCACGAAAAGTTCCTGTATTTGAAGATAAAATCTTTTTGCTTTGAAGAAGAAAGATCTCGCTGACTGAAAAAAGTTAATCAGATGAAAACCAAAAAAAATTGACAAAAACCACGAAAAGTTCTTGTATTTTAAGATAAAATCTTAGGCTATTAAAGAAAAAACTTCCAGCTCGCTGAAATATGTTCATTTGCTGAAAACCATCAAAACCACGAAAAGTTCTTGTATTTGAAGATAAAATCTTTTTGCTTTGAAGAAGAAAGATCTAGCTGACTGAAATAAGTTCATTAGATGAAAACCAACAAAAATTGACAAGAACCACGAAAAGTTCTTGTATTTTAAGATAAAATCTTACTCTGTTAAAGAAAAAACTCCCAGCTCGCTGAAATATGTTCATTTGCTGAAAAACAACAAAACCGTGAAAAGTTCTTGTATTTGAAGATAAAATCTTTTTGCTTTGAAGAAGAAAGATCTAGCTGACTGAAATAAGTTCATTAGATGAAAACCAACAAAAATTGACAAGAACCACGAAAAGTTCTTGTATTTTAAGATAAAATCTTACGCTATTAAAGAAAAAACTCCCAGCTCGCTGAAATATGTTCATTTGCTGAAAACCAACAAAACCACGAAAAGTTCTTGTATTTGAAGATAAAATCTTTTTGCTTTGAAGAAGAAAGATCTAGCTGACTGAAATAAGTTCATTAGATGAAAACCAACAAAAATTGACAAGAACCACGAAAAGTTCTTGTATTTTAAGATAAAATCTTACTCTATTAAGGAAAAAACTTCCAGCTCGCTGAAATATGTTCATTTGCTGAAAACCATCAAAACCACGAAAAGTTCTTGTATTTGAAGATAAAATCTTTTTGCTTTGAAGAAGAAAGATCTAGCTGACTGAAAAAAGTTAATCAGATGAAAACCAAAAAAAATTGACAAAAACCACGAAAAGTTCTTGTATTTTAAGATAAAATCTTAGGCTATTAAAGAAAAAACTTCCAGCTCGCTGAAATCTGTTCATTTGCTGAAAACCATCAAAACCACGAAAAGTTCTTGTATTTGAAGATAAAATCTTTTTGCTTTGAAGAAGAAAGATCTAGCTGACTGAAATAAGTTCATTAGATGAAAACCAACAAAAATTGACAAGAACCACGAAAAGTTCTTGTATTTTAAGATAAAATCTTACTCGATTCAGGAAAAAACTTCCAGCTCGCTGAAATATGTTCATTTGCTGAAAACCATCAAAACCACGAAAAGTTCTTGTATTTGAAGATAAAATCTTTTTGCTTTGAAGAAGAAAGATCTAGCTGACTGAAATAAGTTCATTAGATGAAAACCAACAAAAATTGACAAGAACCACGAAAAGTTCTTGTATTTTAAGATAAAATCTTACGCTATTAAAGAAAAAACTCCCAGCTCGCTGAAATATGTTCATTTGCTGAAAACCAACAAAACCACGAAAAGTTCTTGTATTTGAAGATAAAATCTTTTTGCTTTGAAGAAGAAAGATCTAGCTGACTGAAATAAGTTCATTCGATGAAAACCAACAAAAATTGACAAGAACCACGAAAAGTTCTTGTATTTTAAGATAAAATCTTACTCTATTAAGGAAAAAACTTCCAGCTCGCTGAAATATGTTCATTTGCTGAAAACCATCAAAACGACGAAAAGTTCTTGTATTTGAAGATAAAATCTTTTTGCTTTGAAGAAGAAAGATCTAGCTGACTGAAATAAGTTCATTAGATGAAAACCAACAAAAATTGACAAGAACCACGAAAAGTTCTTGTATTTTAAGATAAAATCTTACTCTATTAAGGAAAAAACTTCCAGCTCGCTGAAATATGTTCATTTGCTGAAAACCATCAAAACCACGAAAAGTTCTTGTATTTGAAGATAAAATCTTTTTGCTTTGAAGAAGAAAGATCTAGCTGACTGAAATAAGTTCATTAGATGAAAACCAACAAAAATTGACAAGAACCACGAAAAGTTCTTGTATTTTAAGATAAAATCTTACGCTATTAAAGAAAAAACTCCCAGCTCGCTGAAATATGTTCATTTGCTGAAAACCAACAAAACCACGCAAAGATCTTGTATTTGAAGATAAAATCTTTTTTCTTTGAAGAAGAAAGATCTAGCTGACTGAAATAAGTTCATTAGATGAAAACCAACAAAAATTGACAAGAGCCACGAAAAGTTCTTGTATTTTAAGATAAAATCTTCCTCTATTAAGGAAAAAACTTCCAGCTCGCTGAAATCTGTTCATTTGCTGAAAACCATCAAAACCACGAAAAGTTCTTGTATTTGAAGATAAAATCTTTTTGCTTTGAAGAAGAAAGATCTAGCTGACTGAAATAAGTTCATGAGATGAAAACCAACAAAAATTGACAAGAACCACGAAAAGTTCTTGTATTTTAAGATAAAATCTTACGCTATTAAAGAAAAAACTCCCAGCTCGCTGAAATATGTTCATTTGCTGAAAACCAACAAAACCACGAAAAGTTCTTGTATTTGAAGATAAAATCTTTTTTCTTTGAAGAAGAAAGATCTAGCTGACTGAAATAAGTTCATGAGATGAAAACCAACAAAAATTGACAAGAGCCACGAAAAGTTCTTGTATTTTAAGATAAAATCTTACTCTATTAAGGAAAAAACTTCCAGCTCGCTGAAATCTGTTCATTTGCTGAAAACCATCAAAACCACGAAAAGTTCTTGTATTTGAAGATAAAATCTTTTTGCTTTGAAGAAGAAAGATCTAGCTGACTGAAATAAGTTCATGAGATGAAAACCAACAAAAATTGACAAGAACAACGAAAAGTTCTTGTATTTTATGATCAAATCTTACTCTATTAAGGAAAAAACTTCCAGCTCGCTGAAATATGTTCATTTGCTGAAAACCATCAAAACCACGAAAAGTTCTTGTATTTGAAGATAAAATCTTTTTGCTTTGAAGAAGAAAGATCTAGCTGACTGAAATAAGTTCATTAGATGAAAACCAACAAAAATTGACAAGAACCACGAAAAGTTCTTGTATTTTAAGATAAAATCTTACTCTATTAAGGAAAAAACTTCCAGCTCGCTGAAATCTGTTCATTTGCTGAACACCAACAAAACCACGAAAAGTTCTTGTATTTGAAGATAAAATCTTTTTGCTTTGAAGAAGAAAGATCTAGCTGACTGAAATAAGTTCATTAGATGAAAACCAACAAAAATTGACAAGAACCACGAAAAGTTCTTGTATTTTAAGATAAAATCTTACTCGATTCAGGAAAAAACTTCCAGCTCGCTGAAATCTGTTCATTTGCTGAACACCAACAAAACCACCAAAAGTTCTTGTATTTGAAGATAAAATCTTTTTGCTTTGAAGAAGAAAGATCTAGCTGACTGAAATAAGTTCATTAGATGAAAACCAACAAAAATTGACAAGAACCACGAAAAGTTCTTGTATTTTAAGATAAAATCTTACGCTATTAAAGAAAAAACTCCCAGCTCGCTGAAATATGTTCATTTGCTGAAAACCAACAAAACCACGAAAAGTTCTTGTATTTGAAGATAAAATCTTTTTTCTTTGAAGAAGAAAGATCTAGCTGACTGAAATAAGTTCATTGGATGAAAACCAACAAAAATTGACAAGAACCACGAAAAGTTCTTGTATTTTAAGATAAAATCTTACTCTATTAAGGAAAAGCTTCCAGCTCGCTGAAATATGTTCATTTGCTGAAAACCATCAAAACCACGAAAAGTTCTTGTATTTGAAGATAAAATCTTTTTTCTTTGAAGAAGAAAGATCGAGCTGACAGAAATAAGTTCATTAGATGAAAACCAACAAAAATTGACAAGAACCACGAAAAGTTCTTGTATTTTAAGATAAAATCTTACTCTATTAAGGAAAAAACTTCCAGCTCGCTGAAATATGTTCATTTGCTGAAAACCATCAAAACCACGAAAAGTTCTTGTATTTGAAGATAAAATCTTTTTGCTTTGAAGAAGAAAGATCTAGCTGACTGAAATAAGTTCATTAGATGAAAACCAACAAAAATTGACAAGAACCACGAAAAGTTCTTGTATTTTAAGATAAAATCTTACGCTATTAAAGAAAAAACTCCCAGCTCGCTGAAATATGTTCATTTGCTGAAAACCAACAAAACCACGAAAAGTTCTTGTATTTGAAGATAAAATCTTTTTGCTTTGAAGAAGAAAGATCCAGCTGACTGAAATAAGTTCATTAGATGAAAACCAACAAAAATTGACAAGAACCACTAACAGTTCTTGTATTTTAAGATAAAATCTTACTCTATTCAGGAAAAAACTTCCAGCTCGCTGAAATATGTTCATTTGCTGAAAACCATCAAAACCACGAAAAGTTCTTGTATTTGAAGATAAAATCTTTTTGCTTTGAAGAAGAAAGATCTAGCTGACTGAAATAAGTTCATTAGATGAAAACCAACAAAAATTGACAAGAACCACGAAAAGTTCTTGTATTTTAAGATAAAATCTTACGCTATTAAAGAAAAAACTCCCAGCTCGCTGAAATATGTTCATTTGCTGAAAACCAACAAAACCACGAAAAGTTCTTGTATTTGAAGATAAAATCTTTTTTCTTTGAAGAAGAAAGATCTAGCTGACTGAAATAAGTTCATTAGATGAAAACCAACAAAAATTGACAAGAACCACGAAAAGTTCTTGTATTTTAAGATAAAATCTTACTCTATTAAGGAAAAAACTTCCAGCTCGCTGAAATATGTTCATTTGCTGAAAACCATCAAAACCACGAAAAGTTCTTGTATTTGAAGATAAAATCTTTTTGCTTTGAAGAAGAAAGATCGAGCTGACTGAAATAAGTTCATGAGATGAAAACCAACAAAAATTGACAAGAACCACGAAAAGTTCTTGTATTTTAAGATAAAATCTTAGGCTATTAAAGAAAAAACTTCCAGCTCGCTGAAATCTGTTCATTTGCTGAAAACCAACAAAACCACCAAAAGTTCTTGTATTTGAAGATAAAATCTTTTTGCTTTGAAGAAGAAAGATCTCGCTGACTGAAATAAGTTCATTAGATGAAAACCAACAAAAATTGACAAGAACCACGAAAAGTTCTTGTATTTTAAGATAAAATCTTACTCGATTCAGGAAAAAACTTCCAGCTCGCTGAAATCTGTTCATTTGCTGAACACCAACAAAACCACCAAAAGTTCTTGTATTTGAAGATAAAATCTTTTTGCTTTGAAGAAGAAAGATCTAGCTGACTGAAATAAGTTCATTAGATGAAAACCAACAAAAATTGACAAGAACCACGAAAAGTTCTTGTATTTTAAGATAAAATCTTACGCTATTAAAGAAAAAACTCCCAGCTCGCTGAAATATGTTCATTTGCTGAAAACCAACAAAACCACGAAAAGTTCTTGTATTTGAAGATAAAATCTTTTTTCTTTGAAGAAGAAAGATCTAGCTGACTGAAATAAGTTCATTGGATGAAAACCAACAAAAATTGACAAGAACCACGAAAAGTTCTTGTATTTTAAGATAAAATCTTACTCTATTAAGGAAAAGCTTCCAGCTCGCTGAAATATGTTCATTTGCTGAAAACCATCAAAACCACGAAAAGTTCTTGTATTTGAAGATAAAATCTTTTTTCTTTGAAGAAGAAAGATCGAGCTGACTGAAATAAGTTCATTAGATGAAAACCAACAAAAATTGACAAGAACCACGAAAAGTTCTTGTATTTGAAGATAAAATCTTACTCTATTAAGGAAAAAACTTCCAGCTCGCTGAAATATGTTCATTTGCTGAAAACCATCAAAACCACGAAAAGTTCTTGTATTTGAAGATAAAATCTTTTTGCTTTGAAGAAGAAAGATCTAGCTGACTGAAATAAGTTCATTAGATGAAAACCAACAAAAATTGACAAGAACCACGAAAAGTTCTTGTATTTTAAGATAAAATCTTACGCTATTAAAGAAAAAACTCCCAGCTCGCTGAAATATGTTCATTTGCTGAAAACCAACAAAACCACGAAAAGTTCTTGTATTTGAAGATAAAATCTTTTTGCTTTGAAGAAGAAAGATCCAGCTGACTGAAATAAGTTCATTAGATGAAAACCAACAAAAATTGACAAGAACCACTAACAGTTCTTGTATTTTAAGATAAAATCTTACTCTATTCAGGAAAAAACTTCCAGCTCGCTGAAATATGTTCATTTGCTGAAAACCATCAAAACCACGAAAAGTTCTTGTATTTGAAGATAAAATCTTTTTGCTTTGAAGAAGAAAGATCTAGCTGACTGAAATAAGTTCATTAGATGAAAACCAACAAAAATTGACAAGAACCACGAAAAGTTCTTGTATTTTAAGATAAAATCTTACGCTATTAAAGAAAAAACTCCCAGCTCGCTGAAATATGTTCATTTGCTGAAAACCAACAAAACCACGAAAAGTTCTTGTATTTGAAGATAAAATCTTTTTTCTTTGAAGAAGAAAGATCTAGCTGACTGAAATAAGTTCATTAGATGAAAACCAACAAAAATTGACAAGAACCACGAAAAGTTCTTGTATTTTAAGATAAAATCTTACTCTATTAAGGAAAAAACTTCCAGCTCGCTGAAATATGTTCATTTGCTGAAAACCATCAAAACCACGAAAAGTTCTTGTATTTGAAGATAAAATCTTTTTGCTTTGAAGAAGAAAGATCGAGCTGACTGAAATAAGTTCATTAGATGAAAACCAACAAAAATTGACAAGAACCACGAAAAGTTCTTGTATTTTAAGATAAAATCTTAGGCTATTAAAGAAAAAACTTCCAGCTCGCTGAAATCTGTTCATTTGCTGAAAACCATCAAAACCACGAAAAGTTCTTGTATTTGAAGATAAAATCTTTTTGCTTTGAAGAAGAAAGATCTAGCTGAATGAAATAAGTTCATTAGATGAAAACCAACAAAAATTGACAAGAACCACGAAAAGTTCTTGTATTTTAAGATAAAATCTTACTCTATTAAGGAAAAAACTTCCAGCTCGCTGAAATATGTTCATTTGCTGAAAACCATCAAAACCACGAAAAGTTCTTGTATTTGAAGATAAAATCTTTTTGCTTTGAAGAAGAAAGATCGAGCTGACTGAAATAAGTTCATTAGATGAAAACCAACAAAAATTGACAAGAACCACGAAAAGTTCTTGTATTTTAAGATAAAATCTTAGGCTATTAAAGAAAAAACTTCCAGCTCGCTGAAATCTGTTCATTTGCTGAAAACCATCAAAACCACGAAAAGTTCTTGTATTTGAAGATAAAATCTTTTTGCTTTGAAGAAGAAAGATCTAGCTGAATGAAATAAGTTCATTAGATGAAAACCAACAAAAATTGACAAGAACCACGAAAAGTTCTTGTATTTTAAGATAAAATCTTACTCTATTAAGGAAAAAACTTCCAGCTCGCTGAAATCTGTTCATTTGCTGAAAACCAACAAAACCACCAAAAGTTCTTGTATTTGAAGATAAAATCTTTTTGCTTTGACGAAGAAAGTTCTCGCTGACTGAAATAAGTTCATGAGATGAAAACCAACAAAAATTGACAAGAACCACGAAAAGTTCTTGTATTTTAAGATAAAATCTTAGGCTATTAAAGAAAAAACTTCCAGCTCGCTGAAATCTGTTCATTTGCTGAAAACCAACAAAACCACCAAAAGTTCTTGTATTTGAAGATAAAATCTTTTTGCTTTGAAGAAGAAAGATCTCGCTGACTGAAATAAGTTCATTAGATGAAAACCAACAAAAATTGACAAGAACCACGAAAAGTTCTTGTATTTTAAGATAAAATCTTACGCTATTAAAGAAAAAACTCCCAGCTCGCTGAAATATGTTCATTTGCTGAAAACCAACAAAACCACGAAAAGTTCTTGTATTTGAAGATAAAATCTTTTTTCTTTAAAGAAGAAAGATCTAGCTGACTGAAATAAGTTCATTAGATGAAAACCAACAAAAATTGACAAGAACCACGAAAAGTTCTTGTATTTTAAGATAAAATCTTACTCTATTAAGGAAAAAACTTCCAGCTCGCTGAAATATGTTCATTTGCTGAAAACCATCAAAACCACGAAAAGTTCTTGTATTTGAAGATAAAATCTTTTTGCTTTGAAGAAGAAAGATCGAGCTGACTGAAATAAGTTCATTAGATGAAAACCAACAAAAATTGACAAGAACCACGAAAAGTTCTTGTATTTTAAGATAAAATCTTACTCTATTAAGGAAAAAACTTCCAGCTCGCTGAAATATGTTCATTTGCTGAAAACCATCAAAACCACGAAAAGTTCTTGTATTTGAAGATAAAATCTTTTTGCTTTGAAGAAGAAAGATCTAGCTGACTGAAATAAGTTCATTAGATGAAAACCAACAAAAATTGACAAGAACCACGAAAAGTTCTTGTATTTTAAGATAAAATCTTAGGCTATTAAAGAAAAAACTTCCAGCTCGCTGAAATCTGTTCATTTGCTGAAAACCATCAAAACCACGAAAAGTTCTTGTATTTGAAGATAAAATCTTTTTGCTTTGAAGAAGAAAGATCTAGCTGACTGAAATAAGTTCATTAGATGAAAACCAACAAAAATTGACAAGAACCATGAAAAGTTCTTGTATTTTAAGATAAAATCTTACGCTATTAAAGAAAAAACTCCCAGCTCGCTGAAATATGTTCATTTGCTGAAAACCACCAAAACCACGAAAAGTTCTTGTATTTGAAGATAAAATCTTTTTGCTTTGAAGAAGAAAGATCTAGCTGACTGAAATAAGTTCATTAGATGAAAACCAACAAAAATTGACAAGAACCACGAAAAGTTCTTGTATTTTAAGATAAAATCTTACTCTATTAAGGAAAAAACTTCCAGCTCGCTGAAATATGTTGATTTGCTGAAAACCATCAAAACCACGAAAAGTTCTTGTATTTGAAGATAAAATCTTTTTGCTTTGAAGAAGAAAGATCTAGCTGACTGAAATAAGTTCATTAGATGAAAACCAACAAAAATTGACAAGAACCACGAAAAGTTCTTGTATTTTAAGATAAAATCTTACGCTATTAAAGAAAAAACTCCCAGCTCGCTGAAATATGTTCATTTGCTGAAAACCAACAAAACCACGAAAAGTTCTTGTATTTGAAGATAAAATCTTTTTTCTTTGAAGAAGAAAGATCTAGCTGACTGAAATAAGTTCATTAGATGAAAACCAACAAAAATTGACAAGAACCACGAAAAGTTCTTGTATTTTAAGATAAAATCTTACGCTATTAAAGAAAAAACTCCCAGCTCGCTGAAATATGTTCATTTGCTGAAAACCAACAAAACCACGAAAAGTTCTTGTATTTGAAGATAAAATCTTTTTTCTTTGAAGAAGAAAGATCTAGCTGACTGAAATAAGTTCATTAGATGAAAACCAACAAAAATTGACAAGAACCACGAAAAGTTCTTGTATTTTAAGATAAAATCTTACTCTATTAAGGAAAAAACTTCCAGCTCGCTGAAATATGTTCATTTGCTGAAAACCATCAAAACCACGAAAAGTTCTTGTATTTGAAGATAAAATCTTTTTGCTTTGAAGAAGAAAGATCGAGCTGACTGAAATAAGTTCATTAGATGAAAACCAACAAAAATTGACAAGAACCACGAAAAGTTCTTGTATTTTAAGATAAAATCTTAGGCTATTAAAGAAAAAACTTCCAGCTCGCTGAAATCTGTTCATTTGCTGAAAACCATCAAAACCACGAAAAGTTCTTGTATTTGAAGATAAAATCTTTTTGCTTTGAAGAAGAAAGATCTAGCTGAATGAAATAAGTTCATTAGATGAAAACCAACAAAAATTGACAAGAACCACGAAAAGTTCTTGTATTTTAAGATAAAATCTTACTCTATTAAGGAAAAAACTTCCAGCTCGCTGAAATATGTTCATTTGCTGAAAACCATCAAAACCACGAAAAGTTCTTGTATTTGAAGATAAAATCTTTTTGCTTTGAAGAAGAAAGATCGAGCTGACTGAAATAAGTTCATTAGATGAAAACCAACAAAAATTGACAAGAACCACGAAAAGTTCTTGTATTTTAAGATAAAATCTTAGGCTATTAAAGAAAAAACTTCCAGCTCGCTGAAATCTGTTCATTTGCTGAAAACCATCAAAACCACGAAAAGTTCTTGTATTTGAAGATAAAATCTTTTTGCTTTGAAGAAGAAAGATCTAGCTGAATGAAATAAGTTCATTAGATGAAAACCAACAAAAATTGACAAGAACCACGAAAAGTTCTTGTATTTTAAGATAAAATCTTACTCTATTAAGGAAAAAACTTCCAGCTCGCTGAAATCTGTTCATTTGCTGAAAACCAACAAAACCACCAAAAGTTCTTGTATTTGAAGATAAAATCTTTTTGCTTTGACGAAGAAAGTTCTCGCTGACTGAAATAAGTTCATGAGATGAAAACCAACAAAAATTGACAAGAACCACGAAAAGTTCTTGTATTTTAAGATAAAATCTTAGGCTATTAAAGAAAAAACTTCCAGCTCGCTGAAATCTGTTCATTTGCTGAAAACCAACAAAACCACCAAAAGTTCTTGTATTTGAAGATAAAATCTTTTTGCTTTGAAGAAGAAAGATCTCGCTGACTGAAATAAGTTCATTAGATGAAAACCAACAAAAATTGACAAGAACCACGAAAAGTTCTTGTATTTTAAGATAAAATCTTACGCTATTAAAGAAAAAACTCCCAGCTCGCTGAAATATGTTCATTTGCTGAAAACCAACAAAACCACGAAAAGTTCTTGTATTTGAAGATAAAATCTTTTTTCTTTAAAGAAGAAAGATCTAGCTGACTGAAATAAGTTCATTAGATGAAAACCAACAAAAATTGACAAGAACCACGAAAAGTTCTTGTATTTTAAGATAAAATCTTACTCTATTAAGGAAAAAACTTCCAGCTCGCTGAAATATGTTCATTTGCTGAAAACCATCAAAACCACGAAAAGTTCTTGTATTTGAAGATAAAATCTTTTTGCTTTGAAGAAGAAAGATCTCGCTGACTGAAATAAGTTCATTAGATGAAAACCAACAAAAATTGACAAGAACCACGAAAAGTTCTTGTATTTTAAGATAAAATCTTACGCTATTAAAGAAAAAACTCCCAGCTCGCTGAAATATGTTCATATGCTGAAAACCAACAAAACCATGAAAAGTTCTTGTATTTGAAGATAAAATCTTTTTTCTTTGAAGAAGAAAGATCTGGCTGACTGAAATAAGTTCATTAGATGAAAACCAACAAAAATTGACAAGAACCACGAAAAGTTCTTGTATTTTAAGATAAAATCTTACTCTATTAAGGAAAAAACTTCCAGCTCGCTGAAATATGTTCATTTGCTGAAAACCATCAAAACCACGAAAAGTTCTTGTATTTGAAGATAAAATCTTTTTTCTTTGAAGAAGAAAGATCTAGCTGACTGAAATAAGTTCATTAGATGAAAACCAACAAAAATTGACAAGAACCACGAAAAGTTCTTGTATTTTAAGATAAAATCTTACTCTATTAAGGAAAAAACTTGCAGCTCGCTGAAATATGTTCATTTGCTGAAAACCATCAAAACCACGAAAAGTTCTTGTATTTGAAGATAAAATCTTTTTGCTTTGAAGAAGAAAGATCGAGCTGACTGAAATAAGTTCATTAGATGAAAACCAACAAAAATTGACAAGAACCACGAAAAGTTCTTGTATTTTAAGATAAAATCTTACTCTATTAAGGAAAAAACTTCCAGCTCGCTGAAATATGTTCATTTGCTGAAAACCATCAAAACCACGAAAAGTTCTTGTATTTGAAGATAAAATATTTTTGCTTTGAAGAAGAAAGATCTCGCTGACTGAAATAAGTTCATTAGATGAAAACCAACAAAAATTGACAAGAACCACGAAAAGTTCTTGTATTTTAAGATAAAATCTTAGGCTATTAAAGAAAAAACTTCCAGCTCGCTGAAATCTGTTCATTTGCTGAAAACCATCAAAACCACGAAAAGTTCTTGTATTTGAAGATAAAATCTTTTTGCTTTGAAGAAGAAAGATCTAGCTGACTGAAATAAGTTCATTAGATGAAAACCAACAAAAATTGACAAGAACCATGAAAAGTTCTTGTATTTTAAGATAAAATCTTACGCTATTAAAGAAAAAACTCCCAGCTCGCTGAAATATGTTCATTTGCTGAAAACCGACAAAACCACGAAAAGTTCTTGTATTTGAAGATAAAATCTTTTTGCTTTGAAGAAGAAAGATCTAGCTGACTGAAATAAGTTCATTAGATGAAAACCAACAAAAATTGACAAGAACCACGAAAAGTTCATGTATTTTAAGATAAAATCTTACTCTATTAAGGAAAAAACTTCCAGCTCGCTGAAATATGTTCATTTGCTGAAAACCATCAAAACCACGAAAAGTTCTTGTATTTGAAGATAAAATCTTTTTGCTTTGAAGAAGAAAGATCTAGCTGACTGAAATAAGTTCATTAGATGAAAACCAACAAAAATTGACAAGAACCACGAAAAGTTCTTGTATTTTAAGATAAAATCTTACGCTATTAAAGAAAAAACTCCCAGCTCGCTGAAATATGTTCATTTGCTGAAAACCAACAAAACCACGAAAAGTTCTTGTATTTGAAGATAAAATCTTTTTGCTTTGAAGAAGAAAGATCTAGCTGAATGAAATAAGTTCATTAGATGAAAACCAACAAAAATTGACAAGAACCACGAAAAGTTCTTGTATTTTAAGATAAAATCTTACTCTATTAAGGAAAAAACTTCCAGCTCGCTGAAATCTGTTCATTTGCTGAAAACCAACAAAACCACCAAAAGTTCTTGTATTTGAAGATAAAATCTTTTTGCTTTGACGAAGAAAGATCTCGCTGACTGAAATAAGTTCATTAGATGAAAACCAACAAAAATTGACAAGAACCACGAAAAGTTCTTGTATTTTAAGATAAAATCTTAGGCTATTAAAGAAAAAACTTCCAGCTCGCTGAAATCTGTTCATTTGCTGAAAACCAACAAAACCACCAAAAGTTCTTGTATTTGAAGATAAAATCTTTTTGCTTTGAAGAAGAAAGATCTAGCTGACTGAAATAAGTTCATAAGATGAAAACCAACAAAAATTGACAAGAACCACGAAAAGTTCTTGTATTTTAAGATAAAATCTTACTCTATTAAGGAAAAAACTTCCAGCTCGCTGAAATATGTTCATTTGCTGAAAACCATCAAAACCACGAAAAGTTCTTGTATTTGAAGATAAAATCTTTTTGCTTTGAAGAAGAAAGATCTCGCTGACTGAAATAAGTTCATTAGATGAAAACCAACAAAAATTGACAAGAACCACGAAAAGTTCTTGTATTTTAAGATAAAATCTTACGCTATTAAAGAAAAAACTCCCAGCTCGCTGAAATATGTTCATATGCTGAAAACCAACAAAACCATGAAAAGTTCTTGTATTTGAAGATAAAATCTTTTTTCTTTGAAGAAGAAAGATCTGGCTGACTGAAATAAGTTCATTAGATGAAAATCAACAAAAATTGACAAGAACCACGAAAAGTTCTTGTATTTTAAGATAAAATCTTACTCTATTAAGGAAAAAACTTCCAGCTCGCTGAAATATGTTCATTTGCTGAAAACCATCAAAACCACGAAAAGTTCTTGTATTTGAAGATAAAATCTTTTTTCTTTGAAGAAGAAAGATCTAGCTGACTGAAATAAGTTCATTAGATGAAAACCAACAAAAATTGACAAGAACCACGAAAAGTTCTTGTATTTTAAGATAAAATCTTACTCTGTTAAAGAAAAAACTCCCAGCTCGCTGAAATATGTTCATTTGCTGAAAAACAACAAAACCGCGAAAAGTTCTTGCATTTGAAGATAAAATCTTTTTGCTTAGAAGAAGAAAGATCTCGCTGACTGAAATAAGTTCATTAGATGAAAACCAACAAAAATTGACAAGAACCACGAAAAGTTCTTGTATTTTAAGATAAAATCTTACTCTATTCAGGAAAAAACTTCCTGCTCGCTGAAATATGTTCATTTGCTGAAAACCATCAAAACCACGAAAAGTTCTTGTATTTGAAGATAAAATCTTTTTGCTTTGAAGAAGAAAGATCTCGCTGACTGAAATAAGTTCATTAGATGAAAACCAACAAAAATTGACAAGAACCACGAAAAGTTCTTGTATTTTAAGATAAAATCTTACGCTATTAAAGAAAAAACTCCCAGCTCGCTGAAATATGTTCATTTGCTGAAAACCAACAAAACCACGAAAAGTTCTTGTATTTGAAGATAAAATCTTTTTGCTTTGAAGAAGAAAGATCTAGCTGACTGAAATAAGTTCATTAGATGAAAACCAACAAAAATTGACAAGAACCACGAAAAGTTCTTGTATTTTAAGATAAAATCTTACTCTATTAAGGAAAAAACTTCCAGCTCGCTGAAATATGTTCATTTGCTGAAAACCATCAAAACCACGAAAAGTTCTTGTATTTGAAGATAAAATCTTTTTGCTTTGAAGAAGAAAGATCTAGCTGACTGAAATAAGTTCATTAGATGAAAACCAACAAAAATTGACAAGAACCACGAAAAGTTCTTGTATTTTAAGATAAAATCTTACGCTATTAAAGAAAAAACTCCCAGCTCGCTGAAATATGTTCATTTGCTGAAAACCAACAAAACCACGAAAAGTTCTTGTATTTGAAGATAAAATCTTTTTGCTTTGAAGAAGAAAGATCTAGCTGAATGAAATAAGTTCATTAGATGAAAACCAACAAAAATTGACAAGAACCACGAAAAGTTCTTGTATTTTAAGATAAAATCTTACTCTATTAAGGAAAAAACTTCCAGCTCGCTGAAATCTGTTCATTTGCTGAAAACCAACAAAACCACCAAAAGTTCTTGTATTTGAAGATAAAATCTTTTTGCTTTGACGAAGAAAGATCTCGCTGACTGAAATAAGTTCATTAGATGAAAACCAACAAAAATTGACAAGAACCACGAAAAGTTCTTGTATTTTAAGATAAAATCTTAGGCTATTAAAGAAAAAACTTCCAGCTCGCTGAAATCTGTTCATTTGCTGAAAACCAACAAAACCACCAAAAGTTCTTGTATTTGAAGATAAAATCTTTTTGCTTTGAAGAAGAAAGATCTAGCTGACTGAAATAAGTTCATAAGATGAAAACCAACAAAAATTGACAAGAACCACGAAAAGTTCTTGTATTTTAAGATAAAATCTTACTCTATTAAGGAAAAAACTTCCAGCTCGCTGAAATCTGTTCATTTGCTGAAAACCATCAAAACCACGAAAAGTTCTTGTATTTGAAGATAAAATCTTTTTGCTTTGAAGAAGAAAGATCTCGCTGACTGAAATAAGTTCATTAGATGAAAACCAACAAAAATTGACAAGAACCACGAAAAGTTCTTGTATTTTAAGATAAAATCTTACGCTATTAAAGAAAAAACTCCCAGCTCGCTGAAATATGTTCATATGCTGAAAACCAACAAAACCATGAAAAGTTCTTGTATTTGAAGATAAAATCTTTTTTCTTTGAAGAAGAAAGATCTGGCTGACTGAAATAAGTTCATTAGATGAAAACCAACAAAAATTGACAAGAACCACGAAAAGTTCTTGTATTTTAAGATAAAATCTTACTCTATTAAGGAAAAAACTTCCAGCTCGCTGAAATATGTTCATTTGCTGAAAACCATCAAAACCACGAAAAGTTCTTGTATTTGAAGATAAAATCTTTTTTCTTTGAAGAAGAAAGATCTAGCTGACTGAAATAAGTTCATTAGATGAAAACCAACAAAAATTGACAAGAACCACGAAAAGTTCTTGTATTTTAAGATAAAATCTTACTCTGTTAAAGAAAAAACTCCCAGCTCGCTGAAATATGTTCATTTGCTGAAAAACAACAAAACCGCGAAAAGTTCTTGTATTTGAAGATAAAATCTTTTTGCTTAGAAGAAGAAAGATCTCGCTGACTGAAATAAGTTCATTAGATGAAAACCAACAAAAATTGACAAGAACCACGAAAAGTTCTTGTATTTTAAGATAAAATCTTACTCTATTCAGGAAAAAACTTCCTGCTCGCTGAAATATGCTCATTTGCTGAAAACCAACAAAACCACCAAAAGTTCTTGTATTTGAAGATAAAATCTTTTTGCTTTGAAGAAGAAAGATCTCGCTGACTGAAATAAGTTCATAAGATGAAAACCAACAAAAATTGACAAGAACCACGAAAAGTTCTTGTATTTTAAGATAAAATCTTACTCTATTAAGGAAAAAACTTCCAGCTCGCTGAAATATGTTCATTTGCTGAAAACCATCAAAACCACGAAAAGTTCTTGTATTTGAAGATAAAATCTTTTTGCTTTGAAGAAGAAAGATCTCGCTGACTGAAATAAGTTCATTAGATGAAAACCAACAAAAATTGACAAGAACCACGAAAAGTTCTTGTATTTTAAGATAAAATCTTACGCTATTAAAGAAAAAACTCCCAGCTCGCTGAAATATGTTCATTTGCTGAAAACCAACAAAACCATGAAAAGTTCTTGTATTTGAAGATAAAATCTTTTTGCTTTGAAGAAGAAAGATCTAGCTGACTGAAATAAGTTCATTAGATGGAAACCAACAAAAATTGACAAGAACCATGAAAAGTTCTTGTATTTTAAGATAAAATCTTACGCTATTAAAGAAAAAACTCCCAGCTCGCTGAAATATGTTCATTTGCTGAAAACCAACAAAACCACGAAAAGTTCTTGTATTTGAAGATAAAATCTTTTTGCTTTGAAGAAGAAAGATCTAGCTGACTGAAATAAGTTCATTAGATGAAAACCAACAAAAATTGACAAGAACCACGAAAAGTTCTTGTATTTTAAGATAAAATCTTACTCTATTAAGGAAAAAACTTCCAGCTCGCTGAAATATGTTCATTTGCTGAAAACCATCAAAACCACGAAAAGTTCTTGTATTTGAAGATAAAATCTTTTTGCTTTGAAGAAGAAAGATCTAGCTGACTGAAATAAGTTCATTAGATGAAAACCAACAAAAATTGACAAGAACCACGAAAAGTTCTTGTATTTTAAGATAAAATCTTACTCTATTAAGGAAAAAACTTCCAGCTCGCTGAAATATGTTCATTTGCTGAAAACCATCAAAACCACGAAAAGTTCTTGTATTTGAAGATAAAATCTTTTTGCTTTGAAGAAGAAAGATCGAGCTGACTGAAATAAGTTCATTAGATGAAAACCAACAAAAATTGACAAGAACCACGAAAAGTTCTTGTATTTTAAGATAAAATCTTACTCTATTAAGGAAAAAACTTCCAGCTCGCTGAAATATGTTCATTTGCTGAAAACCATCAAAACCACGAAAAGTTCTTGTATTTGAAGATAAAATCTTTTTGCTTTGAAGAAGAAAGATCTAGCTGACTGAAATAAGTTCATTCGATGAAAACCAACAAAAATTGACAAGAACCACGAAAAGTTCTTGTATTTTAAGATAAAATCTTAGGCTATTAAAGAAAAAACTTCCAGCTCGCTGAAATCTGTTCATTTGCTGAAAACCATCAAAACCACGAAAAGTTCTTGTATTTGAAGATAAAATCTTTTTGCTTTGAAGAAGAAAGATCTAGCTGAATGAAATAAGTTCATTAGATGAAAACCAACAAAAATTGACAAGAACCACGAAAAGTTCTTGTATTTTAAGATAAAATCTTACTCTATTAAGGAAAAAACTTCCAGCTCGCTGAAATCTGTTCATTTGCTGAAAACCAAGAAAACCACCAAAAGTTCTTGTATTTGAATATAAAATCTTTTTGCTTTGACGAAGAAAGATCTCGCTGACTGAAATAAGTTCATTAGATGAAAACCAACAAAAATTGACAAGAACCACGAAAAGTTCTTGTATTTTAAGATAAAATCTTAGGCTATTAAAGAAAAAACTTCCAGCTCGCTGAAATCTGTTCATTTGCTGAAAACCAACAAAACCACCAAAAGTTCTTGTATTTGAAGATAAAATCTTTTTGCTTTGAAGAAGAAAGATCTAGCTGACTGAAATAAGTTCATAAGATGAAAACCAACAAAAATTGACAAGAACCACGAAAAGTTCTTGTATTTTAAGATAAAATCTTACTCTATTAAGGAAAAAACTTCCAGCTCGCTGAAATATGTTCATTTGCTGAAAACCATCAAAACCACGAAAAGTTCTTGTATTTGAAGATAAAATCTTTTTGCTTTGAAGAAGAAAGATCTCGCTGACTGAAATAAGTTCATTAGATGAAAACCAACAAAAATTGACAAGAACCACGAAAAGTTCTTGTATTTTAAGATAAAATCTTACGCTATTAAAGAAAAAAATCCCAGCTCGCTGAAATATGTTCATATGCTGAAAACCAACAAAACCATGAAAAGTTCTTGTATTTGAAGATAAAATCTTTTTTCTTTGAAGAAGAAAGATCTGGCTGACTGAAATAAGTTCATTAGATGAAAACCAACAAAAATTGACAAGAACCACGAAAAGTTCTTGTATTTTAAGATAAAATCTTACTCTATTAAGGAAAAAACTTCCAGCTCGCTGAAATATGTTCATTTGCTGAAAACCATCAAAACCACGAAAAGTTCTTGTATTTGAAGATAAAATCTTTTTTCTTTGAAGAAGAAAGATCTAGCTGACTGAAATAAGTTCATTAGATGAAAACCAACAAAAATTGACAAGAACCACGAAAAGTTCTTGTATTTTAAGATAAAATCTTACTCTGTTAAAGAAAAAACTCCCAGCTCGCTGAAATCTGTTCATTTGCTGAAAAACAACAAAACCGCGAAAAGTTCTTGTATTTGAAGATAAAATCTTTTTGCTTTGAAGAAGAAAGATCTCGCTGACTGAAATAAGTTCATTAGATGAAAACCAACAAAAATTGACAAGAACCACGAAAAGTTCTTGTATTTTAAGATAAAATCTTACTCTATTAAGGAAAAAACTTCCAGCTCGCTGAAATATGTTCATTTGCTGAAAACCATCAAAACCACGAAAAGTTCTTGTATTTGAAGATAAAATCTTTTTGCTTTGAAGAAGAAAGATCTAGCTGACTGAAATAAGTTCATTCGATGAAAACCAACAAAAATTGACAAGAACCACGAAAAGTTCTTGTATTTTAAGATAAAATCTTAGGCTATTAAAGAAAAAACTTCCAGCTCGCTGAAATCTGTTCATTTGCTGAAAACCATCAAAACCACGAAAAGTTCTTGTATTTGAAGATAAAATCTTTTTGCTTTGAAGAAGAAAGATCTAGCTGAATGAAATAAGTTCATTAGATGAAAACCAACAAAAATTGACAAGAACCACGAAAAGTTCTTGTATTTTAAGATAAAATCTTACTCTATTAAGGAAAAAACTTCCAGCTCGCTGAAATCTGTTCATTTGCTGAAAACCAAGAAAACCACCAAAAGTTCTTGTATTTGAATATAAAATCTTTTTGCTTTGACGAAGAAAGATCTCGCTGACTGAAATAAGTTCATTAGATGAAAACCAACAAAAATTGACAAGAACCACGAAAAGTTCTTGTATTTTAAGATAAAATCTTAGGCTATTAAAGAAAAAACTTCCAGCTCGCTGAAATCTGTTCATTTGCTGAAAACCAACAAAACCACCAAAAGTTCTTGTATTTGAAGATAAAATCTTTTTGCTTTGAAGAAGAAAGATCTAGCTGACTGAAATAAGTTCATAAGATGAAAACCAACAAAAATTGACAAGAACCACGAAAAGTTCTTGTATTTTAAGATAAAATCTTACTCTATTAAGGAAAAAACTTCCAGCTCGCTGAAATATGTTCATTTGCTGAAAACCATCAAAACCACGAAAAGTTCTTGTATTTGAAGATAAAATCTTTTTTCTTTGAAGAAGAAAGATCTAGCTGACTGAAATAAGTTCATTAGATGAAAACCAACAAAAATTGACAAGAACCACGAAAAGTTCTTGTATTTTAAGATAAAATCTTACGCTATTAAAGAAAAAAATCCCAGCTCGCTGAAATATGTTCATATGCTGAAAACCAACAAAACCATGAAAAGTTCTTGTATTTGAAGATAAAATCTTTTTTCTTTGAAGAAGAAAGATCTGGCTGACTGAAATAAGTTCATTAGATGAAAACCAACAAAAATTGACAAGAACCACGAAAAGTTCTTGTATTTTAAGATAAAATCTTACTCTATTAAGGAAAAAACTTCCAGCTCGCTGAAATATGTTCATTTGCTGAAAACCATCAAAACCACGAAAAGTTCTTGTATTTGAAGATAAAATCTTTTTGCTTTGAAGAAGAAAGATCTAGCTGACTGAAATAAGTTCATTAGATGAAAACCAACAAAAATTGACAAGAACCACGAAAAGTTCTTGTATTTTAAGATAAAATCTTACTCTGTTAAAGAAAAAACTCCCAGCTCGCTGAAATCTGTTCATTTGCTGAAAAACAACAAAACCGCGAAAAGTTCTTGTATTTGAAGATAAAATCTTTTTGCTTTGAAGAAGAAAGATCTCGCTGACTGAAATAAGTTCATTAGATGAAAACCAACAAAAATTGACAAGAACCACGAAAAGTTCTTGTATTTTAAGATAAAATCTTACTCTATTCAGGAAAAAACTTCCAGCTCGCTGAAATATGCTCATTTCCTGAAAACCAACAAAACCACCAAAAGTTCTTGTATTTGAAGATAAAATCTTTTTGCTTTGAAGAAGAAAGATCTCGCTGACTGAAATAAGTTCATTAGATGAAAACCAACAAAAATTGACAAGAACCACGAAAAGTTCTTGTATTTTAAGATTAAATCTTACGCTATTAAAGAAAAAACTCCCAGCTCGCTGAAATATGTTCGTTTGCTGAAAACCAACAAAACCACGAAAAGTTCTTGTATTTGAAGATAAAATCTTTTTTCTTTGAAGAAGAAAGATCTAGCTGACTGAAATAAGTTCATTAGATGAAAACCAACAAAAATTGACAAGAACCACGAAAAGTTCTTGTATTTTAAGATAAAATCTTACTCTATTAAGGAAAAAACTTCCAGCTCGCTGAAATATGTTCATTTGCTGAAAACCATCAAAACCACGAAAAGTTCTTGTATTTGAAGATAAAATCTTTTTGCTTTGAAGAAGAAAGATCTAGCTGACTGAAATAAGTTCATTAGATGAAAACCAACAAAAATTGACAAGAACCACGAAAAGTTCTTGTATTTTAAGATAAAATCTTACTCTATTCAGGAAAAAACTTCCAGCTCGCTGAAATATGCTCATTTCCTGAAAACCAACAAAACCACCAAAAGTTCTTGTATTTGAAGATAAAATCTTTTTGCTTTGAAGAAGAAAGATCTCGCTGACTGAAATAAGTTCATTAGATGAAAACCAACAAAAATTGACAAGAACCACGAAAAGTTCTTGTATTTTAAGATAAAATCTTACGCTATTAAAGAAAAAACTCCCAGCTCGCTGAAATATGTTCGTTTGCTGAAAACCAACAAAACCACGAAAAGTTCTTGTATTTGAAGATAAAATCTTTTTTCTTTGAAGAAGAAAGATCTAGCTGACTGAAATAAGTTCATTAGATGAAAACCAACAAAAATTGACAAGAACCACGAAAAGTTCTTGTATTTTAAGATAAAATCTTACTCTATTAAGGAAAAAACTTGCAGCTCGCTGAAATATTTTCATTTGCTGAAAACCATCAAAACCACGAAAAGTTCTTGTATTTGAAGATAAAATCTTTTTGCTTTGAAGAAGAAAGATCGAGCTGACTGAAATAAGTTCATTAGATGAAAACCAACAAAAATTGACAAGAACCACGAAAAGTTCTTGTATTTTAAGATAAAATCTTACTCTATTAAGGAAAAAACTTTTAGCTCGCTGAAATATGTTCATTTGCTGAAAACCATCAAAACCACGAAAAGTTCTTGTATTTGAAGATAAAATCTTTTTGCTTTGAAGAAGAAAGATCTAGCTGACTGAAATAAGTTCATTAGATGAAAACCAACAAAAATTGACAAGAACCACGAAAAGTTCTTGTATTTTAAGATAAAATCTTAGGCTATTAAAGAAAAAACTTCCAGCTCGCTGAAATCTGTTCATTTGCTGAAAACCATCAAAACCCCGAAAAGTTCTTGTATTTGAAGATAAAATCTTTTTGCTTTGAAGAAGAAAGATCTAGCTGAATGAAATAAGTTCATTAGATGAAAACCAACAAAAATTGACAAGAACCACGAAAAGTTCTTGTATTTTAAGATAAAATCTTACTCTATTAAGGAAAAAACTTCCAGCTCGCTGAAATATGTTCATTTGCTGAAAACCATCAAAACCACGAAAAGTTCTTGTATTTGAAGATAAAATCTTTTTTCTTTGAAGAAGAAAGATCTAGCTGACTGAAATAAGTTCATTAGATGAAAACCAACAAAAATTGACAAGAACCACGAAAAGTTCTTGTATTTTAAGATAAAATCTTACTCTGTTAAAGAAAAAACTCCCAGCTCGCTGAAATATGTTCATTTGCTGAAAAACAACAAAACCGCGAAAAGTTCTTGTATTTGAAGATAAAATCTTTTTGCTTTGAAGAAGAAAGATCTCGCTGACTGAAATAAGTTCATTAGATGAAAACCAACAAAAATTGACAAGAACCACGAAAAGTTCTTGTATTTTAAGATAAAATCTTACTCTATTCAGGAAAAAACTTCCAGCTCGCTGAAATATGCTCATTTGCTGAAAACCAACAAAACCACCAAAAGTTCTTGTATTTGAAGATAAAATCTTTTTGCTTTGAAGAAGAAAGATCTAGCTGACTGAAATAAGTTCATAAGATGAAAACCAACAAAAATTGACAAGAACCACGAAAAGTTCTTGTATTTTAAGATAAAATCTTACTCTATTAAGGAAAAAACTTCCAGCTCGCTGAAATATGTTCATTTGCTGAAAACCATCAAAACCACGAAAAGTTCTTGTATTTGAAGATAAAATCTTTTTTCTTTGAAGAAGAAAGATCTGGCTGACTGAAATAAGTTCATTAGATGAAAACCAACAAAAATTGACAAGAACAACGAAAAGTTCTTGTATTTTAAGATAAAATCTTACTCTATTAAGGAAAAAACTTGCAGCTCGCTGAAATATTTTCATTTGCTGAAAACCATCAAAACCACGAAAAGTTCTTGTATTTGAAGATAAAATCTTTTTGCTTTGAAGAAGAAAGATCGAGCTGACTGAAATAAGTTCATTGGATGAAAACCAACAAAAATTGACAAGAACCACGAAAAGTTCTTGTATTTTAAGATAAAATCTTACTCTATTAAGGAAAAAACTTCCAGCTCGCTGAAATATGTTCATTTGCTGAAAACCATCAAAACCACGAAAAGTTCTTGTATTTGAAGATAAAATCTTTTTGCTTTGAAGAAGAAAGATCTAGCTGACTGAAATAAGTTCATTAGATGAAAACCAACAAAAATTGACAAGAACCACGAAAAGTTCTTGTATTTTAAGATAAAATCTTAGGCTATTAAAGAAAAAACTTCCAGCTCGCTGAAATCTGTTCATTTGCTGAAAACCATCAAAACCACGAAAAGTTCTTGTATTTGAAGATAAAATCTTTTTGCTTTGAAGAAGAAAGATCTAGCTGAATGAAATAAGTTCATTAGATGAAAACCAACAAAAATTGACAAGAACCACGAAAAGTTCTTGTATTTTAAGATAAAATCTTAGTCTATTAAGGAAAAAACTTCCAGCTCGCTGAAATATGTTCATTTGCTGAAAACCATCAAAACCACGAAAAGTTCTTGTATTTGAAGATAAAATCTTTTTTCTTTGAAGAAGAAAGATCTAGCTGACTGAAATAAGTTCATAAGATGAAAACCAACAAAAATTGACAAGAACCACGAAAAGTTCTTGTATTTTAAGATAAAATCTTACTCTATTAAGGAAAAAACTTCCAGCTCGCTGAAATCTGTTCATTTGCTGAAAACCATCAAAACCACGAAAAGTTCTTGTATTTGAAGATAAAATCTTTTTGCTTTGAAGAAGAAAGATCTCGCTGACTGAAATAAGTTCATTAGATGAAAACCAACAAAAATTGACAAGAACCACGAAAAGTTCTTGTATTTTAAGATAAAATCTTACGCTATTAAAGAAAAAAATCCCAGCTCGCTGAAATATGTTCATATGCTGAAAACCAACAAAACCATGAAAAATTCTTGTATTTGAAGATAAAATCTTTTTTCTTTGAAGAAGAAAGATCTGGCTGACTGAAATAAGTTCATTAGATGAAAACCAACAAAAATTGACAAGAACCACGAAAAGTTCTTGTATTTTAAGATAAAATCTTACTCTATTCAGGAAAAAACTTCCAGCTCGCTGAAATATGTTCATTTGCTGAAAACCATCAAAACCACGAAAAGTTCTTGTATTTGAAGATAAAATCTTTTTGCTTTGAAGAAGAAAGATCTCGCTGACTGAAATAAGTTCATTAGATGAAAACCAACAAAAATTGACAAGAACCACGAAAAGTTCTTGTATTTTAAGATAAAATCTTACTCTATTAAGGAAAAAACTTCCAGCTCGCTGAAATATGTTCATTTGCTGAAAACCATCAAAACCACGAAAAGTTCTTGTATTTGAAGATAAAATCTTTTTGCTTTGAAGAAGAAAGATCTAGCTGACTGAAATAAGTTCATTAGATGAAAACCAACAAAAATTGACAAGAACCACGAAAAGTTCTTGTATTTTAAGATAAAATCTTACGCTATTAAAGAAAAAACTCCCAGCTCGCTGAAATATGTTCATTTGCTGAAAACCAACAAAACCACGAAAAGTTCTTGTATTTGAAGATAAAATCTTTTTTCTTTGAAGAAGAAAGATCTAGCTGACTGAAATAAGTTCATTAGATGAAAACCAACAAAAATTGACAAGAACCACGAAAAGTTCTTGTATTTGAAGATAAAATCTTTTTGCTTTGAAGAAGAAAGATCTAGCTGACTGAAATAAGTTCATTAGATGAAAACCAACAAAAATTGACAAGAACCACGAAAAGTTCTTGTATTTTAAGATAAAATCTTAGGCTATTAAAGAAAAAACTTCCAGCTCGCTGAAATCTGTTCATTTGCTGAAAACCATCAAAACCACGAAAAGTTCTTGTATTTGAAGATAAAATCTTTTTGCTTTGAAGAAGAAAGATCTAGCTGAATGAAATAAGTTCATTAGATGAAAACCAACAAAAATTGACAAGAACCACGAAAAGTTCTTGTATTTTAAGATAAAATCTTAGTCTATTAAGGAAAAAACTTCCAGCTCGCTGAAATATGTTCATTTGCTGAAAACCATCAAAACCACGAAAAGTTCTTGTATTTGAAGATAAAATCTTTTTTCTTTGAAGAAGAAAGATCTAGCTGACTGAAATAAGTTCATTAGATGAAAACCAACAAAAATTGACAAGAACCACGAAAAGTTCTTGTATTTTAAGATAAAATCTTACTCTGTTAAAGAAAAAACTCCCAGCTCGCTGAAATATGTTCATTTGCTGAAAAACAACAAAACCGCGAAAAGTTCTTGTATTTGAAGATAAAATCTTTTTGCTTTGAAGAAGAAAGATCTCGCTGACTGAAATAAGTTCATTAGATGAAAACCAACAAAAATTGACAAGAACCACGAAAAGTTCTTGTATTTTAAGATAAAATCTTAGGCTATTAAAGAAAAAACTTCCAGCTCGCTGAAATCTGTTCATTTGCTGAAAACCATCAAAACCACGAAAAGTTCTTGTATTTGAAGATAAAATCTTTTTGCTTTGAAGAAGAAAGATCTAGCTGAATGAAATAAGTTCATTAGATGAAAACCAACAAAAATTGACAAGAACCACGAAAAGTTCTTGTATTTTAAGATAAAATCTTACTCTATTAAGGAAAAAACTTCCAGCTCGCTGAAATCTGTTCATTTGCTGAAAACCATCAAAACCACGAAAAGTTCTTGTATTTGAAGATAAAATCTTTTTGCTTTGAAGAAGAAAGATCTCGCTGACTGAAATAAGTTCATTAGATGAAAACCAACAAAAATTGACAAGAACCACGAAAAGTTCTTGTATTTTAAGATAAAATCTTACGCTATTAAAGAAAAAACTTCCAGCTCGCTGAAATCTGTTCATTTGCTGAAAACCAACAAAATCACCAAAAGTTCTTGTATTTGAAGATAAAATCTTTTTGCTTTGAAGAAGAAAGATCTAGCTGACTGAAATAAGTTCATAAGATGAAAACCAACAAAAATTGACAAGAACCACGAAAAGTTCTTGTATTTTAAGATAAAATCTTACTCTATTAAGGAAAAAACTTCCAGCTCGCTGAAATCTGTTCATTTGCTGAAAACCATCAAAACCACGAAAAGTTCTTGTATTTGAAGATAAAATCTTTTTGCTTTGAAGAAGAAAGATCTAGCTGAATGAAATAAGTTCATTAGATGAAAACCAACAAAAATTGACAAGAACCACGAAAAGTTCTTGTATTTTAAGATAAAATCTTACGCTATTAAAGAAAAAACTTCCAGCTCGCTGAAATCTGTTCATTTGCTGAAAACCAACAAAATCACCAAAAGTTCTTGTATTTGAAGATAAAATCTTTTTGCTTTGAAGAAGAAAGATCTAGCTGACTGAAATAAGTTCATAAGATGAAAACCAACAAAAATTGACAAGAACCACGAAAAGTTCTTGTATTTTAAGATAAAATCTTACGCTATTAAGGAAAAAACTTCCAGCTCGCTGAAATCTGTTCATTTGCTGAAAACCATCAAAACCACGAAAAGTTCTTGTATTTGAAGATAAAATCTTTTTGCTTTGAAGAAGAAAGATCTCGCTGACTGAAATAAGTTCATTAGATGAAAACCAACAAAAATTGACAAGAACCACGAAAAGTTCTTGTATTTTAAGATAAAATCTTACGCTATTAAAGAAAAAAATCCCAGCTCGCTGAAATCTGTTCATTTGCTGAAAACCATCAAAACCACGAAAAGTTCTTGTATTTGAAGATAAAATCTTTTTGCTTTGAAGAAGAAAGATCTAGCTGAATGAAATAAGTTCATTAGATGAAAACCAACAAAAATTGACAAGAACCACGAAAAGTTCTTGTATTTTAAGATAAAATCTTAGTCTATTAAGGAAAAAACTTCCAGCTCGCTGAAATATGTTCATTTGCTGAAAACCATCAAAACCACGAAAAGTTCTTGTATTTGAAGATAAAATCTTTTTTCTTTGAAGAAGAAAGATCTAGCTGACTGAAATAAGTTCATTAGATGAAAACCAACAAAAATTGACAAGAACCACGAAAAGTTCTTGTATTTTAAGATAAAATCTTACTCTGTTAAAGAAAAAACTCCCAGCTCGCTGAAATATGTTCATTTGCTGAAAAACAACAAAACCGCGAAAAGTTCTTGTATTTGAAGATAAAATCTTTTTGCTTTGAAGAAGAAAGATCTCGCTGACTGAAATAAGTTCATTAGATGAAAACCAACAAAAATTGACAAGAACCACGAAAAGTTCTTGTATTTTAAGATAAAATCTTAGGCTATTAAAGAAAAAAACTTCCAGCTCGCTGAAATCTGTTCATTTGCTGAAAACCATCAAAACCACGAAAAGTTCTTGTATTTGAAGATAAAATCTTTTTGCTTTGAAGAAGAAAGATCTAGCTGAATGAAATAAGTTCATTAGATGAAAACCAACAAAAATTGACAAGAACCACGAAAAGTTCTTGTATTTTAAGATAAAATCTTACTCTATTAAGGAAAAAACTTCCAGCTCGCTGAAATCTGTTCATTTGCTGAAAACCATCAAAACCACGAAAAGTTCTTGTATTTGAAGATAAAATCTTTTTGCTTTGAAGAAGAAAGATCTCGCTGACTGAAATAAGTTCATTAGATGAAAACCAACAAAAATTGACAAGAACCACGAAAAGTTCTTGTATTTTAAGATAAAATCTTACGCTATTAAAGAAAAAACTTCCAGCTCGCTGAAATCTGTTCATTTGCTGAAAACCAACAAAACCACCAAAAGTTCTTGTATTTGAAGATAAAATCTTTTTGCTTTGAAGAAGAAAGATCTAGCTGACTGAAATAAGTTCATAAGATGAAAACCAACAAAAATTGACAAGAACCACGAAAAGTTCTTGTATTTTAAGATAAAATCTTACTCTATTAAGGAAAAAACTTCCAGCTCGCTGAAATCTGTTCATTTGCTGAAAACCATCAAAACCACGAAAAGTTCTTGTATTTGAAGATAAAATCTTTTTGCTTTGAAGAAGAAAGATCTCGCTGACTGAAATAAGTTCATTAGATGAAAACCAACAAAAATTGACAAGAACCACGAAAAGTTCTTGTATTTTAAGATAAAATCTTACGCTATTAAAGAAAAAAATCCCAGCTCGCTGAAATATGTTCATATGCTGAAAACCAACAAAACCATGAAAAGTTCTTGTATTTGAAGATAAAATCTTTTTTCTTTGAAGAAGAAAGATCTGGCTGACTGAAATAAGTTCATTAGATGAAAACCAACAAAAATTGACAAGAACCACGAAAAGTTCTTGTATTTTAAGATAAAATCTTACTCTATTCAGGAAAAAACTTCCAGCTCGCTGAAATATGTTCATTTGCTGAAAACCATCAAAACCACGAAAAGTTCTTGTATTTGAAGATAAAATCTTTTTGCTTTGAAGAAGAAAGATCTCGCTGACTGAAATAAGTTCATTAGATGAAAACCAACAAAAATTGACAAGAACCACGAAAAGTTCTTGTATTTTAAGATAAAATCTTACTCTATTAAGGAAAAAACTTCCAGCTCGCTGAAATATGTTCATTTGCTGAAAACCATCAAAACCACGAAAAGTTCTTGTATTTGAAGATAAAATCTTTTTGCTTTGAAGAAGAAAGATCTAGCTGACTGAAATAAGTTCATTAGATGAAAACCAACAAAAATTGACAAGAACCACGAAAAGTTCTTGTATTTTAAGATAAAATCTTACGCTATTAAAGAAAAAACTCCCAGCTCGCTGAAATATGTTCATTTGCTGAAAACCAACAAAACCACGAAAAGTTCTTGTATTTGAAGATAAAATCTTTTTTCTTTGAAGAAGAAAGATCTAGCTGACTGAAATAAGTTCATTAGATGAAAACCAACAAAAATTGACAAGAACCACGAAAAGTTCTTGTATTTTAAGATAAAATCTTACTCTATTAAGGAAAAAACTTGCAGCTCGCTGAAATATGTTCATTTGCTGAAAACCATCAAAACCACGAAAAGTTCTTGTATTTGAAGATAAAATCTTTTTGCTTTGAAGAAGAAAGATCGAGCTGACTGAAATAAGTTCATTAGATGAAAACCAACAAAAATTGACAAGAACCACGAAAAGTTCTTGTATTTTAAGATAAAATCTTACTCTATTAAGGAAAAAACTTCCAGCTCGCTGAAATATGTTCATTTGCTGAAAACCATCAAAACCACGAAAAGTTCTTGTATTTGAAGATAAAATCTTTTTGCTTTGAAGAAGAAAGATCTAGCTGACTGAAATAAGTTCATTAGATGAAAACCAACAAAAATTGACAAGAACCACGAAAAGTTCTTGTATTTTAAGATAAAATCTTAGGCTATTGAAGAAAAAACTTTCAGCTCGCTGAAATCTGTTCATTTGCTGAAAACCATCAAAACCACGAAAAGTTCTTGTATTTGAAGATAAAATCTTTTTGCTTTGAAGAAGAAAGATCTAGCTGAATGAAATAAGTTCATTAGATGAAAACCAACAAAAATTGACAAGAACCACGAAAAGTTCTTGTATTTTAAGATAAAATCTTACTCTATTAAGGAAAAAACTTCCAGCTCGCTGAAATATGTTCATTTGCTGAAAACCAACAAAACCACGAAAAGTTCTTGTATTTGAAGATAAAATCTTTTTGCTTTGAAGAAGAAAGATCTAGCTGACTGAAATAAGTTCACTAGATGAAAACCAACAAAAATTGACAAGAACCACGAAAAGTTCTTGTATTTTAAGATAAAATCTTACTCTATTCAGGAAAAAACTTCCAGCTCGCTGAAATATGTTCATTTGCTGAAAACCATCAAAACCACAAAAAGTTCTTGTATTTGAAGATAAAATCTTTTTTCTTTGAAGAAGAAAGATCTAGCTGACTGAAATAAGTTCATTAGATGAAAACCAACAAAAATTGACAAGAACCACGAAAAGTTCTTGTATTTTAAGATAAAATCTTACTCTATTAAGGAAAAAACTTCCAGCTCGCTGAAATATGTTCATTTGCTGAAAACCATCAAAACCACGAAAAGTTCTTGTATTTGAAGATAAAATCTTTTTGCTTTGAAGAAGAAAGTTCGAGCTGACTGAAATAAGTTCATTAGATGAAAACCAACAAAAATTGACAAGAACCACGAAAAGTTCTTGTATTTTAAGATAAAATCTTACTCTATTAAGGAAAAAACTTCCAGCTCGCTGAAATATGTTCATTTGCTGAAAACCATCAAAACCACGAAAAGTTCTTGTATTTGAAGATAAAATCTTTTTGCTTTGAAGAAGAAAGATCTAGCTGACTGAAATAAGTTCATTCGATGAAAACCAACAAAAATTGACAAGAACCACGAAAAGTTCTTGTATTTTAAGATAAAATCTTAGGCTATTAAAGAAAAAACTCCCAGCTCGCTGAAATATGTTCATTTGCTGAAAAACAACAAAACCGCGAAAAGTTCTTGTATTTGAAGATAAAATCTTTTTGCTTTGAAGAAGAAAGATCTCGCTGACTGAAATAAGTTCATTAGATGAAAACCAACAAAAATTGACAAGAACCACGAAAAGTTCTTGTATTTTAAGATAAAATCTTACTCTATTCAGGAAAAAACTTCCAGCTCGCTGAAATATGCTCATTTGCTGAAAACCAACAAAACCACCAAAAGTTCTTGTATTTGAAGATAAAATCTTTTTGCTTTGAAGAAGAAAGATCTAGCTGACTGAAATAAGTTCATAAGATGAAAACCAACAAAAATTGACAAGAACCACGAAAAGTTCTTGTATTTTAAGATAAAATCTGACTCTATTAAGGAAAAAACTTCCAGCTCGCTGAAATATGTTCATTTGCTGAAAACCATCAAAACCACGAAAAGTTCTTGTATTTGAAGATAAAATCTTTTTGCTTTGAAGAAGAAAGATCTCGCTGACTGAAATAAGTTCATTAGATGAAAACCAACAAAAATTGACAAGAACCACGAAAAGTTCTTGTATTTTAAGATAAAATCTTACGCTATTAAAGAAAAAACTCCCAGCTCGCTGAAATATGTTCATTTGCTGAAAACCAACAAAACCATGAAAAGTTCTTGTATTTGAAGATAAAATCTTTTTTCTTTGAAGAAGAAAGATCTGGCTGACTGAAATAAGTTCATTAGATGAAAACCAACAAAAATTGACAAGAACCACGAAAAGTTCTTGTATTTTAAGATAAAATCTTAGGCTATTAAAGAAAAAACTTCCAGCTCGCTGAAATCTGTTCATTTGCTGAAAACCATCAAAACCACGAAAAGTTCTTGTATTTGAAGATAAAATCTTTTTGCTTTGAAGAAGAAAGATCTAGCTGACTGAAATAAGTTCATTAGATGAAAACCAACAAAAATTGACAAGAACCATGAAAAGTTCTTGTATTTTAAGATAAAATCTTACGCTATTAAAGAAAAAACTCCCAGCTCGCTGAAATATGTTCATTTGCTGAAAACCAACAAAACCACGAAAAGTTTTTGTATTTGAAGATAAAATCTTTTTGCTTTGAAGAAGAAAGATCTAGCTGACTGAAATAAGTTCATTAGATGAAAACCAACAAAAATTGACAAGAACCACGAAAAGTTCTTGTATTTTAAGATAAAATCTTACTCTATTCAGGAAAAAACTTCCAGCTCGCTGAAATATGTTCATTTGCTGAAAACCATCAAAACCACGAAATGTTCTTGTATTTGAAGATAAAATCTTTTTGCTTTGAAGAAGAAAGATCTAGCTGACTGAAATAAGTTCATTAGATGAAAACCAACAAAAATTGACAAGAACCACGAAAAGTTCTTGTATTTTAAGATAAAATCTTACTCTATTAAGGAAAAAACTTCCAGCTCGCTGAAATATGTTCATTTGCTGAAAACCATCAAAACCACGAAAAGTTCTTGTATTTGAAGATAAAATCTTTTTGCTTTGAAGAAGAAAGATCTAGCTGACTGAAATAAGTTCATTAGATGAAAACCAACAAAAATTGACAAGAACCACGAAAAGTTCTTGTATTTTAAGATAAAATCTTACTCTATTAAGGAAAAAACTTCCAGCTCGCTGAAATATGTTCATTTGCTGAAAACCATCAAAACCACGAAAAGTTCTTGTATTTGAAGATAAAATCTTTTTGCTTTGAAGAAGAAAGATCTAGCTGACTGAAATAAGTTCATTAGATGAAAACCAACAAAAATTGACAAGAACCACGAAAAGTTCTTGTATTTTAAGATAAAATCTTACGCTATTAAAGAAAAAACTCCCAGCTCGCTGAAATATGTTCATTTGCTGAAAACCAACAAAACCACGAAAAGTTCTTGTATTTGAAGATAAAATCTTTTTTCTTTGAAGAAGAAAGATCTAGCTGACTGAAATAAGTTCATTAGATGAAAACCAACAAAAATTGACAAGAACCACGAAAAGTTCTTGTATTTTAAGATAAAATCTTACTCTATTAAGGAAAAAACTTGCAGCTCGCTGAAATATGTTCATTTGCTGAAAACCATCAAAACCACGAAAAGTTCTTGTATTTGAAGATAAAATCTTTTTGCTTTGAAGAAGAAAGATCGAGCTGACTGAAATAAGTTCATTAGATGAAAACCAACAAAAATTGACAAGAACCACGAAAAGTTCTTGTATTTTAAGATAAAATCTTACTCTATTAAGGAAAAAACTTCCAGCTCGCTGAAATATGTTCATTTGCTGAAAACCATCAAAACCACGAAAAGTTCTTGTATTTGAAGATAAAATCTTTTTGCTTTGAAGAAGAAAGATCTAGCTGACTGAAATAAGTTCATTAGATGAAAACCAACAAAAATTGACAAGAACCACGAAAAGTTCTTGTATTTTAAGATAAAATCTTAGGCTATTAAAGAAAAAACTTCCAGCTCGCTGAAATCTGTTCATTTGCTGAAAACCATCAAAACCACGAAAAGTTCTTGTATTTGAAGATAAAATCTTTTTGCTTTGAAGAAGAAAGATCTAGCTGACTGAAATAAGTTCATTAGATGAAAACCAACAAAAATTGACAAGAACCATGAAAAGTTCTTGTATTTTAAGATAAAATCTTACGCTATTAAAGAAAAAACTCCCAGCTCGCTGAAATATGTTCATTTGCTGAAAACCAACAAAACCACGAAAAGTTCTTGTATTTGAAGATAAAATCTTTTTGCTTTGAAGAAGAAAGATCTAGCTGACTGAAATAAGTTCATTAGATGAAAACCAACAAAAATTGACAAGAACCACGAAAAGTTCTTGTATTTTAAGATAAAATCTTACTCTATTCAGGAAAAAACTTCCAGCTCGCTGAAATATGTTCATTTGCTGAAAACCATCAAAACCACGAAATGTTCTTGTATTTGAAGATAAAATCTTTTTGCTTTGAAGAAGAAAGATCTAGCTGACTGAAATAAGTTCATTAGATGAAAACCAACAAAAATTGACAAGAACCACGAAAAGTTCTTGTATTTTAAGATAAAATCTTACTCTATTAAGGAAAAAACTTCCAGCTCGCTGAAATATGTTCATTTGCTGAAAACCATCAAAACCACGAAAAGTTCTTGTATTTGAAGATAAAATCTTTTGGCTTTGAAGAAGAAAGATCCAGCTGACTGAAATAAGTTCATTAGATGAAAACCAACAAAAATTGACAAGAACCACGAAAAGTTCTTGTATTTTAAGATAAAATCTTACTCTATTAAGGAAAAAACTTCCAGCTCGCTGAAATATGTTCATTTGCTGAAAACCATCAAAACCACGAAAAGTTCTTGTATTTGAAGATAAAATCTTTTTGCTTTGAAGAAGAAAGATCTAGCTGACTGAAATAAGTTCATTAGATGAAAACCAACAAAAATTGACAAGAACCACGAAAAGTTCTTGTATTTTAAGATAAAATCTTACGCTATTAAAGAAAAAACTCCCAGCTCGCTGAAATATGTTCATTTGCTGAAAACCAACAAAACCACGAAAAGTTCTTGTATTTGAAGATAAAATCTTTTTTCTTTGAAGAAGAAAGATCGAGCTGACTGAAATAAGTTCATTAGATGAAAACCAACAAAAATTGACAAGAACCACGAAAAGTTCTTGTATTTTAAGATAAAATCTTACTCTATTAAGGAAAAAACTTCCAGCTCGCTGAAATATGTTCATTTGCTGAAAACCATCAAAACCACGAAAAGTTCTTGTATTTGAAGATAAAATCTTTTTGCTTTGAAGAAGAAAGATCTAGCTGACTGAAATAAGTTCATTAGATGAAAACCAACAAAAATTGACAAGAACCACGAAAAGTTCTTGTATTTTAAGATAAAATCTTACGCTATTAAAGAAAAAACTCCCAGCTCGCTGAAATATGTTCATTTGCTGAAAACCAACAAAACCACGAAAAGTTCTTGTATTTGAAGATAAAATCTTTTTTCTTTGAAGAAGAAAGATCTAGCTGACTGAAATAAGTTCATTAGATGAAAACCAACAAAAATTGACAAGAACCACGAAAAGTTCTTGTATTTTAAGATAAAATCTTACTCTATTAAGGAAAAAATTTGCAGCTCGCTGAAATATGTTCATTTGCTGAAAACCATCAAAACCACGAAAAGTTCTTGTATTTGAAGATAAAATCTTTTTGCTTTGAAGAAGAAAGATCGAGCTGACTGAAATAAGTTCATTAGATGAAAACCAACAAAAATTGACAAGAACCACGAAAAGTTCTTGTATTTTAAGATAAAATCTTACTCTATTAAGGAAAAAACTTCCAGCTCGCTGAAATATGTTCATTTGCTGAAAACCATCAAAACCAAGAAAAGTTCTTGTATTTGAAGATAAAATCTTTTTGCTTTGAAGAAGAAAGATCTAGCTGACTGAAATAAGTTCATTAGATGAAAACCAACAAAAATTGACAAGAACCACGAAAAGTTCTTGTATTTTAAGATAAAATCTTAGGCTATTAAAGAAAAAACTTCCAGCTCGCTGAAATCTGTTCATTTGCTGAAAACCATCAAAACCACGAAAAGTTCTTGTATTTGAAGATAAAATCTTTTTGCTTTGAAGAAGAAATATCTAGCTGAATGAAATAAGTTCATTAGATGAAAACCAACAAAAATTGACAAGAACCACGAAAAGTTCTTGTATTTTAAGATAAAATCTTACTCTATTAAGGAAAAAACTTCCAGCTCGCTGAAATATGTTCATTTGCTGAAAACCATCAAAACCACGAAAAGTTCTTGTATTTGAAGATAAAATCTTTTTGCTTTGAAGAAGAAAGATCTCGCTGACTGAAATAAGTTCATTAGATGAAAACCAACAAAAATTGACAAGAACCACGAAAAGTTCTTGTATTTTAAGATAAAATCTTACTCTATTCAGGAAAAAACTTCCAGCTCGCTGAAATATGTTCATTTGCTGAAAACCATCAAAACCACGAAATGTTCTTGTATTTGAAGATAAAATCTTTTTGCTTTGAAGAAGAAAGATCTAGCTGACTGAAATAAGTTCATTAGATGAAAACCAACAAAAATTGACAAGAACCACGAAAAGTTCTTGTATTTTAAGATAAAATCTTACTCTATTAAGGAAAAAACTTCCAGCTCGCTGAAATATGTTCATTTGCTGAAAACCATCAAAACCACGAAAAGTTCTTGTATTTGAAGATAAAATCTTTTTGCTTTGAAGAAGAAAGATCTAGCTGACTGAAATAAGTTCATTAGATGAAAACCAACAAAAATTGACAAGAACCACGAAAAGTTCTTGTATTTTAAGATAAAATCTTACTCTATTAAGGAAAAAACTTCCAGCTCGCTGAAATATGTTCATTTGCTGAAAACCATCAAAACCACGAAAAGTTCTTGTATTTGAAGATAAAATCTTTTTGCTTTGAAGAAGAAAGATCTAGCTGACTGAAATAAGTTCATTAGATGAAAACCAACAAAAATTGACAAGAACCACGAAAAGTTCTTGTATTTTAAGATAAAATCTTACGCTATTAAAGAAAAAACTCCCAGCTCGCTGAAATATGTTCATTTGCTGAAAACCAACAAAACCACGAAAAGTTCTTGTATTTGAAGATAAAATCTTTTTTCTTTGAAGAAGAAAGATCTAGCTGACTGAAATAAGTTCATTAGATGAAAACGAACAAAAATTGACAAGAACCACGAAAAGTTCTTGTATTTTAAGATAAAATCTTACTCTATTAAGGAAAAAACTTGCAGCTCGCTGAAATATGTTCATTTGCTGAAAACCATCAAAACCACGAAAAGTTCTTGTATTTGAAGATAAAATCTTTTTGCTTTGAAGAAGAAAGATCGAGCTGACTGAAATAAGTTCATTAGATGAAAACCAACAAAAATTGACAAGAACCACGAAAAGTTCTTGTATTTTAAGATAAAATCTTACTCTATTAAGGAAAAAACTTCCAGCTCGCTGAAATATGTTCATTTGCTGAAAACCATCAAAACCAAGAAAAGTTCTTGTATTTGAAGATAAAATCTTTTTGCTTTGAAGAAGAAAGATCTAGCTGACTGAAATAAGTTCATTAGATGAAAACCAACAAAAATTGACAAGAACCACGAAAAGTTCTTGTATTTTAAGATAAAATCTTACGCTATTAAAGAAAAAACTCCCAGCTCGCTGAAATATGTTCATTTGCTGAAAACCAACAAAACCACGAAAAGTTCTTGTATTTGAAGATAAAATCTTTTTTCTTTGAAGAAGAAAGATCTAGCTGACTGAAATAAGTTCATTAGATGAAAACCAACAAAAATTGACAAGAACCACGAAAAGTTCTTGTATTTTAAGATAAAATCTTACTCTATTAAGGAAAAAACTTGCAGCTCGCTGAAATATGTTCATTTGCTGAAAACCATCAAAACCACGAAAAGTTCTTGTATTTGAAGATAAAATCTTTTTGCTTTGAAGAAGAAAGATCGAGCTGACTGAAATAAGTTCATTAGATGAAAACCAACAAAAATTGACAAGAACCACGAAAAGTTCTTGTATTTTAAGATAAAATCTTACTCTATTAAGGAAAAAACTTCCAGCTCGCTGAAATATGTTCTTTTGCTGAAAACCATCAAAACCAAGAAAAGTTCTTGTATTTGAAGATAAAATCTTTTTGCTTTGAAGAAGAAAGATCTAGCTGACTGAAATAAGTTCATTAGATGAAAACCAACAAAAATTGACAAGAACCACGAAAAGTTCTTGTATTTTAAGATAAAATCTTAGGCTATTAAAGAAAAAACTTCCAGCTCGCTGAAATCTGTTCATTTGCTGAAAACCATCAAAACCACGAAAAGTTCTTGTATTTGAAGATAAAATCTTTTTGCTTTGAAGAAGAAAGATCTAGCTGAATGAAATAAGTTCATTAGATGAAAACCAACAAAAATTGACAAGAACCACGAAAAGTTCTTGTATTTTAAGATAAAATCTTACTCTATTAAGGAAAAAACTTCCAGCTCGCTGAAATATGTTCATTTGCTGAAAACCATCAAAACCACGAAAAGTTCTTGTATTTGAAGATAAAATCTTTTTGCTTTGAAGAAGAAAGATCTAGCTGACTGAAATAAGTTCATTAGATGAAAACCAACAAAAATTGACAAGAACCACGAAAAGTTCTTGTATTTTAAGATAAAATCTTACTCTATTAAGGAAAAAACTTCCAGCTCGCTGAAATATGTTCATTTGCTGAAAACCATCAAAACCACGAAAAGTTCTTGTATTTGAAGATAAAATCTTTTTGCTTTGAAGAAGAAAGATCTAGCTGACTGAAATAAGTTCATTAGATGAAAACCAACAAAAATTGACAAGAACCACGAAAAGTTCTTGTATTTTAAGATAAAATCTTACGCTATTAAAGAAAAAACTCCCAGCTCGCTGAAATATGTTCATTTGCTGAAAACCAACAAAACCACGAAAAGTTCTTGTATTTGAAGATAAAATCTTTTTTCTTTGAAGAAGAAAGATCTAGCTGACTGAAATAAGTTCATTAGATGAAAACCAACAAAAATTGACAAGAACCACGAAAAGTTCTTGTATTTTAAGATAAAATCTTACTCTATTAAGGAAAAAACTTGCAGCTCGCTGAAATATGTTCATTTGCTGAAAACCATCAAAACCACGAAAAGTTCTTGTATTTGAAGATAAAATCTTTTTGCTTTGAAGAAGAAAGATCGAGCTGACTGAAATAAGTTCATTAGATGAAAACCAACAAAAATTGACAAGAACCACGAAAAGTTCTTGTATTTTAAGATAAAATCTTACTCTATTAAGGAAAAAACTTCCAGCTCGCTGAAATATGTTCATTTGCTGAAAACCATCAAAACCACGAAAAGTTCTTGTATTTGAAGATAAAATCTTTTTGCTTTGAAGAAGAAAGATCTAGCTGACTGAAATAAGTTCATTAGATGAAAACCAACAAAAATTGACAAGAACCACGAAAAGTTCTTGTATTTTAAGATAAAATCTTAGGCTATTAAAGAAAAAACTTCCAGCTCGCTGAAATCTGTTCATTTGCTGAAAACCATCAAAACCACGAAAAGTTCTTGTATTTGAAGATAAAATCTTTTTGCTTTGAAGAAGAAAGATCTAGCTGACTGAAATAAGTTCATTAGATGAAAACCAACAAAAATTGACAAGAACCACGAAAAGTTCTTGTATTTTAAGATAAAATCTTAGGCTATTAAAGAAAAAACTTCCAGCTCGCTGAAATCTGTTCATTTGCTGAAAACCATCAAAACCACGAAAAGTTCTTGTATTTGAAGATAAAATCTTTTTGCTTTGAAGAAGAAAGATCTAGCTGACTGAAATAAGTTCATTAGATGAAAACCAACAAAAATTGACAAGAACCACGAAAAGTTCTTGTATTTTAAGATAAAATCTTACTCTATTCAGGAAAAAACTTCCAGCTCGCTGAAATATGTTCATTTGCTGAAAACCATCAAAACCACAAAAAGTTCTTGTATTTGAAGATAAAATCTTTTTGCTTTGAAGAAGAAAGATCTAGCTGACTGAAATAAGTTCATTAGATGAAAACCAACAAAAATTGACAAGAACCACGAAAAGTTCTTGTATTTTAAGATAAAATCTTACTCTATTAAGGAAAAAACTTCCAGCTCGCTGAAATATGTTCATTTGCTGAAAACCATCAAAACCAAGAAAAGTTCTTGTATTTGAAGATAAAATCTTTTTGCTTTGAAGAAGAAAGATCTAGCTGACTGAAATAAGTTCATTAGATGAAAACCAACAAAAATTGACAAGAACCACGAAAAGTTCTTGTATTTTAAGATAAAATCTTAGGCTATTAAAGAAAAAACTTCCAGCTCGCTGAAATCTGTTCATTTGCTGAAAACCATCAAAACCACGAAAAGTTCTTGTATTTGAAGATAAAATCTTTTTGCTTTGAAGAAGAAAGATCTAGCTGAATGAAATAAGTTCATTAGATGAAAACCAACAAAAATTGACAAGAACCACGAAAAGTTCTTGTATTTTAAGATAAAATCTTACTCTATTAAGGAAAAAACTTCCAGCTCGCTGAAATATGTTCATTTGCTGAAAACCATCAAAACCACGAAAAGTTCTTGTATTTGAAGATAAAATCTTTTTGCTTTGAAGAAGAAAGATCTAGCTGACTGAAATAAGTTCATTAGATGAAAACCAACAAAAATTGACAAGAACCACGAAAAGTTCTTGTATTTTAAGATAAAATCTTACTCTATTAAGGAAAAAACTTCCAGCTCGCTGAAATATGTTCATTTGCTGAAAACCATCAAAACCACGAAAAGTTCTTGTATTTGAAGATAAAATCTTTTTGCTTTGAAGAAGAAAGATCTAGCTGACTGAAATAAGTTCATTAGATGAAAACCAACAAAAATTGACAAGAACCACGAAAAGTTCTTGTATTTTAAGATAAAATCTTACGCTATTAAAGAAAAAACTCCCAGCTCGCTGAAATATGTTCATTTGCTGAAAACCAACAAAACCACGAAAAGTTCTTGTATTTGAAGATAAAATCTTTTTTCTTTGAAGAAGAAAGATCTAGCTGACTGAAATAAGTTCATTAGATGAAAACCAACAAAAATTGACAAGAACCACGAAAAGTTCTTGTATTTTAAGATAAAATCTTAGGCTATTAAAGAAAAAACTTCCAGCTCGCTGAAATCTGTTCATTTGCTGAAAACCATCAAAACCACGAAAAGTTCTTGTATTTGAAGATAAAATCTTTTTGCTTTGAAGAAGAAAGATCTAGCTGACTGAAATAAGTTCATTAGATGAAAACCAACAAAAATTGACAAGAACCATGAAAAGTTCTTGTATTTTAAGATAAAATCTTACGCTATTAAAGAAAAAACTCCCAGCTCGCTGAAATATGTTCATTTGCTGAAAACCAACAAAACCACGAAAAGTTCTTGTATTTGAAGATAAAATCTTTTTGCTTTGAAGAAGAAAGATCTAGCTGACTGAAATAAGTTCATTAGATGAAAACCAACAAAAATTGACAAGAACCACGAAAAGTTCTTGTATTTTAAGATAAAATCTTACTCTATTCAGGAAAAAACTTCCAGCTCGCTGAAATATGTTCATTTGCTGAAAACCATCAAAACCACAAAAAGTTCTTGTATTTGAAGATAAAATCTTTTTGCTTTGAAGAAGAAAGATCTAGCTGACTGAAATAAGTTCATTGGATGAAAACCAACAAAAATTGACAAGAACCACGAAAAGTTCTTGTATTTTAAGATAAAATCTTACTCTATTAAGGAAAAAACTTCCAGCTCGCTGAAATATGTTCATTTGCTGAAAACCATCAAAACCAAGAAAAGTTCTTGTATTTGAAGATAAAATCTTTTTGCTTTGAAGAAGAAAGATCTAGCTGACTGAAATAAGTTCATTAGATGAAAACCAACAAAAATTGACAAGAACCACGAAAAGTTCTTGTATTTTAAGATAAAATCTTAGGCTATTAAAGAAAAAACTTCCAGCTCGCTGAAATCTGTTCATTTGCTGAAAACCATCAAAACCACGAAAAGTTCTTGTATTTGAAGATAAAATCTTTTTGCTTTGAAGAAGAAAGATCTAGCTGAATGAAATAAGTTCATTAGATGAAAACCAACAAAAATTGACAAGAACCACGAAAAGTTCTTGTATTTTAAGATAAAATCTTACTCTATTAAGGAAAAAACTTCCAGCTCGCTGAAATATGTTCATTTGCTGAAAACCATCAAAACCACGAAAAGTTCTTGTATTTGAAGATAAAATCTTTTTGCTTTGAAGAAGAAAGATCTAGCTGACTGAAATAAGTTCATTAGATGAAAACCAACAAAAATTGACAAGAACCACGAAAAGTTCTTGTATTTTAAGATAAAATCTTAGGCTATTAAAGAAAAAACTTCCAGCTCGCTGAAATCTGTTCATTTGCTGAAAACCATCAAAACCACGAAAAGTTCTTGTATTTGAAGATAAAATCTTTTTGCTTTGAAGAAGAAAGATCTAGCTGACTGAAATAAGTTCATCAGATGAAAACCAACAAAAATTGACAAGAACCATGAAAAGTTCTTGTATTTTAAGATAAAATCTTACGCTATTAAAGAAAAAACTCCCAGCTCGCTGAAATATGTTCATTTGCTGAAAACCAACAAAACCACGAAAAGTTCTTGTATTTGAAGATAAAATCTTTTTGCTTTGAAGAAGAAAGATCCAGCTGACTGAAATAAGTTCATTAGATGAAAACCAACAAAAATTGAAAAGAACCACGAAAAGTTCTTGTATTTTAAGATAAAATCTTACTCTATTAAGGAAAAAACTTCCAGCTCGCTGAAATATGTTCATTTGCTGAAAACCATCAAAACCACAAAAAGTTCTTGTATTTGAAGATAAAATCTTTTTGCTTTGAAGAAGAAAGATCTAGCTGACTGAAATAAGTTCATTAGATGAAAACCAACAAAAATTGACAAGAACCACGAAAAGTTCTTGTATTTTAAGATAAAATCTTACTCTATTAAGGAAAAAACTTCCAGCTCGCTGAAATATGTTCATTTGCTGAAAACCATCAAAACCATGAAAAGTTCTTGTATTTGAAGATAAAATCTTTTTGCTTTGAAGAAGAAAGATCTAGCTGACTGAAATAAGTTCATTAGATGAAAACCAACAAAAATTGACAAGAACCACGAAAAGTTCTTGTATTTTAAGATAAAATCTTACGCTATTAAAGAAAAAACTCCCAGCTCGCTGAAATATGTTCATTTGCTGAAAACCAACAAAACCACGAAAAGTTCTTGTATTTGAAGATAAAATCTTTTTTCTTTGAAGAAGAAAGATCTAGCTGACTGAAATAAGTTCATTAGATGAAAACCAACAAAAATTGACAAGAACCACGAAAAGTTCTTGTATTTTAAGATAAAATCTTACTCTATTAAGGAAAAAACTTCCAGCTCGCTGAAATATGTTCATTTGCTGAAAACCATCAAAACCACGAAAAGTTCTTGTATTTGAAGATAAAATCTTTTTGCTTTGAAGAAGAAAGATCGAGCTGACTGAAATAAGTTCATTAGATGAAAACCAACAAAAATTGACAAGAACCACGAAAAGTTCTTGTATTTTAAGATAAAATCTTACTCGATTAAGGAAAAAACTTCCAGCTCGCTGAAATATGTTCATTTGCTGAAAACCATCAAAACCACGAAAAGTTCTTGTATTTGAAGATAAAATCTTTTTGCTTTGAAGAAGAAAGATCTAGCTGACTGAAATAAGTTCATTCGATGAAAACCAACAAAAATTGACAAGAACCACGAAAAGTTCTTGTATTTTAAGATAAAATCTTAGGCTATTAAAGAAAAAACTTCCAGCTCGCTGAAATCTGTTCATTTGCTGAAAACCATCAAAACCACGAAAAGTTCTTGTATTTGAAGATAAAATCTTTTTGCTTTGAAGAAGAAAGATCTAGCTGAATGAAATAAGTTCATTAGATGAAAACCAACAAAAATTGACAAGAACCACGAAAAGTTCTTGTATTTTAAGATAAAATCTTACTCTATTAAGGAAAAAACTTCCAGCTCGCTGAAATATGTTCATTTGCTGAAAACCATCAAAACCACGAAAAGTTCTTGTATTTGAAGATAAAATCTTTTTGCTTTGAAGAAGAAAGATCCAGCTGACTGAAATAAGTTCATTAGATGAAAACCAACAAAAATTGACAAGAACCACGAAAAGTTCTTGTATTTTAAGATAAAATCTTAGGCTATTAAAGAAAAAACTTCCAGCTCGCTGAAATCTGTTCATTTGCTGAAAACCATCAAAACCACGAAAAGTTCTTGTATTTGAAGATAAAATCTTTTTGCTTTGAAGAAGAAAGATCTAGCTGACTGAAATAAGTTCATCAGATGAAAACCAACAAAAATTGACAAGAACCATGAAAAGTTCTTGTATTTTAAGATAAAATCTTACGCTATTAAAGAAAAAACTCCCAGCTCGCTGAAATATGTTCATTTGCTGAAAACCAACAAAACCACGAAAAGTTCTTGTATTTGAAGATAAAATCTTTTTGCTTTGAAGAAGAAAGATCTAGCTGACTGAAATAAGTTCATTAGATGAAAACCAACAAAAATTGACAAGAACCACGAAAAGTTCTTGTATTTTAAGATAAAATCTTACTCTATTCAGGAAAAAACTTCCAGCTCGCTGAAATATGTTCATTTGCTGAAAACCATCAAAACCACAAAAAGTTCTTGTATTTGAAGATAAAATCTTTTTGCTTTGAAGAAGAAAGATCTAGCTGACTGAAATAAGTTCATTAGATGAAAACCAACAAAAATTGACAAGAACCACGAAAAGTTCTTGTATTTTAAGATAAAATCTTACTCTATTAAGGAAAAAACTTCCAGCTCGCTGAAATATGTTCATTTGCTGAAAACCATCAAAACCATGAAAAGTTCTTGTATTTGAAGATAAAATCTTTTTGCTTTGAAGAAGAAAGATCTAGCTGACTGAAATAAGTTCATTAGATGAAAACCAACAAAAATTGACAAGAACCACGAAAAGTTCTTGTATTTTAAGATAAAATCTTACTCTATTAAGGAAAAAACTTGCAGCTCGCTGAAATATGTTCATTTGCTGAAAACCATCAAAACCACGAAAAGTTCTTGAATTTGAAGATAAAATCTTTTTGCTTTGAAGAAGAAAGATCTAGCTGACTGAAATAAGTTCATTAGATGAAAACCAACAAAAATTGACAAGAACCACGAAAAGTTCTTGTATTTTAAGATAAAATCTTACTCTATTCAGGAAAAAACTTCCAGCTCGCTGAAATATGTTCATTTGCTGAAAACCATCAAAACCACGAAAAGTTCTTGTATTTGAAGATAAAATCTTTTTGCTTTGAAGAAGAAAGATCTAGCTGACTGAAATAAGTTCATTAGATGAAAACCAACAAAAATTGACAAGAACCACGAAAAGTTCTTGTATTTTAAGATAAAATCTTACTCTATTAAGGAAAAAACTTCCAGCTCGCTGAAATATGTTCATTTGCTGAAAACCATCAAAACCACGAAAAGTTCTTGTATTTGAAGATAAAATCTTTTTGCTTTGAAGAAGAAAGATCTAGCTGACTGAAATAAGTTCATTAGATGAAAACCAACAAAAATTGACAAGAACCACGAAAAGTTCTTCTATTTTAAGATAAAATCTTAGGCTATTAAAGAAAAAACTTGCAGCTCGCTGAAATATGTTCATTTGCTGAAAACCATCAAAACCACGAAAAGTTCTTGTATTTGAAGATAAAATCTTTTTGCTTTGAAGAAGAAAGATCGAGCTGACTGAAATAAGTTCATTAGATGAAAACCAACAAAAATTGACAAGAACCACGAAAAGTTCTTGTATTTTATGATAAAATCTTACTCTGTGAAAGAAAAAACTCCCAGCTCGCTGAAATATGTTCATTTGCTGAAAAACAACAAAACCGCGAAAAGTTCTTGTATTTGAAGATAAAATCTTTTTGCTTTGAAGAAGAAAGATCTAGCTGACTGAAATAAATTCATTAGATGAAAACCAACAAAAATTGACAAGAACCACGAAAAGTTCTTGTATTTTAAGATAAAATCTTACTCTATTCAGGAAAAAACTTCCAGCTCGCTGAAATATGCTCATTTGCTGAAAACCATCAAAACCACGAAAAGTTCTTGTATTTGAAGATAAAATCTTTTTGCTTTGAAGAAGAAAGATCTAGCTGACTGAAATAAGTTCATTCGATGAAAACCAACAAAAATTGACAAGAACCACGAAAAGTTCTTGTATTTTAAGATAAAATCTTACGCTATTAAAGAAAAAACTCCCAGCTCGCTGAAATATGTTCATTTGCTGAAAACCAACAAAACCACGAAAAGGTCTTGTATTTGAAGATAAAATCTTTTTTCTTTGAAGAAGAAAAATCTAGCTGACTGAAATAAGTTCATTAGATGAAAACCAACAAAAATTGACAAAAACCACGAAAAGTTCTTGTATTTTAAGATAAAATCTTACTCTATTAAGGAAAAAACTTCCAGCTCGCTGAAATATGTTCATTTGCTGAAAACCATCAAAACCACGAAAAGTTCTTGTATTTGAAGATAAAATCTTTTTGCTTTGAAGAAGAAAGATCTAGCTGACTGAAATAAGTTCATGAGATGAAAACCAACAAAAATTGACAAGAACCACGAAACGTTCTTGTATTTTAAGATAAAATCTTACTCTGTTAAAGAAAAAACTCCCAGCTCGCTGAAATATGTTCATTTGCTGAAAAACAACAAAACCGCGAAAAGTTCTTGTATTTGAAGATAAAATCTTTTTGCTTTGAAGAAGAAAGATCTAGCTGACTGAAATAAGTTCATTAGATGAAAACCAACAAAAATTGACAAGAACCACGAAAAGTTCTTGTATTTTAAGATAAAATCTTACTCTATTAAGGAAAAAACTTGCAGCTCGCTGAAATATGTTCATTTGCTGAAAACCATCAAAACCACGAAAAGTTCTTGAATTTGAAGATAAAATCTTTTTGCTTTGAAGAAGAAAGATCTAGCTGACTGAAATAAGTTCATTAGATGAAAACCAACAAAAATTGACAAGAACCACGAAAAGTTCTTGTATTTTAAGATAAAATCTTACTCTATTAAGGAAAAAACTTCCAGCTCGCTGAAATATGTTCATCTGCTGAAAACCATCAAAACCACGAAAAGTTCTTGTATTTGAAGATAAAATCTTTTTGCTTTGAAGAAGAAAGATCTAGCTGACTGAAATAAGTTCATTAGATGAAAACCAACAAAAATTGACAAGAACCACGAAAAGTTCTTGTATTTTAAGATAAAATCTTACTCTATTAAGGAAAAAACTTGCAGCTCGCTGAAATATGTTCATTTGCTGAAAACCATCAAAACCACGAAAAGTTCTTGAATTTGAAGATAAAATCTTTTTGCTTTGAAGAAGAAAGATCTAGCTGACTGAAATAAGTTCATTAGATGAAAACCAACAAAAATTGACAAGAACCACGAAAAGTTCTTGTATTTTAAGATAAAATCTTACTCTATTCAGGAAAAAACTTCCAGCTCGCTGAAATATGTTCATTTGCTGAAAACCATCAAAACCACGAAAAGTTCTTGTATTTGAAGATAAAATCTTTTTGCTTTGAAGAAGAAAGATCTAGCTGACTGAAATAAGTTCATTAGATGAAAACCAACAAAAATTGACAAGAACCACGAAAAGTTCTTGTATTTTAAGATAAAATCTTACTCTATTAAGGAAAAAACTTCCAGCTCACTGAAATATGTTCATTTGCTGAAAACCATCAAAACCACGAAAAGTTCTTGTATTTGAAGATAAAATCTTTTTGCTTTGAAGAAGAAAGATCTAGCTGACTGAAATAAGTTCATTAGATGAAAACCAACAAAAATTGACAAGAACCACGAAAAGTTCTTGTATTTTAAGATAAAATCTTAGGCTATTAAAGAAAAAACTTCCAGCTCGCTGAAATCTGTTCATTTGCTGAAAACCATCAAGACCACGAAAAGTTCTTGTATTTGAAGATAAAATCTTTTTGCTTTGAAGAAGAAAGATCGAGCTGACTGAAATAAGTTCATTAGATGAAAACCAACAAAAATTGACAAGAACCACGAAAAGTTCTTGTATTTTAAGATAAAAGCTTACTCTATTAAGGAAAAAACTTCCAGCTCGCTGAAATCTGTTCATTTGCTGAAAACCAACAAAACCACCAAAAGTTCTTGTATTTGAAGATAAAATCTTTTTGCTTTGACGAAGAAAGATCTAGCTGACTGAAATAAGTTCATTAGATGAAAACCAACAAAAATTGACAAGAACCACGAAAAGTTCTTGTATTTTAAGATAAAATCTTACTCTATTAAAGAAAAAACTCCCAGCTCGCTGAAATATGTTCATTTGCTGAAAACCAACAAAACCACGAAAAGTTCTTGTATTTGAAGATAAAATCTTTTTTCTTTGAAGATGAAAGATCTCGCTGACTGAAATAAGTTCATTAGATGAAAACCAACTAAAATTGACAAGAACCACGAAAAGTTCTTGTATTTTAAGATAAAATCTTACTCTATTAAGGAAAAAACTTCCAGCTCGCTGAAATATGTTCATTTGCTGAAAACCATCAAAACCACGAAAAGTTCTTGTATTTGAAGATAAAATCTTTTTGCTTTGAAGAAGAAAGATCTAGCTGACTGAAATAAGTTCATTAGATGAAAACCAACAAAAATTGACAAGAACCACGAAAAGTTCTTGTATTTTAAGATAAAATCTTACTCTATTAAGGAAAAAACTTCCAGCTCGCTGAAATATGTTCATTTGCTGAAAACCATCAAAACCACGAAAAGTTCTTGTATTTGAAGATAAAATCTTTTTGCTTTGAAGAAGAAAGATCTAGCTGACTGAAATAAGTTCATGAGATGAAAACCAACAAAAATTGACAAGAACCACGAAAAGTTCTTGTATTTTAAGATAAAATCTTACTCTGTTAAAGAAAAAACTCCCAGCTCGCTGAAATATGTTCATTTGCTGAAAAACAACAAAACCGCGAAATGTTCTTGTATTTGAAGATAAAATCTTTTTGCTTTGAAGAAGAAAGATCTAGCTGACTGAAATAAGTTCATTAGATGAAAACCAACAAAAATTGACAAGAACCACGAAAAGTTCTTGTATTTTAAGATAAAATCTTACTCTATTAAGGAAAAAACTTGCAGCTCGCTGAAATATGTTCATTTGCTGAAAACCAACAAAAACACCAAAAGTTCTTGTATTTGAAGATAAAATCTTTTTGCTTTGACGAAGAAAGATCTAGCTGACTGAAATAAGTTCATTAGATGAAAACCAACAAAAATTGACAAGAACCACGAAAAGTTCTTGTATTTTAAGATAAAATCTTACTCTATTAAAGAAAAAACTCCCAGCTCGCTGAAATATGTTCATTTGCTGAAAACCAACAAAACCACGAAAAGTTCTTGTATTTGAAGATAAAATCTTTTTTCTTTGAAGATGAAAGATCGCGCTGACTGAAATAAGTTCATTAGATGAAAACCAACTAAAATTGACAAGAACCACGAAAAGTTCTTGTATTTTAAGATAAAATCTTACTCTATTAAGGAAAAAACTTCCAGCTCGCTGAAATATGTTCATTTGCTGAAAACCATCAAAACCACGAAAAGTTCTTGTATTTGAAGATAAAATCTTTTTGCTTTGAAGAAGAAAGATCTAGCTGACTGAAATAAGTTCATTAGATGAAAACCAACAAAAATTGACAAGAACCACGAAAAGTTCTTGTATTTTAAGATAAAATCTTACTCTATTAAGGAAAAAACTTCCAGCTCGCTGAAATATGTTCATTTGCTGAAAACCATCAAAACCACGAAAAGTTCTTGTATTTGAAGATAAAATCTTTTTGCTTTGAAGAAGAAAGATCTAGCTGACTGAAATAAGTTCATGAGATGAAAACCAACAAAAATTGACAAGAACCACGAAAAGTTCTTGTATTTTAAGATAAAATCTTACTCTGTTAAAGAAAAAACTCCCAGCTCGCTGAAATATGTTCATTTGCTGAAAAACAACAAAACCGCGAAAAGTTCTTGTATTTGAAGATAAAATCTTTTTGCTTTGAAGAAGAAAGATCTAGCTGACTGAAATAAGTTCATTAGATGAAAACCAACAAAAATTGACAAGAACCACGAAAAGTTCTTGTATTTTAAGATAAAATCTTACTCTATTAAGGAAAAAACTTGCAGCTCGCTGAAATATGTTCATTTGCTGAAAACCATCAAAACCACGAAAAGTTCTTGTATTTGAAGATAAAATCTTTTTGCTTTGAAGAAGAAAGATCTAGCTGACTGAAATAAGTTCATTCGATGAAAACCAACAAAAATTGACAAGAACCACGAAAAGTTCTTGTATTTTAAGATAAAATCTTACGCTATTAAAGAAAAAACTCCCAGCTCGCTGAAATATGTTCATTTGCTGAAAACCAACAAAACCACGAAAAGGTCTTGTATTTGAAGATAAAATCTTTTTTCTTTGAAGAAGAAAAATCTAGCTGACTGAAATAAGTTCATTAGATGAAAACCAACAAAAATTGACAAGAACCACGAAACGTTCTTGTATTTTAAGATAAAATCTTACTCTGTTAAAGAAAAAACTCCCAGCTCGCTGAAATATGTTCATTTGCTGAAAAACAACAAAACCGCGAAAAGTTCTTGTATTTGAAGATAAAATCTTTTTGCTTTGAAGAAGAAAGATCTAGCTGACTGAAATAAGTTCATTAGATGAAAACCAACAAAAATTGACAAGAACCACGAAAAGTTCTTGTATTTTAAGATAAAATCTTACTCTATTAAGGAAAAAACTTGCAGCTCGCTGAAATATGTTCATTTGCTGAAAACCATCAAAACCACGAAAAGTTCTTGAATTTGAAGATAAAATCTTTTTACTTTGAAGAAGAAAGATCTAGCTGACTGAAATAAGTTCATTAGATGAAAACCAACAAAAATTGACAAGAACCACGAAAAGTTCTTGTATTTTAAGATAAAATCTTACTCTATTAAGGAAAAAACTTCCAGCTCGCTGAAATATGTTCATTTGCTGAAAACCATCAAAACCACGAAAAGTTCTTGTATTTGAAGATAAAATCTTTTTGCTTTGAAGAAGAAAGATCTAGCTGACTGAAATAAGTTCATTAGATGAAAACCAACAAAAATTGACAAGAACCACGAAAAGTTCTTGTATTTTAAGATAAAATCTTACTCTATTAAGGAAAAAACTTGCAGCTCGCTGAAATATGTTCATTTGCTGAAAACCATCAAAACCACGAAAAGTTCTTGAATTTGAAGATAAAATCTTTTTGCTTTGAAGAAGAAAGATCTAGCTGACTGAAATAAGTTCATTAGATGAAAACCAACAAAAATTGACAAGAACCACGAAAAGTTCTTGTATTTTAAGATAAAATCTTACTCTATTCAGGAAAAAACTTCCAGCTCGCTGAAATATGTTCATTTGCTGAAAACCATCAAAACCACGAAAAGTTCTTGTATTTGAAGATAAAATCTTTTTGCTTTGAAGAAGAAAGATCTAGCTGACTGAAATAAGTTCATTAGATGAAAACCAACAAAAATTGACAAGAACCACGAAAAGTTCTTGTATTTTAAGATAAAATCTTACTCTATTAAGGAAAAAACTTCCAGCTCACTGAAATATGTTCATTTGCTGAAAACCATCAAAACCACGAAAAGTTCTTGTATTTGAAGATAAAATCTTTTTGCTTTGAAGAAGAAAGATCTAGCTGACTGAAATAAGTTCATTAGATGAAAACCAACAAAAATTGACAAGAACCACGAAAAGTTCTTGTATTTTAAGATAAAATCTTAGGCTATTAAAGAAAAAACTTCCAGCTCGCTGAAATCTGTTCATTTGCTGAAAACCATCAAGACCACGAAAAGTTCTTGTATTTGAAGATAAAATCTTTTTGCTTTGAAGAAGAAAGATCGAGCTGACTGAAATAAGTTCATTAGATGAAAACCAACAAAAATTGACAAGAACCACGAAAAGTTCTTGTATTTTAAGATAAAAGCTTACTCTATTAAGGAAAAAACTTCCAGCTCGCTGAAATCTGTTCATTTGCTGAAAACCAACAAAACCACCAAAAGTTCTTGTATTTGAAGATAAAATCTTTTTGCTTTGACGAAGAAAGATCTAGCTGACTGAAATAAGTTCATTAGATGAAAACCAACAAAAATTGACAAGAACCACGAAAAGTTCTTGTATTTTAAGATAAAATCTTACTCTATTAAAGAAAAAACTCCCAGCTCGCTGAAATATGTTCATTTGCTGAAAACCAACAAAACCACGAAAAGTTCTTGTATTTGAAGATAAAATCTTTTTTCTTTGAAGATGAAAGATCTCGCTGACTGAAATAAGTTCATTTGATGAAAACCAACTAAAATTGACAAGAACCACGAAAAGTTCTTGTATTTTAAGATAAAATCTTACTCTATTAAGGAAAAAACTTCCAGCTCGCTGAAATATGTTCATTTGCTGAAAACCATCAAAACCACGAAAAGTTCTTGTATTTGAAGATAAAATCTTTTTGCTTTGAAGAAGAAAGATCTAGCTGACTGAAATAAGTTCATTAGATGAAAACCAACAAAAATTGACAAGAACCACGAAAAGTTCTTGTATTTTAAGATAAAATCTTACTCTATTAAGGAAAAAACTTCCAGCTCGCTGAAATATGTTCATTTGCTGAAAACCATCAAAACCACGAAAAGTTCTTGTATTTGAAGATAAAATCTTTTTGCTTTGAAGAAGAAAGATCTAGCTGACTGAAATAAGTTCATGAGATGAAAACCAACAAAAATTGACAAGAACCACGAAAAGTTCTTGTATTTTAAGATAATATCTTACTCTGTTAAAGAAAAAACTCCCAGCTCGCTGAAATATGTTCATTTGCTGAAAAACAACAAAACCGCGAAAAGTTCTTGTATTTGAAGATAAAATCTTTTTGCTTTGAAGAAGAAAGATCTAGCTGACTGAAATAAGTTCATTAGATGAAAACCAACAAAAATTGACAAGAACCACGAAAAGTTCTTGTATTTTAAGATAAAATCTTACTCTATTAAGGAAAAAACTTGCAGCTCGCTGAAATATGTTCATTTGCTGAAAACCAACAAAAACACCAAAAGTTCTTGTATTTGAAGATAAAATCTTTTTGCTTTGACGAAGAAAGATCTAGCTGACTGAAATAAGTTCATTAGATGAAAACCAACAAAAATTGACAAGAACCACGAAAAGTTCTTGTATTTTAAGATAAAATCTTACTCTATTAAAGAAAAAACTCCCAGCTCGCTGAAATATGTTCATTTGCTGAAAACCAACAAAACCACGAAAAGTTGTTGTATTTGAAGATAAAATCTTTTTTCTTTGAAGATGAAAGATCGCGCTGACTGAAATAAGTTCATTAGATGAAAACCAACTAAAATTGACAAGAACCACGAAAAGTTCTTGTATTTTAAGATAAAATCTTACTCTATTAAGGAAAAAACTTCCAGCTCGCTGAAATATGTTCATTTGCTGAAAACCATCAAAACCACGAAAAGTTCTTGTATTTGAAGATAAAATCTTTTTGCTTTGAAGAAGAAAGATCTAGCTGACTGAAATAAGTTCATTAGATGAAAACCAACAAAAATTGACAAGAACCACGAAAAGTTCTTGTATTTTAAGATAAAATCTTACTCTATTAAGGAAAAAACTTCCAGCTCGCTGAAATATGTTCATTTGCTGAAAACCATCAAAACCACGAAAAGTTCTTGTATTTGAAGATAAAATCTTTTTGCTTTGAAGAAGAAAGATCTAGCTGACTGAAATAAGTTCATGAGATGAAAACCAACAAAAATTGACAAGAACCACGAAAAGTTCTTGTATTTTAAGATAAAATCTTACTCTGTTAAAGAAAAAACTCCCAGCTCGCTGAAATATGTTCATTTGCTGAAAAACAACAAAACCGCGAAAAGTTCTTGTATTTGAAGATAAAATCTTTTTGCTTTGAAGAAGAAAGATCTAGCTGACTGAAATAAGTTCATTAGATGAAAACCAACAAAAATTGACAAGAACCACGAAAAGTTCTTGTATTTTAAGATAAAATCTTACTCTATTAAAGAAAAAACTCCCAGCTCGCTGAAATATGTTCATTTGCTGAAAACCAACAAAACCACGAAAAGTTCTTGTATTTGAAGATAAAATCTTTTTTCTTTGAAGATGAAAGATCTCGCTGACTGAAATAAGTTCATTAGATGAAAACCAACTAAAATTGACAAGAACCACGAAAAGTTCTTGTATTTTAAGATAAAATCTTACTCTATTAAGGAAAAAACTTCCAGCTCGCTGAAATATGTTCATTTGCTGAAAACCATCAAAACCACGAAAAGTTCTTGTATTTGAAGATAAAATCTTTTTGCTTTGAAGAAGAAAGATCTAGCTGACTGAAATAAGTTCATTAGAAGAAAACCAACAAAAATTGACAAGAACCACGAAAAGTTCTTGTATTTTAAGATAAAATCTTACACTGTTAAAGAAAAAACTCCCAGCTCGCTGAAATATGTTCATTTGCTGAAAAACAACAAAACAGCGAAAAGTTCTTGTATTTGAAGATAAAATCTTTTTTCTTTGAAGAAGAAAGATCCAGCTGACTGAAATAAGTTCATTAGATGAAAACCAACAAAAATTGACAAGAACCACGAAAAGTTCTTGTATTTTAAGATAAAATCTTACTCTATTCAGGAAAAAACTTCCAGCTCGCTGAAATCTGTTCATTTGCTGAAAACCAACAAAACCACGAAAAGTTCTTGTATTTGAAGATAAAATCTTTTTGCTTTGAAGAAGAAAGATCCAGCTGACTGAAATAAGTTCATTAGATGAAAACCAACAAAAATTGACAAGAACCACGAAAAGTTCTTGTATTTTAAGATAAAATCTTCGGCTATGAAAGAAAAAACTTCCAGCTCGCTGAAATCTGTTCATTTGCTGAAAACCATCAAAACCACGAAAAGTTCTTGTATTTGAAGATAAAATCTTTTTGCTTTGAAGAAGAAAGATCTAGCTGACTGAAATAAGTTCATTGGATGAAAACCAACAAAAATTGACAAGAACCACGAAAAGTTCTTGTATTTTAAGATAAAATCTTACTCTATTCAGGAAAAAACTTCCAGCTCGCTGAAATATGTTCATTTGCTGAAAACCATCAAAACCACGAAAAGTTCTTGTATTTGAAGATAAAATCTTTTTGCTTTGAAGAAGAAAGATCTAGCTGACTGAAATAAGTTCATTAGATGAAAACCAACAAAAATTGACAAGAACCACGAAAAGTTCTTGTATTTTAAGATAAAATCTTACGCTATTAAAGAAAAAACTCCCAGCTCGCTGAAATATGTTCATTTGCTGAAAACCAACAAAACCACGAAAAGTTCTTGTATTTGAAGATAAAATCTTTTTTCTTTGAAGAAGAAAGATCTAGCTGACTGAAATAAGTTCATTAGATGAAAACCAACAAAAATTGACAAGAACCACGAAAAGTTCTTGTATTTTAAGATAAAATCTTACTCTATTAAGGAAAAAACTTGCAGCTCGCTGAAATATGTTAATTTGCTGAAAACCATCAAAACCACGAAAAGTTCTTGAATTTGAAGATAAAATCTTTTTGCTTTGAAGAAGAAAGATCTAGCTGACTGAAATAAGTTCATTAGATGAAAACCAACAAAAATTGACAAGAACCACGAAAAGTTCTTGTATTTTAAGATAAAATCTTACTCTATTCAGGAAAAAACTTCCAGCTCGCTGAAATATGTTCATTTGCTGAAAACCATCAAAACCACGAAAAGTTCTTGTATTTGAAGATAAAATCTTTTTGCTTTGAAGAAGAAAGATCTAGCTGACTGAAATAAGTTCATTAGATGAAAACCAACAAAAATTGACAAGAACCACGAAAAGTTCTTGTATTTTAAGATAAAATCTTAGGCTATTAAAGAAAAAACTTCCAGCTCGCTGAAATCTGTTCATTTGCTGAAAACCATCAAAACCACGAAAAGTTCTTGTATTTGAAGATAAAATCTTTTTTCTTTGAAGAAGAAAGATCTAGCTGACTGAAATAAGTTCATTAGATGAAAACCAACAAAAATTGACAAGAACCACGAAAAGTTCTTGTATTTTAAGATAAAATCTTACTCTATTAAGGAAAAAACTTCCAGCTCGCTGAAATATGTTCATTTGCTGAAAACCAACAAAACCACCAAAAGTTCTTGTATTTGAAGATAAAATCTTTTTGCTTTGAAGAAGAAAGATCCAGCTGACTGAAATAAGTTCATTAGATGAAAACCAACAAAAATTGACAAGAACCACGAAAAGTTCTTGTATTTTAAGATAAAATCTTACGCTATTAAAGAAAAAACTCCCAGCTCGCTGAAATATGTTCATTTGCTGAAAACCAACAAAACCACGAAAAGTTCTTGTATTTGAAGATAAAATCTTTTTTCTTTGAAGAAGAAAGATCTAGCTGACTGAAATAAGTTCATTAGATGAAAACCAACAAAAATTGACAAGAACCACGAAAAGTTCTTGTATTTTAAGATAAAATCTTACTCTATTAAGGAAAAAACTTCCAGCTCGCTGAAATATGTTCATTTGCTGAAAACCATCAAAACCACGAAAAGTTCTTGTATTTGAAGATAAAATCTTTTTGCTTTGAAGAAGAAAGATCTTGCTGACTGAAATAAGTTCATTAGATGAAAACCAACAAAAATTGACAAGAACCACGAAAAGTTCTTGTATTTTAAGATAAAATCTTACTCTATTCAGGAAAAAACTTCCAGCTCGCTGAAATCTGTTCATTTGCTGAAAACCATCAAAACCACGAAAAGTTCTTGTATTTGAAGATAAAATCTTTTTGCTTTGAAGAAGAAAGATCGAGCTGACTGAAATAAGTTCATTAGATGAAAACCAACAAAAATTGACAAGAACCACGAAAAGTTCTTGTATTTTAAGATAAAATCTTACTCTATTCAGGAAAAAACTTCCAGCTCGCTGAAATATGTTCATTTGCTGAAAACCATCAAAACCACGAAAAGTTCTTGTATTTGAAGATAAAATCTTTTTGCTTTGAAGAAGAAAGATCTAGCTGACTGAAATAAGTTCATTAGATGAAAACCAACAAAAATTGACAAGAACCACGAAAAGTTCTTGTATTTTAAGATAAAATCTTACGCTATTAAAGAAAAAACTCCCAGCTCGCTGAAATATGTTCATTTGCTGAAAACCAACAAAACCACGAAAAGTTCTTGTATTTGAAGATAAAATCTTTTTTCTTTGAAGAAGAAAGATCTAGCTGACTGAAATAAGTTCATTAGATGAAAACCAACAAAAATTGACAAGAACCACGAAAAGTTCTTGTATTTTAAGATAAAATCTTACTCTATTAAGGAAAAAACTTGCAGCTCGCTGAAATATGTTCATTTGCTGAAAACCATCAAAACCACGAAAAGTTCTTGAATTTGAAGATAAAATCTTTTTGCTTTGAAGAAGAAAGATCTAGCTGACTGAAATAAGTTCATTTGATGAAAACCAACAAAAATTGACAAGAACCACGAAAAGTTCTTGTATTTTAAGATAAAATCTTACTCTATTAAGGAAAAAACTTGCAGCTCGCTGAAATATGTTCATTTGCTGAAAACCATCAAAACCACGAAAAGTTCTTGAATTTGAAGATAAAATCTTTTTGCTTTGAAGAAGAAAGATCTAGCTGACTGAAATAAGTTCATTAGATGAAAACCAACAAAAATTGACAAGAACCACGAAAAGTTCTTGTATTTTAAGATAAAATCTTACTCTATTCAGGAAAAAACTTCCAGCTCGCTGAAATATGTTCATTTGCTGAAAACCATCAAAACCACGAAATGTTCTTGTATTTGAAGATAAAATCTTTTTGCTTTGAAGAAGAAAGATCTAGCTGACTGAAATAAGTTCATTAGATGAAAACCAACAAAAATTGACAAGAACCACGAAAAGTTCTTGTATTTTAAGATAAAATCTTAGGCTATTAAAGAAAAAACTTCCAGCTCGCTGAAATATGTTCATTTGCTGAAAACCATCAAAACCACGAAAAGTTCTTGTATTTGAAGATAAAATCTTTTTGCTTTGAAGAAGAAAGATCTAGCTGACTGAAATAAGTTCATTAGATGAAAACCAACAAAAATTGACAACAACCACGAAAAGTTCTTGTATTTTAAGATAAAATCTTACTCGATTCAGGAAAAAACTTCCAGCTCGCTGAAATATGTTCATTTGCTGAAAACCATCAAAACCACGAAAAGTTCTTGTATTTGAAGATAAAATCTTTTTGCTTTGAAGAAGAAAGATCCAGCTGACTGAAATAAGTTCATTAGATGAAAACCAACAAAAATTGACAAGAACCACGAAAAGTTCTTGTATTTTAAGATAAAATCTTACGCTATTAAAGAAAAAACTCCCAGCTCGCTGAAATATGTTCATTTGCTGAAAACCAACAAAACCACGAAAAGTTCTTGTATTTGAAGATAAAATCTTTTTTCTTTGAAGAAGAAAGATCTAGCTGACTGAAATAAGTTCATTAGATGAAAACCAACAAAAATTGACAAGAACCACGAAAAGTTCTTGTATTTTAAGATAAAATCTGACTCTATTAAGGAAAAAACTTCCAGCTCGCTGAAATATGTTCATTTGCTGAAAACCATCAAAACCACGAAAAGTTCTTGAATTTGAAGATAAAATCTTTTTGCTTTGAAGAAGAAAGATCTAGCTGACTGAAATAAGTTCATTAGATGAAAACCAACAAAAATTGACAAGAACCACGAAAAGTTCTTGTATTTTAAGATAAAATCTTACTCTATTAAGGAAAAAACTTCCAGCTCGCTGAAATATGTTCATTTGCTGAAAACCATCAAAACCACGAAAAGTTCTTGTATTTTAAGATAAAATCTTACTCTATTAAGGAAAAAACTTGCAGCTCGCTGAAATATGTTCATTTGCTGAAAACCATCAAAACCACGAAAAGTTCTTGAATTTGAAGATAAAATCTTTTTGCTTTGAAGAAGAAAGATCTAGCTGACTGAAATAAGTTCATTAGATGAAAACCAACAAAAATTGACAAGAACCACGAAAAGTTCTTGTATTTTAAGATAAAATCTGAGGCTATTAAAGAAAAAACTTCCAGCTCGCTGAAATCTGTTCATTTGCTGAAAACCATCAAAACCACGAAAAGTTCTTGTATTTGAAGATAAAATCTTTTTGCTTTGAAGAAGAAAGATCTAGCTGACTGAAATAAGTTCATTAGATGAAAACCAACAAAAATTGACAAGAACCACGAAAAGTTCTTGTATTTTAAGATAAAATCTTACTCTATTAAGGAAAAAACTTCCAGCTCGCTGAAATCTGTTCATTCGCTGAAAACCAACAAAACCATCAAAAGTTCTTGTATTTGAAGATAAAATCTTTTTGCTTTGAAGAAGAAAGATCCAGCTGACTGAAATAAGTTCATTGGATGAAAACCAACAAAAATTGACAAGAACCACGAAAAGTTCTTGTATTTTAAGATAAAATCTTACTCTATTAAGGAAAAAACTTGCAGCTCGCTGAAATATGTTCATTTGCTGAAAACCATCAAAACCACGAAAAGTTCTTGAATTTGAAGATAAAATCTTTTTGCTTTGAAGAAGAAAGATCCAGCTGACTGAAATAAGTTCATTTGATGAAAACCAACAAAAATTGACAAGAACCACGAAAAGTTCTTGTATTTTAAGATAAAATCTTACTCTATTAAGGAAAAAACTTCCAGCTCGCTGAAATATGTTCATTTGCTGAAAACCATCAAAACCACGAAAAGTTCTTGTATTTGAAGATAAAATCTTTTTGCTTTGAAGAAGAAAGATCTAGCTGACTGAAATAAGTTCATGAGATGAAAACCAACAAAAATTGACAAGAACCACGAAAAGTTCTTGTATTTTAAGATAAAATCTTACTCTATTAAGGAAAAAACTTGCAGCTCGCTGAAATATGTTCCTTTGCTGAAAACCATCAAAACCACGAAAAGTTCTTGAATTTGAAGATAAAATCTTTTTGCTTTGAAGAAGAAAGATCCAGCTGACTGAAATAAGTTCATTAGATGAAAACCAACAAAAATTGACAAGAACCACGAAAAGTTCTTGTATTTTAAGATAAAATCTTACTCTATTCAGGAAAAAACTTCCAGCTCGCTGAAATATGTTCATTTGCTGAAAACCATCAAAACCACGAAATGTTCTTGTATTTGAAGATAAAATCTTTTTGCTTTGACGAAGAAAGATCTAGCTGACTGAAATAAGTTCATTAGATGAAAACCAACAAAAATTGACAAGAACCACGAAAAGTTCTTGTATTTTAAGATAAAATCTTAGGCTATTAAAGAAAAAACTTCCAGCTCGCTGAAATATGTTCATTTGCTGAAAACCATCAAAACCACGAAAAGTTCTTGTATTTGAAGATAAAATCTTTTTGCTTTGAAGAAGAAAGATCTAGCTGACTGAAATAAGTTCATTAGATGAAAACCAACAAAAATTGACAACAACCACGAAAAGTTCTTGTATTTTAAGATAAAATCTTACTCGATTCAGGAAAAAACTTCCAGCTCGCTGAAATATGTTCATTTGCTGAAAACCATCAAAACCACGAAAAGTTCTTGTATTTGAAGATAAAATCTTTTTGCTTTGAAGAAGAAAGATCCAGCTGACTGAAATAAGTTCATTAGATGAAAACCAACAAAAATTGACAAGAACCACGAAAAGTTCTTGTATTTTAAGATAAAATCTTACGCTATTAAAGAAAAAACTCCCAGCTCGCTGAAATATGTTCATTTGCTGAAAACCAACAAAACCACGAAAAGTTCTTGTATTTGAAGATAAAATCTTTTTTCTTTGAAGAAGAAAGATCTAGCTGACTGAAATAAGTTCATTAGATGAAAACCAACAAAAATTGACAAGAACCACGAAAAGTTCTTGTATTTTAAGATAAAATCTTACTCTATTAAGGAAAAAACTTCCAGCTCGCTGAAATATGTTCATTTGCTGAAAACCATCAAAACCACGAAAAGTTCTTGAATTTGAAGATAAAATCTTTTTGCTTTGAAGAAGAAAGATCTAGCTGACTGAAATAAGTTCATTAGATGAAAACCAACAAAAATTGACAAGAACCACGAAAAGTTCTTGTATTTTAAGATAAAATCTTACTCTATTAAGGAAAAAACTTCCAGCTCGCTGAAATATGTTCATTTGCTGAAAACCATCAAAACCACGAAAAGTTCTTGTATTTTAAGATAAAATCTTACTCTATTAAGGAAAAAACTTGCAGCTCGCTGAAATATGTTCATTTGCTGAAAACCATCAAAACCACGAAAAGTTCTTGAATTTGAAGATAAAATCTTTTTGCTTTGAAGAAGAAAGATCTAGCTGACTGAAATAAGTTCATGAGATGAAAACCAACAAAAATTGACAAGAACCACGAAAAGTTCTTGTATTTTAAGATAAAATCTTACTCTATTAAGGAAAAAACTTCCAGCTCTCTGAAATATGTTCATTTGCTGAAAACCATCAAAACCACGAAAAGTTCTTGTATTTGAAGATAAAATCTTTTTGCTTTGAAGAAGAAAGATCTAGCTGACTGAAATAAGTTCATTAGATGAAAACCAACAAAAATTGACAAGAACCACGAAAAGTTCTTGTATTTTAAGATAAAATCTTAGGCTATTAAAGAAAAAACTTCCAGCTCGCTGAAATCTGTTCATTTGCTGAAAACCATCAAAACCACGAAAAGTTCTTGTATTTGAAGATAAAATCTTTTTGCTTTGAAGAAGAAAGATCTAGCTGACTGAAATAAGTTCATTAGATGAAAACCAACAAAAATTGACAAGAACCACGAAAAGTTCTTGTATTTTAAGATAAAATCTTACTCTATTAAGGAAAAAACTTCCAGCTCGCTGAAATCTGTTCATTTGCTGAAAACCAACAAAACCATCAAAAGTTCTTGTATTTGAAGATAAAATCTTTTTGCTTTGAAGAAGAAAGATCCAGCTGACTGAAATAAGTTCATTGGATGAAAACCAACAAAAATTGACAAGAACCACGAAAAGTTCTTGTATTTTAAGATAAAATCTTACTCTATTAAGGAAAAAACTTGCAGCTCGCTGAAATATGTTCATTTGCTGAAAACCATCAAAACCACGAAAAGTTCTTGAATTTGAAGATAAAATCTTTTTGCTTTGAAGAAGAAAGATCCAGCTGACTGAAATAAGTTCATTTGATGAAAACCAACAAAAATTGACAAGAACCACGAAAAGTTCTTGTATTTTAAGATAAAATCTTACTCTATTAAGGAAAAAACTTCCAGCTCGCTGAAATATGTTCATTTGCTGAAAACCATCAAAACCACGAAAAGTTCTTGTATTTGAAGATAAAATCTTTTTGCTTTGAAGAAGAAAGATCTAGCTGACTGAAATAAGTTCATGAGATGAAAACCAACAAAAATTGACAAGAACCACGAAAAGTTCTTGTATTTTAAGATAAAATCTTACTCTATTAAGGAAAAAACTTGCAGCTCGCTGAAATATGTTCCTTTGCTGAAAACCATCAAAACCACGAAAAGTTCTTGAATTTGAAGATAAAATCTTTTTGCTTTGAAGAAGAAAGATCTAGCTGACTGAAATAAGTTCATTAGATGAAAACCAACAAAAATTGACAAGAACCACGAAAAGTTCTTGTATTTTAAGATAAAATCTTAGGCTATTAAAGAAAAAACTTCCAGCTCGCTGAAATATGTTCATTTGCTGAAAACCATCAAAACCACGAAAAGTTCTTGTATTTGAAGATAAAATCTTTTTGCTTTGAAGAAGAAAGATCTAGCTGACTGAAATAAGTTCATTAGATGAAAACCAACAAAAATTGACAACAACCACGAAAAGTTCTTGTATTTTAAGATAAAATCTTACTCGATTCAGGAAAAAACTTCCAGCTCGCTGAAATATGTTCATTTGCTGAAAACCATCAAAACCACGAAAAGTTCTTGTATTTGAAGATAAAATCTTTTTGCTTTGAAGAAGAAAGATCCAGCTGACTGAAATAAGTTCATTAGATGAAAACCAACAAAAATTGACAAGAACCACGAAAAGTTCTTGTATTTTAAGATAAAATCTTACGCTATTAAAGAAAAAAACTCCCAGCTCGCTGAAATATGTTCATTTGCTGAAAACCAACAAAACCACGAAAAGTTCTTGTATTTGAAGATAAAATCTTTTTTCTTTGAAGAAGAAAGATCTAGCTGACTGAAATAAGTTCATTAGATGAAAACCAACAAAAATTGACAAGAACCACGAAAAGTTCTTGTATTTTAAGATAAAATCTTACTCTATTAAGGAAAAAACTTCCAGCTCGCTGAAATATGTTCATTTGCTGAAAACCATCAAAACCACGAAAAGTTCTTGAATTTGAAGATAAAATCTTTTTGCTTTGAAGAAGAAAGATCTAGCTGACTGAAATAAGTTCATTAGATGAAAACCAACAAAAATTGACAAGAACCACGAAAAGTTCTTGTATTTTAAGATAAAATCTTACTCTATTAAGGAAAAAACTTCCAGCTCGCTGAAATATGTTCATTTGCTGAAAACCATCAAAACCACGAAAAGTTCTTGTATTTTAAGATAAAATCTTACTCTATTAAGGAAAAAACTTGCAGCTCGCTGAAATATGTTCATTTGCTGAAAACCATCAAAACCACGAAAAGTTCTTGAATTTGAAGATAAAATCTTTTTGCTTTGAAGAAGAAAGATCTAGCTGACTGAAATAAGTTCATTAGATGAAAACCAACAAAAATTGACAAGAACCACGAAAAGTTCTTGTATTTTAAGATAAAATCTTACTCTATTCAGGAAAAAATTTCCAGCTCGCTGAAATCTGTTCATTTGCTGAAAACCATCAAAACCACGAAAAGTTCTTGTATTTGAAGATAAAATCTTTTTGCTTTGAAGAAGAAAGATCTAGCTGACTGAAATAAGTTCATTAGATGAAAACCAACAAAAATTGACAAGAACCACGAAAAGTTCTTGTATTTTAAGATAAAATCTTAGGCTATTAAAGAAAAAACTTCCAGCTCGCTGAAATCTGTTCATTTGCTGAAAACCATCAAAACCACGAAAAGTTCTTGTATTTGAAGATAAAATCTTTTTGCTTTGAAGAAGAAAGATCTAGCTGACTGAAATAAGTTCATTAGATGAAAACCAACAAAAATTGACAAGAACCACGAAAAGTTCTTGTATTTTAAGATAAAATCTTACTCTATTAAGGAAAAAACTTCCAGCTCGCTGAAATCTGTTCATTTGCTGAAAACCAACAAAACCATCAAAAGTTCTTGTATTTGAAGATAAAATCTTTTTGCTTTGAAGAAGAAAGATCCAGCTGACTGAAATAAGTTCATTGGATGAAAACCAACAAAAATTGACAAGAACCACGAAAAGTTCTTGTATTTTAAGATAAAATCTTCGGCTATGAAAGAAAAAACTTCCAGCTCGCTGAAATCTGTTCATTTGCTGAAAACCATCAAAACCTCGAAAAGTTCTTGTATTTGAAGATAAAATCTTTTTGCTTTGAAGAAGAAAGATCTAGCTGACTGAAATAAGTTCATTAGATGAAAACCAACAAAAATTGACAAGAACCACGAAAAGTTCTTGTATTTTAAGATAAAATCTTACTCGATTCAGGAAAAAACTTCCAGCTCGCTGAAATATGTTCATTTGCTGAAAACCATCAAAACCACGAAAAGTTCTTGTATTTGAAGATAAAATCTTTTTGCTTTGAAGAAGAAAGATCCAGCTGACTGAAATAAGTTCATTAGATGAAAACCAACAAAAATTGACAAGAACCACGAAAAGTTCTTGTATTTTAAGATAAAATCTTACTCTATTAAGGAAAAAACTTCCAGCTCGCTGAAATATGTTCATTTGCTGAAAACCATCAAAACCACGAAAAGTTCTTGTATTTGAAGATAAAATCTTTTTGCTTTGAAGAAGAAAGATCTAGCTGACTGAAATAAGTTCATGAGATGAAAACCAACAAAAATTGACAAGAACCACGAAAAGTTCTTGTATTTTAAGATAAAATCTTACTCTATTAAGGAAAAAACTTGCAGCTCGCTGAAATATGTTCATTTGCTGAAAACCATCAAAACCACGAAAAGTTCTTGAATTTGAAGATAAAATCTTTTTGCTTTGAAGAAGAAAGATCTAGCTGACTGAAATAAGTTCATTAGATGAAAACCAACAAAAATTGACAAGAACCACGAAAAGTTCTTGTATTTTAAGATAAAATCTTACTCTATTCAGGAAAAAACTTCCAGCTCACTGAAATATGTTCATTTGCTGAAAACCATCAAAACCACGAAAAGTTCTTGTATTTGAAGATAAAATCTTTTTGCTTTGAAGAAGAAAGATCTAGCTGACTGAAATAAGTTCATTAGATGAAAACCAACAAAAATTGACAAGAACCACGAAAAGTTCTTGTATTTTAAGATAAAATCTTAGGCTATTAAAGAAAAAACTTCCAGCTCGCTGAAATCTGTTCATTTGCTGAAAACCATCAAAACCACGAAAAGTTCTTGTATTTGAAGATAAAATCTTTTTGCTTTGAAGAAGAAAGATCTAGCTGACTGAAATAAGTTCATTAGATGAAAACCAACAAAAATTGACAAGAACCACGAAAAGTTCTTGTATTTTAAGATAAAATCTTACTCTATTAAGGAAAAAACTTCCAGCTCGCTGAAATCTGTTCATTTGCTGAAAACCAACAAAACCACCAAAAGTTCTTGTATTTGAAGATAAAATCTTTTTGCTTTGAAGAAGAAAGATCCAGCTGACTGAAATAAGTTCATTAGATGAAAACCAACAAAAATTGACAAGAACCACGAAAAGTTCTTGTATTTTAAGATAAAATCTTACGCTATTAAAGAAAAAACTCCCAGCTCGCTGAAATATGTTCATTTGCTGAAAACCAACAAAACCACGAAAAGTTCTTGTATTTGAAGATAAAATCTTTTTTCTTTGAAGAAGAAAGATCTAGCTGACTGAAATAAGTTCATGAGATGAAAACCAACAAAAATTGACAAGAACCACGAAAAGTTCTTGTATTTTAAGATAAAATCTTACTCTATTAAGGAAAAAACTTCCAGCTCGCTGAAATATGTTCATTTGCTGAAAACCATCAAAACCACGAAAAGTTCTTGTATTTGAAGATAAAATCTTTTTGCTTTGAAGAAGAAAGATCTTGCTGACTGAAATAAGTTCATTAGATGAAAACCAACAAAAATTGACAAGAACCACGAAAAGTTCTTGTATTTTAAGATAAAATCTTACTCTATTCAGGAAAAAACTTCCAGCTCGCTGAAATCTGTTCATTTGCTGAAAACCATCAAAACCACGAAAAGTTCTTGTATTTGAAGATAAAATCTTTTTGCTTTGAAGAAGAAAGATCTAGCTGACTGAAATAAGTTCATTTGATGAAAACCAACAAAAATTGACAAGAACCACGAAAAGTTCTTGTATTTTAAGATAAAATCTTACGCTATTAAAGAAAAAACTCCCAGCTCGCTGAAATATGTTCATTTGCTGAAAACCAACAAAACCACGAAAAGTTCTTGTATTTGAAGATAAAATCTTTTTTCTTTGAAGAAGAAAGATCTAGCTGACTGAAATAAGTTCATTAGATGAAAACCAACAAAAATTGACAAGAACCACGAAAAGTTCTTGTATTTTAAGATAAAATCTTACGCTATTAAAGAAAAAACTCCCAGCTCGCTGAAATATGTTCATTTGCTGAAAACCAACAAAACCACGAAAAGTTCTTGTATTTGAAGATAAAATCTTTTTGCTTTGAAGAAGAAAGATCTAGCTGACTGAAATAAGTTCATGAGATGAAAACCAACAAAAATTGACAAGAACCACGAAAAGTTCTTGTATTTTAAGATAAAATCTTACTCTATTAAGGAAAAAACTTCCAGCTCGCTGAAATATGTTCATTTGCTGAAAACCATCAAATCCACGAAAAATTCTTGTATTTGAAGATAAAATCTTTTTGCTTCGAAGAAGAAAGATCTAGCTGACTGAATAAGTTCATTAGATGAAAACCAACAAAAATTGAAAAAACCACGAAAAGTTCTTGTATTTTAAGATAAAATCTTAGGCTATTAGAGAAAAAACTTCCAGCTCGCTGAAATCTGTTCATTTGCTGAAAACCATCAAAACCACGAAAAGTTCTTGTATTTGAAGATAAAATCTTTTTGCTTTGAAGAAGAAAGATCTAGCTGACTGAAATAAGTTCATGAGATGAAAACCAACAAAAATTGACAAGAACCACGAAAAGTTCTTGTATTTTAAGATAAAATCTTACTCTATTAAGGAAAAAACTTCCAGCTCGCTGAAATCTGTTCATTTGCTGAAAACCAACAAAACCACCAAAAGTTCTTGTGTTTGAAGATAAAATCTTTTTTCTTTGAAGAAGAAAGATCTAGCTGACTGAAATAAGTTCATTAGATGAAAACCAACAAAAATTGACAAGAACCACGAAAAGTTCTTGTATTTTAAGATAAAATCTTCGGCTATGAAAGAAAAAACTTCCAGCTCGCTGAAATCTGTTCATTTGCTGAAAACCAACAAAACCACGAAAAGTTCTTGTATTTGAAGATAAAATCTTTTTGCTTTGAAGAAGAAAGATCCAGCTGACTGAAATAAGTTCATTAGATGAAAACCAACAAAAATTGACAAGAACCACGAAAAGTTCTTGTATTTTAAGATAAAATCTTACGCTATTAAAGAAAAAACTCCCAGCTCGCTGAAATATGTTCATTTGCTGAAAACCAACAAAACCACGAAAAGTTCTTGTATTTGAAGATAAAATCTTTTTTCTTTGAAGAAGAAAGATCTAGCTGACTGAAATAAGTTCATTAGATGAAAACCAACAAAAATTGACAAGAACCACGAAAAGTTCTTGTATTTTAAGATAAAATCTTACTCTATTAAGGAAAAAACTTCCAGCTCGCTGAAATATGTTCATTTGCTGAAAACCAACAAAACCACGAAAAGTTCTTGTATTTGAAGATAAAATCTTTTTGCTTTGAAGAAGAAAGATCCAGCTGACTGAAATAAGTTCATTAGATGAAAACCAACAAAAATTGACAAGAACCACGAAAAGTTCTTGTATTTTAAGATAAAATCTTACGCTATTAAAGAAAAAACTCCCAGCTCGCTGAAATATGTTCATTTGCTGAAAACCAACAAAACCACGAAAAGTTCTTGTATTTGAAGATAAAATCTTTTTTCTTTGAAGAAGAAAGATCTAGCTGACTGAAATAAGTTCATTAGATGAAAACCAACAAAAATTGACAAGAACCACGAAAAGTTCTTGTATTTTAAGATAAAATCTTACTCTATTAAGGAAAAAACTTCCAGCTCGCTGAAATATGTTCATTTGCTGAAAACCATCAAAACCACGAAAAGTTCTTGTATTTGAAGATAAAATCTTTTTGCTTTGAAGAAGAAAGATCTTGCTGACTGAAATAAGTTCATTAGATGAAAACCAACAAAAATTGACAAGAACCACGAAAAGTTCTTGTATTTTAAGATAAAATCTTACTCTATTCAGGAAAAAACTTCCAGCTCGCTGAAATCTGTTCATTTGCTGAAAACCATCAAAACCACGAAAAGTTCTTGTATTTGAAGATAAAATCTTTTTGCTTTGAAGAAGAAAGATCTAGCTGACTGAAATAAGTTCATTTGATGAAAACCAACAAAAATTGACAAGAACCATGAAAAGTTCTTGTATTTTAAGATAAAATCTTACTCTATTAAGGAAAAAACTTCCAGCTCGCTGAAATCTGTTCGTTTGCTGAAAACCAACAAAACCACCAAAAGTTCTTGTGTTTGAAGATAAAATCTTTTTTCTTTGAAGAAGAAAGATCTAGCTGACTGAAATAAGTTCATTAGATGAAAACCAACAAAAATTGACAAGAACCACGAAAAGTTCTTGTATTTTAAGATAAAATCTTACGCTATTAAAGAAAAAACTCCCAGCTCGCTGAAATATGTTCATTTGCTGAAAACCAACAAAACCACGAAAAGTTCTTGTATTTGAAGATAAAATCTTTTTTCTTTGAAGAAGAAAGATCTAGCTGACTGAAATAAGTTCATTAGATGAAAACCAACAAAAATTGACAAGAACCACGAAAAGTTCTTGTATTTTAAGATAAAATCTTACGCTATTAAAGAAAAAACTCCCAGCTCGCTGAAATATGTTCATTTGCTGAAAACCAACAAAACCACGAAAAGTTCTTGTATTTGAAGATAAAATCTTTTTGCTTTGAAGAAGAAAGATCTAGCTGACTGAAATAAGTTCATGAGATGAAAACCAACAAAAATTGACAAGAACCACGAAAAGTTCTTGTATTTTAAGATAAAATCTTACTCTATTAAGGAAAAAACTTCCAGCTCGCTGAAATATGTTCATTTGCTGAAAACCATCAAATCCACGAAAAATTCTTGTATTTGAAGATAAAATCTTTTTGCTTCGAAGAAGAAAGATCTAGCTGACTGAATAAGTTCATTAGATGAAAACCAACAAAAATTGAAAAAACCACGAAAAGTTCTTGTATTTTAAGATAAAATCTTAGGCTATTAGAGAAAAAACTTCCAGCTCGCTGAAATCTGTTCATTTGCTGAAAACCATCAAAACCACGAAAAGTTCTTGTATTTGAAGATAAAATCTTTTTGCTTTGAAGAAGAAAGATCTAGCTGACTGAAATAAGTTCATGAGATGAAAACCAACAAAAATTGACAAGAACCACGAAAAGTTCTTGTATTTTAAGATAAAATCTTACTCTATTAAGGAAAAAACTTCCAGCTCGCTGAAATCTGTTCATTTGCTGAAAACCAACAAAACCACCAAAAGTTCTTGTGTTTGAAGATAAAATCTTTTTTCTTTGAAGAAGAAAGATCTAGCTGACTGAAATAAGTTCATTAGATGAAAACCAACAAAAATTGACAAGAACCACGAAAAGTTCTTGTATTTTAAGATAAAATCTTCGGCTATGAAAGAAAAAACTTCCAGCTCGCTGAAATCTGTTCATTTGCTGAAAACCAACAAAACCACGAAAAGTTCTTGTATTTGAAGATAAAATCTTTTTGCTTTGAAGAAGAAAGATCCAGCTGACTGAAATAAGTTCATTAGATGAAAACCAACAAAAATTGACAAGAACCACGAAAAGTTCTTGTATTTTAAGATAAAATCTTACGCTATTAAAGAAAAAACTCCCAGCTCGCTGAAATATGTTCATTTGCTGAAAACCAACAAAACCACGAAAAGTTCTTGTATTTGAAGATAAAATCTTTTTTCTTTGAAGAAGAAAGATCTAGCTGACTGAAATAAGTTCATTAGATGAAAACCAACAAAAATTGACAAGAACCACGAAAAGTTCTTGTATTTTAAGATAAAATCTTACTCTATTAAGGAAAAAACTTCCAGCTCGCTGAAATATGTTCATTTGCTGAAAACCAACAAAACCACGAAAAGTTCTTGTATTTGAAGATAAAATCTTTTTGCTTTGAAGAAGAAAGATCCAGCTGACTGAAATAAGTTCATTAGATGAAAACCAACAAAAATTGACAAGAACCACGAAAAGTTCTTGTATTTTAAGATAAAATCTTACGCTATTAAAGAAAAAACTCCCAGCTCGCTGAAATATGTTCATTTGCTGAAAACCAACAAAACCACGAAAAGTTCTTGTATTTGAAGATAAAATCTTTTTTCTTTGAAGAAGAAAGATCTAGCTGACTGAAATAAGTTCATTAGATGAAAACCAACAAAAATTGACAAGAACCACGAAAAGTTCTTGTATTTTAAGATAAAATCTTACTCTATTAAGGAAAAAACTTCCAGCTCGCTGAAATATGTTCATTTGCTGAAAACCATCAAAACCACGAAAAGTTCTTGAATTTGAAGATAAAATCTTTTTGCTTTGAAGAAGAAAGATCTAGCTGACTGAAATAAGTTTATTAGATGAAAACCAACAAAAATTGACAAGAACCACGAAAAGTTCTTGTATTTTAAGATAAAATCTTACTCTATTAAGGAAAAAACTTCCAGCTCGCTGAAATATGTTCATTTGCTGAAAACCATCAAAACCACGAAAAGTTCTTGTATTTTAAGATAAAATCTTACTCTATTAAGGAAAAAACTTGCAGCTCGCTGAAATATGTTCATTTGCTGAAAACCATCAAAACCGCGAAAAGTTCTTGAATTTGAAGATAAAATCTTTTTGCTTTGAAGAAGAAAGATCTAGCTGACTGAAATAAGTTCATTAGATGAAAACCAACAAAAATTGACAAGAACCACGAAAAGTTCTTGTATTTTAAGATAAAATCTTACTCTATTCAGGAAAAAATTTCCAGCTCGCTGAAATCTGTTCATTTGCTGAAAACCATCAAAACCACGAAAAGTTCTTGTATTTGAAGATAAAATCTTTTTGCTTTGAAGAAGAAAGATCTTGCTGACTGAAATAAGTTCATTAGATGAAAACCAACAAAAATTGACAAGAACCACGAAAAGTTCTTGTATTTTAAGATAAAATCTTAGGCTATTAAAGAAAAAACTTCCAGCTCGCTGAAATCTGTTCATTTGCTGAAAACCATCAAAACCACGAAAAGTTCTTGTATTTGAAGATAAAATCTTTTTGCTTTCAAGAAGAAAGATCTAGCTGACTGAAATAAGTTCATTTGATGAAAACCAACAAAAATTGACAAGAACCACGAAAAGTTCTTGTATTTTAAGATAAAATCTTACTCTATTAAGGAAAAAACTTCCAGCTCGCTGAAATCTGTTCATTTGCTGAAAACCAACAAAACCACCAAAAGTTCTTGTGTTTGAAGATAAAATCTTTTTTCTTTGAAGAAGAAAGATCTAGCTGACTGAAATAAGTTCATTAGATGAAAACCAACAAAAATTGACAAGAACCACGAAAAGTTCTTGTATTTTAAGATAAAATCTTACGCTATTAAAGAAAAAACTCCCAGCTCGCTGAAATATGTTCATTTGCTGAAAACCAACAAAACCACGAAAAGTTCTTGTATTTGAAGATAAAATCTTTTTTCTTTGAAGAAGAAAGATCTAGCTGACTGAAATAAGTTCATTAGATGAAAACCAACAAAAATTGACAAGAACCACGAAAAGTTCTTGTATTTTAAGATAAAATCTTACGCTATTAAAGAAAAAACTCCCAGCTCGCTGAAATATGTTCATTTGCTGAAAACCAACAAAACCACGAAAAGTTCTTGTATTTGAAGATAAAATCTTTTTGCTTTGAAGAAGAAAGATCTAGCTGACTGAAATAAGTTCATGAGATGAAAACCAACAAAAATTGACAAGAACCACGAAAAGTTCTTGTATTTTAAGATAAAATCTTACTCTATTAAGGAAAAAACTTCCAGCTCGCTGAAATATGTTCATTTGCTGAAAACCATCAAATCCACGAAAAATTCTTGTATTTGAAGATAAAATCTTTTTGCTTCGAAGAAGAAAGATCTAGCTGACTGAATAAGTTCATTAGATGAAAACCAACAAAAATTGACAAGAACCACGAAAAGTTCTTGTATTTTAAGATAAAATCTTACTCTATTAAGGAAAAAACTTCCAGCTCGCTGAAATCTGTTCATTTGCTGAAAACCAACAAAACCATCAAAAGTTCTTGTATTTGAAGATAAAATCTTTTTGCTTTGAAGAAGAAAGATCCAGCTGACTGAAATAAGTTCATTGGATGAAAACCAACAAAAATTGACAAGAACCACGAAAAGTTCTTGTATTTTAAGATAAAATCTTACTCTATTAAGGAAAAAACTTGCAGCTCGCTGAAATATGTTCATTTGCTGAAAACCATCAAAACCACGAAAAGTTCTTGAATTTGAAGATAAAATCTTTTTGCTTTGAAGAAGAAAGATCCAGCTGACTGAAATAAGTTCATTTGATGAAAACCAACAAAAATTGACAAGAACCACGAAAAGTTCTTGTATTTTAAGATAAAATCTTACTCTATTAAGGAAAAAACTTCCAGCTCGCTGAAATATGTTCATTTGCTGAAAACCATCAAAACCACGAAAAGTTCTTGTATTTGAAGATAAAATCTTTTTGCTTTGAAGAAGAAAGATCTAGCTGACTGAAATAAGTTCATGAGATGAAAACCAACAAAAATTGACAAGAACCACGAAAAGTTCTTGTATTTTAAGATAAAATCTTACTCTATTAAGGAAAAAACTTGCAGCTCGCTGAAATATGTTCCTTTGCTGAAAACCATCAAAACCACGAAAAGTTCTTGAATTTGAAGATAAAATCTTTTTGCTTTGAAGAAGAAAGATCTAGCTGACTGAAATAAGTTCATTAGATGAAAACCAACAAAAATTGACAAGAACCACGAAAAGTTCTTGTATTTTAAGATAAAATCTTAGGCTATTAAAGAAAAAACTTCCAGCTCGCTGAAATATGTTCATTTGCTGAAAACCATCAAAACCACGAAAAGTTCTTGTATTTGAAGATAAAATCTTTTTGCTTTGAAGAAGAAAGATCTAGCTGACTGAAATAAGTTCATTAGATGAAAACCAACAAAAATTGACAACAACCACGAAAAGTTCTTGTATTTTAAGATAAAATCTTACTCGATTCAGGAAAAAACTTCCAGCTCGCTGAAATATGTTCATTTGCTGAAAACCATCAAAACCACGAAAAGTTCTTGTATTTGAAGATAAAATCTTTTTGCTTTGAAGAAGAAAGATCCAGCTGACTGAAATAAGTTCATTAGATGAAAACCAACAAAAATTGACAAGAACCACGAAAAGTTCTTCTATTTTAAGATAAAATCTTACGCTATTAAAGAAAAAACTCCCAGCTCGCTGAAATATGTTCATTTGCTGAAAACCAACAAAACCACGAAAAGTTCTTGTATTTGAAGATAAAATCTTTTTTCTTTGAAGAAGAAAGATCTAGCTGACTGAAATAAGTTCATTAGATGAAAACCAACAAAAATTGACAAGAACCACGAAAAGTTCTTGTATTTTAAGATAAAATCTTACTCTATTAAGGAAAAAACTTCCAGCTCGCTGAAATATGTTCATTTGCTGAAAACCATCAAAACCACGAAAAGTTCTTGAATTTGAAGATAAAATCTTTTTGCTTTGAAGAAGAAAGATCTAGCTGACTGAAATAAGTTCATTAGATGAAAACCAACAAAAATTGACAAGAACCACGAAAAGTTCTTGTATTTTAAGATAAAATCTTACTCTATTAAGGAAAAAACTTCCAGCTCGCTGAAATATGTTCATTTGCTGAAAACCATCAAAACCACGAAAAGTTCTTGTATTTTAAGATAAAATCTTACTCTATTAAGGAAAAAACTTGCAGCTCGCTGAAATATGTTCATTTGCTGAAAACCATCAAAACCACGAAAAGTTCTTGAATTTGAAGATAAAATCTTTTTGCTTTGAAGAAGAAAGATCTAGCTGACTGAAATAAGTTCATTAGATGAAAACCAACAAAAATTGACAAGAACCACGAAAAGTTCTTGTATTTTAAGATAAAATCTTACTCTATTCAGGAAAAAATTTCCAGCTCGCTGAAATCTGTTCATTTGCTGAAAACCATCAAAACCACGAAAAGTTCTTGTATTTGAAGATAAAATCTTTTTGCTTTGAAGAAGAAAGATCTAGCTGACTGAAATAAGTTCATTAGATGAAAACCAACAAAAATTGACAAGAACCACGAAAAGTTCTTGTATTTTAAGATAAAATCTTAGGCTATTAAAGAAAAAACTTCCAGCTCGCTGAAATCTGTTCATTTGCTGAAAACCATCAAAACCACGAAAAGTTCTTGTATTTGAAGATAAAATCTTTTTGCTTTGAAGAAGAAAGATCTAGCTGACTGAAATAAGTTCATTAGATGAAAACCAACAAAAATTGACAAGAACCACGAAAAGTTCTTGTATTTTAAGATAAAATCTTACTCTATTAAGGAAAAAACTTCCAGCTCGCTGAAATCTGTTCATTTGCTGAAAACCAACAAAACCATCAAAAGTTCTTGTATTTGAAGATAAAATCTTTTTGCTTTGAAGAAGAAAGATCCAGCTGACTGAAATAAGTTCATTGGATGAAAACCAACAAAAATTGACAAGAACCACGAAAAGTTCTTGTATTTTAAGATAAAATCTTCGGCTATGAAAGAAAAAACTTCCAGCTCGCTGAAATCTGTTCATTTGCTGAAAACCATCAAAACCACGAAAAGTTCTTGTATTTGAAGATAAAATCTTTTTGCTTTGAAGAAGAAAGATCTAGCTGACTGAAATAAGTTCATTAGATGAAAACCAACAAAAATTGACAAGAACCACGAAAAGTTCTTGTATTTTAAGATAAAATCTTACTCGATTCAGGAAAAAACTTCCAGCTCGCTGAAATATGTTCATTTGCTGAAAACCATCAAAACCACGAAAAGTTCTTGTATTTGAAGATAAAATCTTTTTGCTTTGAAGAAGAAAGATCCAGCTGACTGAAATAAGTTCATTAGATGAAAACCAACAAAAATTGACAAGAACCACGAAAAGTTCTTGTATTTTAAGATAAAATCTTACTCTATTAAGGAAAAAACTTCCAGCTCGCTGAAATCTGTTCATTTGCTGAAAACCAACAAAACCATCAAAAGTTCTTGTATTTGAAGATAAAATCTTTTTGCTTTGAAGAAGAAAGATCCAGCTGACTGAAATAAGTTCATTGGATGAAAACCAACAAAAATTGACAAGAACCACGAAAAGTTCTTGTATTTTAAGATAAAATCTTCGGCTATGAAAGAAAAAACTTCCAGCTCGCTGAAATCTGTTCATTTGCTGAAAACCATCAAAACCACGAAAAGTTCTTGTATTTGAAGATAAAATCTTTTTGCTTTGAAGAAGAAAGATCTAGCTGACTGAAATAAGTTCATTAGATGAAAACCAACAAAAATTGACAAGAACCACGAAAAGTTCTTGTATTTTAAGATAAAATCTTACTCGATTCAGGAAAAAACTTCCAGCTCGCTGAAATATGTTCATTTGCTGAAAACCATCAAAACCACGAAAAGTTCTTGTATTTGAAGATAAAATCTTTTTGCTTTGAAGAAGAAAGATCCAGCTGACTGAAATAAGTTCATTAGATGAAAACCAACAAAAATTGACAAGAACCACGAAAAGTTCTTGTATTTTAAGATAAAATCTTACTCTATTAAGGAAAAAACTTCCAGCTCGCTGAAATATGTTCATTTGCTGAAAACCATCAAAACCACGAAAAGTTCTTGTATTTGAAGATAAAATCTTTTTGCTTTGAAGAAGAAAGATCTAGCTGACTGAAATAAGTTCATGAGATGAAAACCAACAAAAATTGACAAGAACCACGAAAAGTTCTTGTATTTTAAGATAAAATCTTACTCTATTAAGGAAAAAACTTGCAGCTCGCTGAAATATGTTCATTTGCTGAAAACCATCAAAACCACGAAAAGTTCTTGAATTTGAAGATAAAATCTTTTTGCTTTGAAGAAGAAAGATCTAGCTGACTGAAATAAGTTCATTAGATGAAAACCAACAAAAATTGACAAGAACCACGAAAAGTTCTTGTATTTTAAGATAAAATCTTACTCTATTCAGGAAAAAACTTCCAGCTCGCTGAAATATGTTCATTTGCTGAAAACCATCAAAACCACGAAAAGTTCTTGTATTTGAAGATAAAATCTTTTTGCTTTGAAGAAGAAAGATCTAGCTGACTGAAATAAGTTCATTAGATGAAAACCAACAAAAATTGACAAGAACCACGAAAAGTTCTTGTATTTTAAGATAAAATCTTAGGCTATTAAAGAAAAAACTTCCAGCTCGCTGAAATCTGTTCATTTGCTGAAAACCATCAAAACCACGAAAAGTTCTTGAATTTGAAGATAAAATCTTTTTGCTTTGAAGAAGAAAGATCTAGCTGACTGAAATAAGTTCATTAGATGAAAACCAACAAAAATTGACAAGAACCACGAAAAGTTCTTGTATTTTAAGATAAAATCTTACTCTATTAAGGAAAAAACTTCCAGCTCGCTGAAATCTGTTCATTTGCTGAAAACCAACAAAACCACCAAAAGTTCTTGTATTTGAAGATAAAATCTTTTTGCTTTGAAGAAGAAAGATCCAGCTGACTGAAATAAGTTCATTAGATGAAAACCAACAAAAATTGACAAGAACCACGAAAAGTTCTTGTATTTTAAGATAAAATCTTACGCTATTAAAGAAAAAACTCCCAGCTCGCTGAAATATGTTCATTTGCTGAAAACCAACAAAACCACGAAAAGTTCTTGTATTTGAAGATAAAATCTTTTTTCTTTGAAGAAGAAAGATCTAGCTGACTGAAATAAGTTCATGAGATGAAAACCAACAAAAATTGACAAGAACCACGAAAAGTTCTTGTATTTTAAGATAAAATCTTACTCTATTAAGGAAAAAACTTCCAGCTCGCTGAAATATGTTCATTTGCTGAAAACCATCAAAACCACGAAAAGTTCTTGTATTTGAAGATAAAATCTTTTTGCTTTGAAGAAGAAAGATCTTGCTGACTGAAATAAGTTCATTAGATGAAAACCAACAAAAATTGACAAGAACCACGAAAAGTTCTTGTATTTTAAGATAAAATCTTACTCTATTCAGGAAAAAACTTCCAGCTCGCTGAAATCTGTTCATTTGCTGAAAACCATCAAAACCACGAAAAGTTCTTGTATTTGAAGATAAAATCTTTTTGCTTTGAAGAAGAAAGATCTAGCTGACTGAAATAAGTTCATTTGATGAAAACCAACAAAAATTGACAAGAACCATGAAAAGTTCTTGTATTTTAAGATAAAATCTTACTCTATTCAGGAAAAAACTTCCAGCTCGCTGAAATCTGTTCATTTGCTGAAAACCAACAAAACCACCAAAAGTTCTTGTGTTTGAAGATAAAATCTTTTTTCTTTGAAGAAGAAAGATCTAGCTGACTGAAATAAGTTCATTAGATGAAAACCAACAAAAATTGACAAGAACCACGAAAAGTTCTTGTATTTTAAGATAAAATCTTACGCTATTAAAGAAAAAACTCCCAGCTCGCTGAAATATGTTCATTTGCTGAAAACCAACAAAACCACGAAAAGTTCTTGTATTTGAAGATAAAATCTTTTTTCTTTGAAGAAGAAAGATCTAGCTGACTGAAATAAGTTCATTAGATGAAAACCAACAAAAATTGACAAGAACCACGAAAAGTTCTTGTATTTTAAGATAAAATCTTACGCTATTAAAGAAAAAACTCCCAGCTCGCTGAAATATGTTCATTTGCTGAAAACCAACAAAACCACGAAAAGTTCTTGTATTTGAAGATAAAATCTTTTTGCTTTGAAGAAGAAAGATCTCGCTGACTGAAATAAGTTCATGAGATGAAAACCAACAAAAATTGACAAGAACCACGAAAAGTTCTTGTATTTTAAGATAAAATCTTACTCTATTAAGGAAAAAACTTCCAGCTCGCTGAAATATGTTCATTTGCTGAAAACCATCAAATCCACGAAAAATTCTTGTATTTGAAGATAAAATCTTTTTGCTTCGAAGAAGAAAGATCTAGCTGACTGAATAAGTTCATTAGATGAAAACCAACAAAAATTGAAAAAACCACGAAAAGTTCTTGTATTTTAAGATAAAATCTTAGGCTATTAGAGAAAAAACTTCCAGCTCGCTGAAATCTGTTCATTTGCTGAAAACCATCAAAACCACGAAAAGTTCTTGTATTTGAAGATAAAATCTTCTTGCTTTGAAGAAGAAAGATCTAGCTGACTGAAATAAGTTCATGAGATGAAAACCAACAAAAATTGACAAGAACCACGAAAAGTTCTTGTATTTTAAGATAAAATCTTACTCTATTAAGGAAAAAACTTCCAGCTCGCTGAAATCTGTTCATTTGCTGAAAACCAACAAAACCACCAAAAGTTCTTGTGTTTGAAGATGAAATCTTTTTTCTTTGAAGAAGAAAGATCTAGCTGACTGAAATAAGTTCATTAGATGAAAACCAACAAAAATTGACAAGAACCACGAAAAGTTCTTGTATTTTAAGATAAAATCTTACTCTATTAAGGAAAAAACTTCCAGCTCGCTGAAATATGTTCATTTGCTGAAAACCAACAAAACCACGAAAAGTTCTTGTATTTGAAGATAAAATCTTTTTGCTTTGAAGAAGAAAGATCCAGCTGACTGAAATAAGTTCATTAGATGAAAACCAACAAAAATTGACAAGAACCACGAAAAGTTCTTGTATTTTAAGATAAAATCTTACGCTATTAAAGAAAAAACTCCCAGCTCGCTGAAATATGTTCATTTGCTGAAAACCAACAAAACCACGAAAAGTTCTTGTATTTGAAGATAAAATCTTTTTTCTTTGAAGAAGAAAGATCTAGCTGACTGAAATAAGTTCATTAGATGAAAACCAACAAAAATTGACAAGAACCACGAAAAGTTCTTGTATTTTAAGATAAAATCTTACTCTATTAAGGAAAAAACTTCCAGCTCGCTGAAATATGTTCATTTGCTGAAAACCATCAAAACCACGAAAAGTTCTTGAATTTGAAGATAAAATCTTTTTGCTTTGAAGAAGAAAGATCTAGCTGACTGAAATAAGTTCATTAGATGAAAACCAACAAAAATTGACAAGAACCACGAAAAGTTCTTGTATTTTAAGATAAAATCTTACTCTATTAAGGAAAAAACTTCCAGCTCGCTGAAATATGTTCATTTGCTGAAAACCATCAAAACCACGAAAAGTTCTTGTATTTTAAGATAAAATCTTACTCTATTAAGGAAAAAACTTGCAGCTCGCTGAAATATGTTCATTTGCTGAAAACCATCAAAACCGCGAAAAGTTCTTGAATTTGAAGATAAAATCTTTTTGCTTTGAAGAAGAAAGATCTAGCTGACTGAAATAAGTTCATTAGATGAAAACCAACAAAAATTGACAAGAACCACGAAAAGTTCTTGTATTTTAAGATAAAATCTTACTCTATTCAGGAAAAAATTTCCAGCTCGCTGAAATCTGTTCATTTGCTGAAAACCATCAAAACCACGAAAAGTTCTTGTATTTGAAGATAAAATCTTTTTGCTTTGAAGAAGAAAGATCTAGCTGACTGAAATAAGTTCATTAGATGAAAACCAACAAAAATTGACAAGAACCACGAAAAGTTCTTGTATTTTAAGATAAAATCTTAGGCTATTAAAGAAAAAACTTCCAGCTCGCTGAAATCTGTTCATTTGCTGAAAACCATCAAAACCACGAAAAGTTCTTGTATTTGAAGATAAAATCTTTTTGCTTTGAAGAAGAAAGATCTAGCTGACTGAAATAAGTTCATTAGATGAAAACCAACAAAAATTGACAAGAACCACGAAAAGTTCTTGTATTTTAAGATAAAATCTTACTCTATTCAGGAAAAAACTTCCAGCTCGCTGAAATCTGTTCATTTGCTGAAAACCATCAAAACCACGAAAAGTTCTTGTATTTGAAGATAAAATCTTTTTGCTTTGAAGAAGAAAGATCTAGCTGACTGAAATAAGTTCATTTGATGAAAACCAACAAAAATTGACAAGAACCACGAAAAGTTCTTGTATTTTAAGATAAAATCTTACTCTATTAAGGAAAAAACTTCCAGCTCGCTGAAATCTGTTCATTTGCTGAAAACCAACAAAACCACCAAAAGTTCTTGTGTTTGAAGATAAAATCTTTTTTCTTTGAAGAAGAAAGATCTAGCTCACTGAAATAAGTTCATTAGATGAAAACCAACAAAAATTGACAAGAACCACGAAAAGTTCTTGTATTTTAAGATAAAATCTTACGCTATTAAAGAAAAAACTCCCAGCTCGCTGAAATATGTTCATTTGCTGAAAACCAACAAAACCACGAAAAGTTCTTGTATTTGAAGATAAAATCTTTTTTCTTTGAAGAAGAAAGATCTAGCTGACTGAAATAAGTTCATTAGATGAAAACCAACAAAAATTGACAAGAACCACGAAAAGTTCTTGTATTTTAAGATAAAATCTTACGCTATTAAAGAAAAAACTCCCAGCTCGCTGAAATATGTTCATTTGCTGAAAACCAACAAAACCACGAAAAGTTCTTGTATTTGAAGATAAAATCTTTTTGCTTTGAAGAAGAAAGATCTAGCTGACTGAAATAAGTTCATGAGATGAAAACCAACAAAAATTGACAAGAACCACGAAAAGTTCTTGTATTTTAAGATAAAATCTTCGGCTATGAAAGAAAAAACTTCCAGCTCGCTGAAATCTGTTCATTTGCTGAAAACCAACAAAACCACGAAAAGTTCTTGTATTTGAAGATAAAATCTTTTTGCTTTGAAGAAGAAAGATCCAGCTGACTGAAATAAGTTCATTAGATGAAAACCAACAAAAATTGACAAGAACCACGAAAAGTTCTTGTATTTTAAGATAAAATCTTACGCTATTAAAGAAAAAACTCCCAGCTCGCTGAAATATGTTCATTTGCTGAAAACCAACAAAACCACGAAAAGTTCTTGTATTTGAAGATAAAATCTTTTTTCTTTGAAGAAGAAAGATCTAGCTGACTGAAATAAGTTCATTAGATGAAAACCAACAAAAATTGACAAGAACCACGAAAAGTTCTTGTATTTTAAGATAAAATCTTACTCTATTAAGGAAAAAACTTCCAGCTCGCTGAAATATGTTCATTTGCTGAAAACCATCAAAACCACGAAAAGTTCTTGAATTTGAAGATAAAATCTTTTTGCTTTGAAGAAGAAAGATCTAGCTGACTGAAATAAGTTCATTAGATGAAAACCAACAAAAATTGACAAGAACCACGAAAAGTTCTTGTATTTTAAGATAAAATCTTACTCTATTAAGGAAAAAACTTCCAGCTCGCTGAAATATGTTCATTTGCTGAAAACCATCAAAACCACGAAAAGTTCTTGTATTTTAAGATAAAATCTTACTCTATTAAGGAAAAAACTTCCAGCTCGCTGAAATATGTTCATTTGCTGAAAACCATCAAAACCACGAAAAGTTCTTGTATTTGAAGATAAAATCTTTTTGCTTTGAAGAAGAAAGATCTAGCTGACTGAAATAAGTTCATTAGATGAAAACCAACAAAAATTGACAAGAACCACGAAAAGTTCTTGTATTTTAAGATAAAATCTTACTCTATTAAGGAAAAAACTTCCAGCTCGCTGAAATCTGTTCATTTGCTGAAAACCAACAAAACCATCAAAAGTTCTTGTATTTGAAGATAAAATCTTTTTGCTTTGAAGAAGAAAGATCCAGCTGACTGAAATAAGTTCATTGGATGAAAACCAACAAAAATTGACAAGAACCACGAAAAGTTCTTGTATTTTAAGATAAAATCTTCGGCTATGAAAGAAAAAACTTCCAGCTCGCTGAAATATGTTCATTTGCTGAAAACCATCAAAACCACGAAAAGTTCTTGTATTTGAAGATAAAATCTTTTTGCTTTGAAGAAGAAAGATCTAGCTGACTGAAATAAGTTCATTAGATGAAAACCAACAAAAATTGACAAGAACCACGAAAAGTTCTTGTATTTTAAGATAAAATCTTACTCGATTCAGGAAAAAACTTCCAGCTCGCTGAAATATGTTCATTTGCTGAAAACCATCAAAACCACGAAAAGTTCTTGTATTTGAAGATAAAATCTTTTTGCTTTGAAGAAGAAAGATCCAGCTGACTGAAATAAGTTCATTAGATGAAAACCAACAAAAATTGACAAGAAACACGAAAAGTTCTTGTATTTTAAGATAAAATCTTAAGCTATTAAAGAAAAAACTCCCAGCTCGCTGAAATATGTTCATTTGCTGAAAACCAACAAAACCACGAAAAGTTCTTGTATTTGAAGATAAAATCTTTTTTCTTTGAAGAAGAAAGATCTAGCTGACTGAAATAAGTTCATTAGATGAAAACCAACAAAAATTGACAAGAACCACGAAAAGTTCTTGTATTTTAAGATAAAATCTTACTCTATTAAGGAAAAAACTTCCAGCTCGCTGAAATATGTTCATTTGCTGAAAACCATCAAAACCACGAAAAGTTCTTGAATTTGAAGATAAAATCTTTTTGCTTTGAAGAAGAAAGATCTAGCTGACTGAAATAAGTTCATTAGATGAAAACCAACAAAAATTGACAAGAACCACGAAAAGTTCTTGTATTTTAAGATAAAATCTTACTCTATTAAGGAAAAAACTTCCAGCTCGCTGAAATATGTTCATTTGCTGAAAACCATCAAAACCACGAAAAGTTCTTGTATTTGAAGATAAAATCTTTTTGCTTTGAAGAAGAAAGATCTAGCTGACTGAAATAAGTTCATGAGATGAAAACCAACAAAAATTGACAAGAACCACGAAAAGTTCTTGTATTTTAAGATAAAATCTTACTCTATTAAGGAAAAAACTTGCAGCTCGCTGAAATATGTTCATTTGCTGAAAACCATCAAAACCACGAAAAGTTCTTGAATTTGAAGATAAAATCTTTTTGCTTTGAAGAAGAAAGATCTAGCTGACTGAAATAAGTTCATTAGATGAAAACCAACAAAAATTGACAAGAACCACGAAAAGTTCTTGTATTTTAAGATAAAATCTTACTCTATTCAGGAAAAAACTTCCAGCTCGCTGAAATATGTTCATTTGCTGAAAACCATCAAAACCACGAAAAGTTCTTGTATTTGAAGATAAAATCTTTTTGCTTTGAAGAAGAAAGATCTCGCTGACTGAAATAAGTTCATTAGATGAAAACCAACAAAAATTGACAAGAACCACGAAAAGTTCTTGTATTTTAAGATAAAATCTTAGGCTATTAAAGAAAAAACTTCCAGCTCGCTGAAATCTGTTCATTTGCTGAAAACCAACAAAACCACGAAAAGTTCTTGTATTTGAAGATAAAATCTTTTTGCTTTGAAGAAGAAAGATCCAGCTGACTGAAATAAGTTCATTAGATGAAAACCAACAAAAATTGACAAGAACCACGAAAAGTTCTTGTATTTTAAGATAAAATCTTACGCTATTAAAGAAAAAACTCCCAGCTCGCTGAAATATGTTCATTTGCTGAAAACCAACAAAACCACGAAAAGTTCTTGTATTTGAAGATAAAATCTTTTTTCTTTGAAGAAGAAAGATCTAGCTGACTGAAATAAGTTCATGAGATGAAAACCAACAAAAATTGACAAGAACCACGAAAAGTTCTTGTATTTTAAGATAAAATCTTACTCTATTAAGGAAAAAACTTCCAGCTCGCTGAAATATGTTCATTTGCTGAAAACCATCAAAACCACGAAAAGTTCTTGTATTTGAAGATAAAATCTTTTTGCTTTGAAGAAGAAAGATCTCGCTGACTGAAATAAGTTCATTAGATGAAAACCAACAAAAATTGACAAGAACCACGAAAAGTTCTTGTATTTTAAGATAAAATCTTAGGCTATTAAAGAAAAAACTTCCAGCTCGCTGAAATCTGTTCATTTGCTGAAAACCAACAAAACCACCAAAAGTTCTTGTATTTGAAGATAAAATCTTTTTGCTTTGAAGAAGAAAGATCCAGCTGACTGAAATAAGTTCATTAGATGAAAACCAACAAAAATTGACAAGAACCACGAAAAGTTCTTGTATTTTAAGATAAAATCTTACGCTATTAAAGAAAAAACTCCCAGCTCGCTGAAATATGTTCATTTGCTGAAAACCAACAAAACCACGAAAAGTTCTTGTATTTGAAGATAAAATCTTTTTTCTTTGAAGAAGAAAGATCTAGCTGACTGAAATAAGTTCATGAGATGAAAACCAACAAAAATTGACAAGAACCACGAAAAGTTCTTGTATTTTAAGATAAAATCTTACTCTATTAAGGAAAAAACTTCCAGCTCGCTGAAATATGTTCATTTGCTGAAAACCATCAAAACCACGAAAAGTTCTTGTATTTGAAGATAAAATCTTTTTGCTTTGAAGAAGAAAGATCTTGCTGACTGAAATAAGTTCATTAGATGAAAACCAACAAAAATTGACAAGAACCACGAAAAGTTCTTGTATTTTAAGATAAAATCTTACTCTATTCAGGAAAAAACTTCCAGCTCGCTGAAATCTGTTCATTTGCTGAAAACCATCAAAACCACGAAAAGTTCTTGTATTTGAAGATAAAATCTTTTTGCTTTGAAGAAGAAAGATCTAGCTGACTGAAATAAGTTCATTTGATGAAAACCAACAAAAATTGACAAGAACCACGAAAAGTTCTTGTATTTTAAGATAAAATCTTACTCTATTAAGGAAAAAACTTGCAGCTCGCTGAAATATGTTCATTTGCTGAAAAACATCAAAACCACGAAAAGTTCTTGAATTTGAAGATAAAATCTTTTTGCTTTGAAGAAGAAAGATCTAGCTGACTGAAATAAGTTCATTAGATGAAAACCAACAAAAATTGACAAGAACCACGAAAAGTTCTTGTATTTTAAGATAAAATCTTACTCTATTCAGGAAAAAACTTCCAGCTCGCTGAAATATGTTCATTTGCTGAAAACCATCAAAACCACGAAAAGTTCTTGTATTTGAAGATAAAATCTTTTTGCTTTGAAGAAGAAAGATCTCGCTGACTGAAATGAGTTCATTAGATGAAAACCAACAAAAATTGACAAGAACCACGAAAAGTTCTTGTATTTTAAGATAAAATCTTAGGCTATTAAAGAAAAAACTTCCAGCTCGCTGAAATCTGTTCATTTGCTGAAAACCAACAAAACCACCAAAAGTTCTTGTATTTGAAGATAAAATCTTTTTGCTTTGAAGAAGAAAGATCCAGCTGACTGAAATAAGTTCATTAGATGAAAACCAACAAAAATTGACAAGAACCACGAAAAGTTCTTGTATTTTAAGATAAAATCTTACGCTATTAAAGAAAAAACTCCCAGCTCGCTGAAATATGTTCATTTGCTGAAAACCAACAAAACCACGAAAAGTTCTTGTATTTGAAGATAAAATCTTTTTTCTTTGAAGAAGAAAGATCTAGCTGACTGAAATAAGTTCATGAGATGAAAACCAACAAAAATTGACAAGAACCACGAAAAGTTGTTGTATTTTAAGATAAAATCTTACTCTATTAAGGAAAAAACTTCCAGCTCGCTGAAATATGTTCATTTGCTGAAAACCATCAAAACCACGAAAAGTTCTTGTATTTGAAGATAAAATCTTTTTGCTTTGAAGAAGAAAGATCTTGCTGACTGAAATAAGTTCATTAGATGAAAACCAACAAAAATTGACAAGAACCACGAAAAGTTCTTGTATTTTAAGATAAAATCTTACTCTATTCAGGAAAAAACTTCCAGCTCGCTGAAATCTGTTCATTTGCTGAAAACCATCAAAACCACGAAAAGTTCTTGTATTTGAAGATAAAATCTTTTTGCTTTGAAGAAGAAAGATCTAGCTGACTGAAATAAGTTCATTTGATGAAAACCAACAAAAATTGACAAGAACCACGAAAAGTTCTTGTATTTTAAGATAAAATCTTACTCTATTAAGGAAAAAACTTCCAGCTCGCTGAAATCTGTTCATTTGCTGAAAACCAACAAAACCACCAAAAGTTCTTGTGTTTGAAGATAAAATCTTTTTTCTTTGAAGAAGAAAGATCGAGCTGACTGAAATAAGTTCATTAGATGAAAACCAACAAAAATTGACAAGAACCACGAAAAGTTCTTGTATTTTAAGATAAAATCTTACTCTATTAAAGAAAAAACTCCCAGCTCGCTGAAATATGTTCATTTGCTGAAAACCAACAAAACCACGAAAAGTTCTTGTATTTGAAGATAAAATCTTTTTTCTTTGAAGAAGAAAGATCTAGCTGACTGAAATAAGTTCATTAGATGAAAACCAACAAAAATTGACAAGAACCACGAAAAGTTCTTGTATTTTAAGATAAAATCTTACTCTATTAAGGAAAAAACTTCCAGCTCGCTGAAATATGTTCATTTGCTGAAAACCATCAAAACCACGAAAAGTTCTTGTATTTGAAGATAAAATCTTTTTGCTTTGAAGAAGAAAGATCTTGCTGACTGAAATAAGTTCATTAGATGAAAACCAACAAAAATTGACAAGAACCACGAAAAGTTCTTGTATTTTAAGATAAAATCTTACTCTGTTAAAGAAAAAACTCCCAGCTCGCTGAAATATGTTCATTTGCTGAAAAACAACAAAACCGCGAAAAGTTCTTGTATTTGAAGATAAAATCTTTTTGCTTTGAAGAAGAAAGATCTAGCTGACTGAAATAAGTTCATTAGATGAAAACCAACAAAAATTGACAAGAACCACGAAAAGTTCTTGTATTTTAAGATAAAATCTTACGCTATTAAAGAAAAAACTCCCAGCTCGCTGAAATATGTTCATTTGCTGAAAACCAACAAAACCACGAAAAGTTCTTGTATTTGAAGATAAAATCTTTTTGCTTTGAAGAAGAAAGATCTAGCTGACTGAAATAAGTTCATGAGATGAAAACCAACAAAAATTGACAAGAACCACGAAAAGTTCTTGTATTTTAAGATAAAATCTTACTCTATTAAGGAAAAAACTTCCAGCTCGCTGAAATATGTTCATTTGCTGAAAACCATCAAATCCACGAAAAATTCTTGTATTTGAAGATAAAATCTTTTTGCTTCGAAGAAGAAAGATCTAGCTGACTGAATAAGTTCATTAGATGAAAACCAACAAAAATTGAAAAAACCACGAAAAGTTCTTGTATTTTAAGATAAAATCTTAGGCTATTAGAGAAAAAACTTCCAGCTCGCTGAAATCTGTTCATTTGCTGAAAACCATCAAAACCACGAAAAGTTCTTGTATTTGAAGATAAAATCTTTTTGCTTTGAAGAAGAAAGATCTAGCTGACTGAAATAAGTTCATTAGATGAAAACCAACAAAAATTGACAAGAACCACGAAAAGTTCTTGTATTTTAAGATAAAATCTTACTCGATTCAGGAAAAAACTTCCAGCTCGCTGAAATATGTTCATTTGCTGAAAACCATCAAAACCACGAAAAGTTCTTGTATTTGAAGATAAAATCTTTTTGCTTTGAAGAAGAAAGATCTAGCTGATTGAAATAAGTTCATTAGATGAAAACCAACAAAAATTGACAAGAACCACGAAAAGTTCTTGTATTTTAAGATAAAATCTTACGCTATTAAAGAAAAAACTCCCAGCTCGCTGAAATATGTTCATTTGATGAAAACCAACAAAACCACCAAAAGTTCTTGTATTTGAAGATAAAATCTTTTTTCTTTGAAGAAGAAAGATCCAGCTGACTGAAATAAGTTCATTAGATGAAAACCAACAAAAATTGACAAGAACCACGAAAAGTTCTTGTATTTTAAGATAAAATCTTACGCTATTAAAGAAAAAACTCCCAGCTCGCTGAAATATGTTCATTTGCTGAAAAACAACAAAACCGCGAAAAGTTCTTGTATTTGAAGATAAAATCTTTTTGCTTTGAAGAAGAAAGATCTAGCTGACTGAAATAAGTTCATTAGATGAAAACCAACAAAAATTGACAAGAACCACGAAAAGTTCTTGTATTTTAAGATAAAATCTTACGCTATTAAAGAAAAAACTCCCAGCTCGCTGAAATATGTTCATTTGCTGAAAACCAACAAAACCACGAAAAGTTCTTGTATTTGAAGATAAAATCTTTTTCCTTTGAAGAAGAAAGATCTAGCTGACTGAAATAAGTTCATTAGATGAAAACCAACAAAAATTGACAAGAACCACGAAAAGTTCTTGTATTTTAAGATAAAATCTTACTCTATTAAGGAAAAAACTTCCAGCTCGCTGAAATATGTTCATTTGCTGAAAACCATCAAAACCACGAAAAGTTCTTGTATTTGAAGATAAAAACTTTTTGCTTTGAAGAAGAAAGATCTAGCTGACTGAAATAAGTTCATCAGATGAAAACCAACAAAAATTGAAAAAACCACGAAAAGTTCTTGTATTTTAAGATAAAATCTTAGGCTATTAAAGAAAAAACTTCCAGCTCGCTGAAATCTGTTCATTTGCTGAAAACCATCAAAACCACGAAAAGTTCTTGTATTTGAAGATAAAATCTTTTTGCTTTGAAGAAGAAAGATCTAGCTGACTGAAATAAGTTCATTACATGAAAACCAACAAAAATTGACAAGAACCACGAAAAGTTCTTGTATTTTAAGATAAAATCTTACGCTATTAAAGAAAAAACTCCCAGCTCGCTGAAATATGTTCATTTGCTGAAAACCAACAAAACCACGAAAAGTTCTTGTATTTGAAGATAAAATCTTTTTGCTTTGAAGAAGAAAGATCTAGCTGACTGAAATAAGTTCATTAGATGAAAACCAACAAAAATTGACAAGAACCACGAAAAGTTCTTGTATTTTAAGATAAAATCTTACGCTATTAAAGAAAAAACTCCCAGCTCGCTGAAATATGTTCATTTGCTGAAAACCAACAAAACCACGAAAAGTTCTTGTATTTGAAGATAAAATCTTTTTTCTTTGAAGAAGAAAGATCTAGCTGACTGAAATAAGTTCATCAGATGAAAACCAACAAAAATTGACAAGAACCACGAAAAGTTCTTGTATTTTAAGGTAAAATCTTACTCTATTAAGGAAAAAACTTCCAGCTCGCTGAAATATGTTCATTTGCTGAAAACCATCAAAACCACGAAAAGTTCTTGTATTTGAAGATAAAATCTTTTTGCTTTGAAGAAGAAAGATCTTGCTGACTGAAATAAGTTCATTAGATGAAAACCAACAAAAATTGACAAGAACCACGAAAAGTTCTTGTATTTTAAGATAAAATCTTACTCGATTCAGGAAAAAACTTCCAGCTTGCTGAAATATGTTCATTTGCTGAAAACCATCAAAACCACGAAAAGTTCTTGTATTTGAAGATAAAATCTTTTTGCTTTGAAGAAGAAAGATCTAGCTGACTGAAATAAGTTCATTAGATGAAAACCAACAAAAATTGACAAGAACCACGAAAAGTTCTTATATTTTAAGATAAAATCTTAGGCTATTAAAGAAAAAACTTCCAGCTCGCTGAAATCTGTTCATTTGCTGAAAACCATCAAAACCACGAAAAGTTCTTGTATTTGAAGATAAAATCTTTTTGCTTTGAAGAAGAAAGATCTAGCTGACTGAAATAAGTTCATTAGATGAAAACCAACAAAAATTGACAAGAACCACGAAAAGTTCTTGTATTTTAAGATAAAATCTTACTCTATTAAGGAAAAAACTTCCAGCTCGCTGAAATCTGTTCATTTGCTGAAAACCAACAAAACCACCAAAAGTTCTTGTATTTGAAGATAAAATCTTTTTGCTTTGAAGAAGAAAGATCCAGCTGACTGAAATAAGTTCATTAGATGAAAACCAACAAAAATTGACAAGAACCACGAAAAGTTCTTGTATTTTAAGATAAAATCTTACGCTATTAAAGAAAAAACTCCCAGCTCGCTGAAATATGTTCATTTGCTGAAAACCAACAAAACCACGAAAAGTTCTTGTATTTGAAGATAAAATCTTTTTTCTTTGAAGAAGAAAGATCTAGCTGACTGAAATAAGTTCATTAGATGAAAACCAACAAAAATTGACAAGAACCACGAAAAGTTCTTGTATTTTAAGATAAAATCTTACTCTATTAAGGAAAAAACTTCCAGCTCGCTGAAATATGTTCATTTGCTGAAAACCATCAAAACCACGAAAAGTTCTTGTATTTGAAGATAAAATCTTTTTGCTTTGAAGAAGAAAGATCTTGCTGACTGAAATAAGTTCATTAGATGAAAACCAACAAAAATTGACAAGAACCACGAAAAGTTCTTGTATTTTAAGATAAAATCTTACTCTGTTAAAGAAAAAACTCCCAGCTCGCTGAAATATGTTCATTTGCTGAAAAACAACAAAACCGCGAAAAGTTCTTGTATTTGAAGATAAAATCTTTTTTCTTTGAAGAAGAAAGATCTAGCTGACTGAAATAAGTTCATTAGATGAAAACCAACAAAAATTGACAAGAACCACGAAAAGTTCTTGTATTTTAAGATAAAATCTTACTCTATTCAGGAAAAAACTTCCAGCTTGCTGAAATATGTTCATTTGCTGAAAACCATCAAAACCACGAAAAGTTCTTGTATTTGAAGATAAAATCTTTTTGCTTTGAAGAAGAAAGATCTAGCTGACTGAAATAAGTTCATTAGATGAAAACCAACAAAAATTGACAAGAACCACGAAAAGTTCTTGTATTTTAAGATAAAATCTTACGCTATTAAAGAAAAAACTTCCAGCTCGCTGAAATCTGTTCATTTGCTGAAAACCATCAAAACCACGAAAAGTTCTTGTATTTGAAGATAAAATCTTTTTGCTTTGAAGAAGAAAGATCTAGCTGACTGAAATAAGTTCATTAGATGAAAACCAACAAAAATTGACAAGAACCACGAAAAGTTCTTGTATTTTAAGATAAAATCTTACTCTATTAAGGAAAAAACTTCCAGCTCGCTGAAATCTGTTCATTTGCTGAAAACCAACAAAACCACCAAAAGTTCTTGTATTTGAAGATAAAATCTTTTTGCTTTGAAGAAGAAAGATCCAGCTGACTGAAATAAGTTCATTAGATGAAAACCAACAAAAATTGACAAGAACCACGAAAAGTTCTTGTATTTTAAGATAAAATCTTACGCTATTAAAGAAAAAACTCCCAGCTCGCTGAAATATGTTCATTTGCTGAAAACCAACAAAACCACGAAAAGTTCTTGTATTTGAAGATAAAATCTTTTTTCTTTGAAGAAGAAAGATCTAGCTGACTGAAATAAGTTCATTAGATGAAAACCAACAAAAATTGACAAGAACCACGAAAAGTTCTTGTATTTTAAGATAAAATCTTACTCTATTAAGGAAAAAACTTCCAGCTCGCTGAAATATGTTCATTTGCTGAAAACCATCAAAACCACGAAAAGTTCTTGTATTTGAAGATAAAATCTTTTTGCTTTGAAGAAGAAAGATCTTGCTGACTGAAATAAGTTCATTAGATGAAAACCAACAAAAATTGACAAGAACCACGAAAAGTTCTTGTATTTTAAGATAAAATCTTACTCTGTTAAAGAAAAAACTCCCAGCTCGCTGAAATATGTTCATTTGCTGAAAAACAACAAAACCGCGAAAAGTTCTTGTATTTGAAGATAAAATCTTTTTGCTTTGAAGAAGAAAGATCTAGCTGACTGAAATAAGTTCATTAGATGAAAACCAACAAAAATTGACAAGAACCACGAAAAGTTCTTGTATTTTAAGATAAAATCTTACGCTATTAAAGAAAAAACTCCCAGCTCGCTGAAATATGTTCATTTGCTGAAAACCAACAAAACCACGAAAAGTTCTTGTATTTGAAGATAAAATCTTTTTGCTTTGAAGAAGAAAGATCTAGCTGACTGAAATAAGTTCATTAGATGAAAACCAACAAAAATTGAAAAAACCACGAAAAGTTCTTGTATTTTAAGATAAAATCTTAGGCTATTGGAGAAAAAACTTCCAGCTCGCTGAAATCTGTTCATTTGCTGAAAACCATCAAAACCACGAAAAGTTCTTGTATTTGAAGATAAAATCTTTTTGCTTTGAAGAAGAAAGATCTAGCTGACTGAAATAAGTTCATTAGATGAAAACCAACAAAAATTGACAAGAACCACGAAAAGTTCTTGTATTTTAAGATAAAATCTTACTCGATTCAGGAAAAAACTTCCAGCTCTCTGAAATATGTTCATTTGCTGAAAACCATCAAAACCACGAAAAGTTCTTGTATTTGAAGATAAAATCTTTTTGCTTTGAAGAAGAAAGATCTAGCTGACTGAAATAAGTTCATTAGATGAAAACCAACAAAAATTGACAAGAACCACGAAAAGTTCTTGTATTTTAAGATAAAATCTTACGCTATTAAAGAAAAAACTCCCAGCTCGCTGAAATATGTTCATTTGATGAAAACCAACAAAACCACCAAAAGTTCTTGTATTTGAAGATAAAATCTTTTTTCTTTGAAGAAGAAAGATCCAGCTGACTGAAATAAGTTCATTAGATGAAAACCAACAAAAATTGACAAGAACCACGAAAAGTTCTTGTATTTTAAGATAAAATCTTACGCTATTAAAGAAAAAACTCCCAGCTCGCTGAAATATGTTCATTTGCTGAAAAACAACAAAACCGCGAAAAGTTCTTGTATTTGAAGATAAAATCTTTTTGCTTTGAAGAAGAAAGATCCAGCTGACTGAAATAAGTTCATTCGATGAAAACCAACAAAAATTGACAAGAACCACGAAAAGTTCTTGTATTTTAAGATAAAATCTTACGCTATTAAAGAAAATACTCCCAGCTCGCTGAAATATGTTCATTTGCTGAAAACCAACAAAACCACGAAAAGTTCTTGTATTTGAAGATAAAATCTTTTTCCTTTGAAGAAGAAAGATCCAGCTGACTGAAATAAGTTCATTAGATGAAAACCAACAAAAATTGACAAGAACCACGAAAAGTTCTTGTATTTTAAGATAAAATCTTACTCTATTAAGGAAAAAACTTCCAGCTCGCTGAAATATGTTCATTTGCTGAAAACCATCAAAACCACGAAAAGTTCTTGTGTTTGAAGATAAAATCTTTTTGCTTTCAAGAAGAAAGATCTAGCTGACTGAAATAAGTTCATCAGATGAAAACCAACAAAAATTGAAAAAACCACGAAAAGTTCTTGTATTTTAAGATAAAATCTTAGGCTATTAAAGAAAAAACTTCCAGCTCGCTGAAATCTGTTCATTTGCTGAAAACCATCAAAACCACGAAAAGTTCTTGTATTTGAAGATAAAATCTTTTTGCTTTGAAGAAGAAAGATCTAGCTGACTGAAATAAGTTCATTAGATGAAAACCAACAAAAATTGACAAGAACCACGAAAAGTTCTTGTATTTTAAGATAAAATCTTACTCGATTCAGGAAAAAACTTCCAGCTCGCTGAAATATGTTCATTTGCTGAAAACCATCAAAACCACGAAAAGTTCTTGTATTTGAAGATAAAATCTTTTTGCTTTGAAGAAGAAAGATCTAGCTGACTGAAATAAGTTCATTAGATGAAAACCAACAAAAATTGACAAGAACCACGAAAAGTTCTTGTATTTTAAGATAAAATCTTACGCTATTAAAGAAAAAACTCCCAGCTCGCTGAAATATGTTCATTTGCTGAAAACCAACAAAACCACGAAAAGTTCTTGTATTTGAAGATAAAATCTTTTTTCTTTGAAGAAGAAAGATCTAGCTGACTGAAATAAGTTCATTAGATGAAAACCAACAAAAATTGACAAGAACCACGAAAAGTTCTTGTATTTTAAGATAAAATCTTACTCTATTAAGGAAAAAACTTGCAGCTCGCTGAAATATGTTCATTTGCTGAAAACCATCAAAACCACGAAAAGTTCTTGAATTTGAAGATAAAATCTTTTTGCTTTGAAGAAGAAAGATCTAGCTGACTGAAATAAGTTCATTAGATGAAAACCAACAAAAATTGACAAGAACCACGAAAAGTTCTTGTATTTTAAGATAAAATCTTACTCTATTAAGGAAAAAACTTCCAGCTCGCTGAAATATGTTCGTTTGCTGAAAACCATCAAAACCACGAAAAGTTCTTGTATTTGAAGATAAAATCTTTTTGCTTTGAAGAAGAAAGATCTAGCTGACTGAAATAAGTTCATTAGATGAAAACCAACAAAAATTGACAAGAACCACGAAAAGTTCTTGTATTTTAAGATAAAATCTTACTCTATTAAGGAAAAAACTTCCAGCTCGCTGAAATATGTTCATTTGCTGAAAACCATCAAAACCACGAAAAGTTCTTGTATTTGAAGATAAAATCTTTTTGCTTTGAAGAAGAAAGATCTAGCTGACTGAAATAAGTTCATTAGATGAAAACCAACAAAAATTGACAAGAACCACGAAAAGTTCTTGTATTTTAAGATAAAATCTTACGCTATTAAAGAAAAAACTCCCAGATCACTGAAATATGTTCATTTGCTGAAAACCAACAAAACCACGAAAAGTTCTTGTATTTGAAGATAAAATCTTTTTTCTTTGAAGAAGAAAGATCTAGCTGACTGAAATAAGTTCATTAGATGAAAACCAACAAAAATTGACAAGAGCCACGAAAAGTTCTTGTATTTTAAGATAAAATCTTACTCTATTAAGGAAAAAACTTCCAGCTCGCTGAAATCTGTTCATTTGCTGAAAACCATGAAAACCACGAAAAGTTCTTGTATTTGAAGATAAAATCTTTTTGCTTTGAAGAAGAAAGATCTAGCTGACTGAAATAAGTTCATGAGATGAAAACCAACAAAAATTGACAAGAACCACGAAAAGTTCTTGTATTTTAAGATAAAATCTTACTGTATTAAGGAAAAAACTTCCAGCTCGCTGAAATATGTTCATTTGCTGAAAACCATCAAAACCACGAAAAGTTCTTGTATTTGAAGATAAAATCTTTTTCCTTTGAAGAAGAAAGATCTAGCTGACTGAAATAAGTTCATTAGATGAAAACCAACAAAAATTGACAAGAACCACGAAAAGTTCTTGTATTTTAAGATAAAATCTTACTCTATTAAGGAAAAAACTTCCAGCTCGCTGAAATATGTTCATTTGCTGAAAACCATCAAAACCACGAAAAGTTCTTGTATTTGAAGATAAAATCTTTTTGCTTTGAAGAAGAAAGATCCAGCTGACTGAAATAAGTTCATCAGATGAAAACCAACAAAAATTGAAAAAACCACGAAAAGTTCTTGTATTTTAAGATAAAATCTTAGGCTATTAAAGAAAAAACTTCCAGCTCGCTGAAATCTGTTCATTTGCTGAAAACCATCAAAACCACGAAAAGTTCTTGTATTTGAAGATAAAATCTTTTTGCTTTGAAGAAGAAAGATCTAGCTGACTGAAATAAGTTCATTAGATGAAAACCAACAAAAATTGACAAGAACCACGAAAAGTTCTTGTATTTTAAGATAAAATCTTACTCGATTCAGGAAAAAACTTCCAGCTCGCTGAAATATGTTCATTTGCTGAAAACCATCAAAACCACGAAAAGTTCTTGTATTTGAAGATAAAATCTTTTTGCTTTGAAGAAGAAAGATCTAGCTGACTGAAATAAGTTCATTAGATGAAAACCAACAAAAATTGACAAGAACCACGAAAAGTTCTTGTATTTTAAGATAAAATCTTACTCTATTAAGGAAAAAACTTCCAGCTCGCTGAAATATGTTCATTTGCTGAAAACCATCAAAACCACGAAAAGTTCTTGTATTTGAAGATAAAATCTTTTTGCTTTGAAGAAGAAAGATCTAGCTGACTGAAATAAGTTCATTAGATGAAAACCAACAAAAATTGACAAGAGCCACGAAAAGTTCTTGTATTTTAAGATAAAATCTTACTGTATTAAGGAAAAAACTTCCAGCTCGCTGAAATATGTTCATTTGCTGAAAACCATCAAAACCACGAAAAGTTCTTGTATTTGAAGATAAAATCTTTTTGCTTTGAAGAAGAAAGATCTAGCTGACTGAAATAAGTTCATTAGATGAAAACCAACAAAAATTGACAAGAACCACGAAAAGTTCTTGTATTTTAAGATAAAATCTTACTCGATTCAGGAAAAAACTTCCAGCTCGCTGAAATATGTTCATTTGCTGAAAACCATCAAAACCACGAAAAGTTCTTGTATTTGAAGATAAAATCTTTTTGCTTTGAAGAAGAAAGATCTAGCTGACTGAAATAAGTTCATTAGATGAAAACCAACAAAAATTGACAAGAACCACGAAAAGTTCTTGTATTTTAAGATAAAATCTTACTCTATTAAGGAAAAAACTTCCAGCTCGCTGAAATATGTTCATTTGCTGAAAACCATCAAAACCACGAAAAGTTCTTGTATTTGAAGATAAAATCTTTTTGCTTTGAAGAAGAAAGATCTAGCTGACTGAAATAAGTTCATTAGATGAAAACCAACAAAAATTGACAAGAGCCACGAAAAGTTCTTGTATTTTAAGATAAAATCTTACGCTATTAAGGAAAAAACTTCCAGCTCGCTGAAATCTGTTCATTTGCTGAAAACGATGAAAACCACGAAAAGTTCTTGTATTTGAAGATAAAATCTTTTTGCTTTGAAGAAGAAAGATCTAGCTGACTGAAATAAGTTCATGAGATGAAAACCAACAAAAATTGACAAGAACCACGAAAAGTTCTTGTATTTTAAGATAAAATCTTACTGTATTAAGGAAAAAACTTCCAGCTCGCTGAAATCTGTTCATTTGCTGAAAACCATGAAAACCACGAAAAGTTCTTGTATTTGAAGATAAAATCTTTTTGCTTTGAAGAAGAAAGATCTAGCTGACTGAAATAAGTTCATGAGATGAAAACCAACAAAAATTGACAAGAACCACGAAAAGTTCTTGTATTTTAAGATAAAATCTTACGCTATTAAAGAAAAAACTCCCAGCTCGCTGAAATATGTTCATTTGCTGAAAACCAACAAAACCACGAAAAGTTCTTGTATTTGAAGATAAAATCTTTTTTCTTTGAAGAAGAAAGATCTAGCTGACTGAAATAAGTTCATTAGATGAAAACCAACAAAAATTGACAAGAACCACGAAAAGTTCTTGTATTTTAAGATAAAATCTTACTCTATTAAGGAAAAAACTTGCAGCTCGCTGAAATATGTTCATTTGCTGAAAACCATCAAAACCACGAAAAGTTCTTGTATTTGAAGATAAAATCTTTTTGCTTTGAAGAAGAAAGATCTAGCTGACTGAAATAAGTTCATTAGATGAAAACCAACAAAAATTGACAAGAACCACGAAAAGTTCTTGTATTTTAAGATAAAATCTTACGCTATTAAAGAAAAAACTCCCAGATCGCTGAAATATGTTCATTTGCTGAAAACCAACAAAACCACGAAAAGTTCTTGTATTTGAAGATAAAATCTTTTTTCTTTGAAGAAGAAAGATCTAGCTGACTGAAATAAGTTCATTAGATGAAAACCAACAAAAATTGACAAGAGCCACGAAAAGTTCTTGTATTTTAAGATAAAATCTTACTCTATTAAGGAAAAAACTTCCAGCTCGCTGAAATCTGTTCATTTGCTGAAAACCATGAAAACCACGAAAAGTTCTTGTATTTGAAGATAAAATCTTTTTGCTTTGAAGAAGAAAGATCTAGCTGACTGAAATAAGTTCATGAGATGAAAACCAACAAAAATTGACAAGAACCACGAAAAGTTCTTGTATTTTAAGATAAAATCTTACTGTATTAAGGAAAAAACTTCCAGCTCGCTGGAATATGTTCATTTGCTGAAAACCATCAAAACCTCGAAAAGTTCTTGTTTTTGAAGATAAAATCTTTTTGCTTTGAAGAAGAAAGATCTAGCTGACTGAAATAAGTTCATGAGATGAAAACCAACAAAAATTGACAAGAACCATGAAAAGTTCTTGTATTTTAAGATAAAATCTTACTCTATTAAGGAAAAAACTTCCAGCTCGCTGAAATATGTTCATTTGCTGAAAACCATCAAAACCACGAAAAGTTCTTGTATTTGAAGATAAAATCTTTTTGCTTTGAAGAAGAAAGATCCAGCTGACTGAAATAAGTTCATCAGATGAAAACCAACAAAAATTGAAAAAACCACGAAAAGTTCTTGTATTTTAAGATAAAATCTTACGCTATTAAAGAAAAAACTTCCAGCTCGCTGAAATCTGTTCATTTGCTGAAAACCATCAAAACCACGAAAAGTTCTTGTATTTGAAGATAAAATCTTTTTGCTTTGAAGAAGAAAGATCTAGCTGACTGAAATAAGTTCATTAGATGAAAACCAACAAAAATTGACAAGAACCACGAAAAGTTCTTGTATTTTAAGATAAAATCTTACTCGATTCAGGAAAAAACTTCCAGCTCGCTGAAATATGTTCATTTGCTGAAAACCATCAAAACCACGAAAAGTTCTTGTATTTGAAGATAAAATCTTTTTGCTTTGAAGAAGAAAGATCTAGCTGACTGAAATAAGTTCATTAGATGAAAACCAACAAAAATTGACAAGAACCACGAAAAGTTCTTGTATTTTAAGATAAAATCTTACGCTATTAAAGAAAAAACTCCCAGCTCGCTGAAATATGTTCATTTGCTGAAAACCAACAAAACCACGAAAAGTTCTTGTATTTGAAGATAAAATCTTTTTTCTTTGAAGAAGAAAGATCTAGCTGACTGAAATAAGTTCATTAGATGAAAACCAACAAAAATTGACAAGAACCACGAAAAGTTCTTGTATTTTAAGATAAAATCTTACTCTTTTAAGGAAAAAACTTGCAGCTCGCTGAAATATGTTCATTTGCTGAAAACCATCAAAACCACGAAAAGTTCTTGTATTTGAAGATAAAATCTTTTTGCTTTGAAGAAGAAAGATCTAGCTGACTGAAATAAGTTCATTAGATGAAAACCAACAAAAATTGACAAGAACCACGAAAAGTTCTTGTATTTTAAGATAAAATCTTACGCTATTAAAGAAAAAACTCCCAGATCGCTGAAATATGTTCATTTGCTGAAAACCAACAAAACCACGAAAAGTTCTTGTATTTGAAGATAAAATCTTTTTTCTTTGAAGAAGAAAGATCTAGCTGACTGAAATAAGTTCATTAGATGAAAACCAACAAAAATTGACAAGAGCCACGAAAAGTTCTTGTATTTTAAGATAAAATCTTACTCTATTAAGGAAAAAACTTCCAGCTCGCTGAAATCTGTTCATTTGCTGAAAACCATGAAAACCACGAAAAGTTCTTGTATTTGAAGATAAAATCTTTTTGCTTTGAAGAAGAAAGATCTAGCTGACTGAAATAAGTTCATGAGATGAAAACCAACAAAAATTGACAAGAACCACGAAAAGTTCTTGTATTTTAAGATAAAATCTTACTCGATTCAGGAAAAAACTTCCAGCTCGCTGAAATATGTTCATTTGCTGAAAACCATCAAAACCACGAAAAGTTCTTGTATTTGAAGATAAAATCTTTTTGCTTTGAAGAAGAAAGATCTAGCTGACTGAAATAAGTTCATTAGATGAAAACCAACAAAAATTGACAAGAACCACGAAAAGTTCTTGTATTTTAAGATAAAATCTTACGCTATTAAAGAAAAAACTCCCAGCTCGCTGAAATATGTTCATTTGCTGAAAACCAACAAAACCACGAAAAGTTCTTGTATTTGAAGATAAAATCTATTTTCTTTGAAGAAGAAAGATCTAGCTGACTGAAATAAGTTCATTAGATGAAAACCAACAAAAATTGACAAGAACCACGAAAAGTTCTTGTATTTTAAGATAAAATCTTACTCTATTAAGGAAAAAACTTGCAGCTCGCTGAAATATGTTCATTTGCTGAAAACCATCAAAACCACGAAAAGTTCTTGTATTTGAAGATAAAATCTTTTTGCTTTGAAGAAGAAAGATCTAGCTGACTGAAATAAGTTCATTAGATGAAAACCAACAAAAATTGACAAGAACCACGAAAAGTTCTTGTATTTTAAGATAAAATCTTACGCTATTAAAGAAAAAACTCCCAGATCGCTGAAATATGTTCATTTGCTGAAAACCAACAAAACCACGAAAAGTTCTTGTATTTGAAGATAAAATCTTTTTTCTTTGAAGAAGAAAGATCTAGCTGACTGAAATAAGTTCATTAGATGAAAACCAACAAAAATTGACAAGAGCCACGAAAAGTTCTTGTATTTTAAGATAAAATCTTACTCTATTAAGGAAAAAACTTCCAGCTCGCTGAAATCTGTTCATTTGCTGAAAACCATGAAAACCACGAAAAGTTCTTGTATTTGAAGATAAAATCTTTTTGCTTTGAAGAAGAAAGATCTAGCTGACTGAAATAAGTTCATGAGATGAAAACCAACAAAAATTGACAAGAACCATGAAAAGTTCTTGTATTTTAAGATAAAATCTTACTCTATTAAGGAAAAAACTTCCAGCTCGCTGAAATATGTTCATTTGCTGAAAACCATCAAAACCACGAAAAGTTCTTGTATTTGAAGATAAAATCTTACGCTATTAAAGAAAAAACTCCCAGCTCGCTGAAATATGTTCATTTGCTGAAAACCAACAAAACCACGAAAAGTTCTTGTATTTGAAGATAAAATCTTTTTGCTTTGAAGAAGAAAGATCTAGCTGACTGAAATAAGTTCATTAGATGAAAACCAACAAAAATTGACAAGAACCACGAAAAGTTCTTGTATTTTAAGATAAAATCTTACGCTATTAAAGAAAAAACTCCCAGCTCGCTGAAATATGTTCATTTGCTGAAAACCAACAAAACCACGAAAAGTTCTTGTATTTGAAGATAAAATCTTTTTTCTTTGAAGAAGAAAGATCTAGCTGACTGAAATAAGTTCATCAGATGAAAACCAACAAAAATTGACAAGAACCACGAAAAGTTCTTGTATTTTAAGGTAAAATCTTACTCTATTAAGGAAAAAACTTCCAGCTCGCTGAAATATGTTCATTTGCTGAAAACCATCAAAACCACGAAAAGTTCTTGTATTTGAAGATAAAATCTTTTTGCTTTGAAGAAGAAAGATCTTGCTGACTGAAATAAGTTCATTAGATGAAAACCAACAAAAATTGACAAGAACCACGAAAAGTTCTTGTATTTTAAGATAAAATCTTACTCGATTCAGGAAAAAACTTCCAGCTTGCTGAAATATGTTCATTTGCTGAAAACCATCAAAACCACGAAAAGTTCTTGTATTTGAAGATAAAATCTTTTTGCTTTGAAGAAGAAAGATCTAGCTGACTGAAATAAGTTCATTAGATGAAAACCAACAAAAATTGACAAGAACCACGAAAAGTTCTTATATTTTAAGATAAAATCTTAGGCTATTAAAGAAAAAACTTCCAGCTCGCTGAAATCTGTTCATTTGCTGAAAACCATCAAAACCACGAAAAGTTCTTGTATTTGAAGATAAAATCTTTTTGCTTTGAAGAAGAAAGATCTAGCTGACTGAAATAAGTTCATTAGATGAAAACCAACAAAAATTGACAAGAACCACGAAAAGTTCTTGTATTTTAAGATAAAATCTTACTCTATTAAGGAAAAAACTTCCAGCTCGCTGAAATCTGTTCATTTGCTGAAAACCAACAAAACCACCAAAAGTTCTTGTATTTGAAGATAAAATCTTTTTGCTTTGAAGAAGAAAGATCCAGCTGACTGAAATAAGTTCATTAGATGAAAACCAACAAAAATTGACAAGAACCACGAAAAGTTCTTGTATTTTAAGATAAAATCTTACGCTATTAAAGAAAAAACTCCCAGCTCGCTGAAATATGTTCATTTGCTGAAAACCAACAAAACCACGAAAAGTTCTTGTATTTGAAGATAAAATCTTTTTTCTTTGAAGAAGAAAGATCTAGCTGACTGAAATAAGTTCATTAGATGAAAACCAACAAAAATTGACAAGAACCACGAAAAGTTCTTGTATTTTAAGATAAAATCTTACTCTATTAAGGAAAAAACTTCCAGCTCGCTGAAATATGTTCATTTGCTGAAAACCATCAAAACCACGAAAAGTTCTTGTATTTGAAGATAAAATCTTTTTGCTTTGAAGAAGAAAGATCTTGCTGACTGAAATAAGTTCATTAGATGAAAACCAACAAAAATTGACAAGAACCACGAAAAGTTCTTGTATTTTAAGATAAAATCTTACTCTGTTAAAGAAAAAACTCCCAGCTCGCTGAAATATGTTCATTTGCTGAAAAACAACAAAACCGCGAAAAGTTCTTGTATTTGAAGATAAAATCTTTTTGCTTTGAAGAAGAAAGATCTAGCTGACTGAAATAAGTTCATTAGATGAAAACCAACAAAAATTGACAAGAACCACGAAAAGTTCTTGTATTTTAAGATAAAATCTTACTCTATTCAGGAAAAAACTTCCAGCTTGCTGAAATATGTTCATTTGCTGAAAACCATCAAAACCACGAAAAGTTCTTGTATTTGAAGATAAAATCTTTTTGCTTTGAAGAAGAAAGATCTAGCTGACTGAAATAAGTTCATTAGATGAAAACCAACAAAAATTGACAAGAACCACGAAAAGTTCTTGTATTTTAAGATAAAATCTTACGCTATTAAAGAAAAAACTTCCAGCTCGCTGAAATCTGTTCATTTGCTGAAAACCATCAAAACCACGAAAAGTTCTTGTATTTGAAGATAAAATCTTTTTGCTTTGAAGAAGAAAGATCTAGCTGACTGAAATAAGTTCATTAGATGAAAACCAACAAAAATTGACAAGAACCACGAAAAGTTCTTGTATTTTAAGATAAAATCTTACTCTATTAAGGAAAAAACTTCCAGCTCGCTGAAATCTGTTCATTTGCTGAAAACCAACAAAACCACCAAAAGTTCTTGTATTTGAAGATAAAATCTTTTTGCTTTGAAGAAGAAAGATCCAGCTGACTGAAATAAGTTCATTAGATGAAAACCAACAAAAATTGACAAGAACCACGAAAAGTTCTTGTATTTTAAGATAAAATCTTACGCTATTAAAGAAAAAACTCCCAGCTCGCTGAAATATGTTCATTTGCTGAAAACCAACAAAACCACGAAAAGTTCTTGTATTTGAAGATAAAATCTTTTTTCTTTGAAGAAGAAAGATCTAGCTGACTGAAATAAGTTCATTAGATGAAAACCAACAAAAATTGACAAGAACCACGAAAAGTTCTTGTATTTTAAGATAAAATCTTACTCTATTAAGGAAAAAACTTCCAGCTCGCTGAAATATGTTCATTTGCTGAAAACCATCAAAACCACGAAAAGTTCTTGTATTTGAAGATAAAATCTTTTTGCTTTGAAGAAGAAAGATCTTGCTGACTGAAATAAGTTCATTAGATGAAAACCAACAAAAATTGACAAGAACCACGAAAAGTTCTTGTATTTTAAGATAAAATCTTACTCTGTTAAAGAAAAAACTCCCAGCTCGCTGAAATATGTTCATTTGCTGAAAAACAACAAAACCGCGAAAAGTTCTTGTATTTGAAGATAAAATCTTTTTGCTTTGAAGAAGAAAGATCTAGCTGACTGAAATAAGTTCATTAGATGAAAACCAACAAAAATTGACAAGAACCACGAAAAGTTCTTGTATTTTAAGATAAAATCTTACGCTATTAAAGAAAAAACTCCCAGCTCGCTGAAATATGTTCATTTGCTGAAAACCAACAAAACCACGAAAAGTTCTTGTATTTGAAGATAAAATCTTTTTGCTTTGAAGAAGAAAGATCTAGCTGACTGAAATAAGTTCATTAGATGAAAACCAACAAAAATTGAAAAAACCACGAAAAGTTCTTGTATTTTAAGATAAAATCTTAGGCTATTGGAGAAAAAACTTCCAGCTCGCTGAAATCTGTTCATTTGCTGAAAACCATCAAAACCACGAAAAGTTCTTGTATTTGAAGATAAAATCTTTTTGCTTTGAAGAAGAAAGATCTAGCTGACTGAAATAAGTTCATTAGATGAAAACCAACAAAAATTGACAAGAACCACGAAAAGTTCTTGTATTTTAAGATAAAATCTTACTCGATTCAGGAAAAAACTTCCAGCTCTCTGAAATATGTTCATTTGCTGAAAACCATCAAAACCACGAAAAGTTCTTGTATTTGAAGATAAAATCTTTTTGCTTTGAAGAAGAAAGATCTAGCTGACTGAAATAAGTTCATTAGATGAAAACCAACAAAAATTGACAAGAACCACGAAAAGTTCTTGTATTTTAAGATAAAATCTTACGCTATTAAAGAAAAAACTCCCAGCTCGCTGAAATATGTTCATTTGATGAAAACCAACAAAACCACCAAAAGTTCTTGTATTTGAAGATAAAATCTTTTTTCTTTGAAGAAGAAAGATCCAGCTGACTGAAATAAGTTCATTAGATGAAAACCAACAAAAATTGACAAGAACCACGAAAAGTTCTTGTATTTTAAGATAAAATCTTACGCTATTAAAGAAAAAACTCCCAGCTCGCTGAAATATGTTCATTTGCTGAAAAACAACAAAACCGCGAAAAGTTCTTGTATTTGAAGATAAAATCTTTTTGCTTTGAAGAAGAAAGATCCAGCTGACTGAAATAAGTTCATTCGATGAAAACCAACAAAAATTGACAAGAACCACGAAAAGTTCTTGTATTTTAAGATAAAATCTTACGCTATTAAAGAAAATACTCCCAGCTCGCTGAAATATGTTCATTTGCTGAAAACCAACAAAACCACGAAAAGTTCTTGTATTTGAAGATAAAATCTTTTTCCTTTGAAGAAGAAAGATCCAGCTGACTGAAATAAGTTCATTAGATGAAAACCAACAAAAATTGACAAGAACCACGAAAAGTTCTTGTATTTTAAGATAAAATCTTACTCTATTAAGGAAAAAACTTCCAGCTCGCTGAAATATGTTCATTTGCTGAAAACCATCAAAACCACGAAAAGTTCTTGTGTTTGAAGATAAAATCTTTTTGCTTTCAAGAAGAAAGATCTAGCTGACTGAAATAAGTTCATCAGATGAAAACCAACAAAAATTGAAAAAACCACGAAAAGTTCTTGTATTTTAAGATAAAATCTTAGGCTATTAAAGAAAAAACTTCCAGCTCGCTGAAATCTGTTCATTTGCTGAAAACCATCAAAACCACGAAAAGTTCTTGTATTTGAAGATAAAATCTTTTTGCTTTGAAGAAGAAAGATCTAGCTGACTGAAATAAGTTCATTAGATGAAAACCAACAAAAATTGACAAGAACCACGAAAAGTTCTTGTATTTTAAGATAAAATCTTACGCGATTCAGGAAAAAACTTCCAGCTCGCTGAAATATGTTCATTTGCTGAAAACCATCAAAACCACGAAAAGTTCTTGTATTTGAAGATAAAATCTTTTTGCTTTGAAGAAGAAAGATCTAGCTGACTGAAATAAGTTCATTAGATGAAAACCAACAAAAATTGACAAGAACCACGAAAAGTTCTTGTATTTTAAGATAAAATCTTACGCTATTAAAGAAAAAACTCCCAGCTCGCTGAAATATGTTCATTTGCTGAAAACCAACAAAACCACGAAAAGTTCTTGTATTTGAAGATAAAATCTTTTTTCTTTGAAGAAGAAAGATCTAGCTGACTGAAATAAGTTCATTAGATGAAAACCAACAAAAATTGACAAGAACCACGAAAAGTTCTTGTATTTTAAGATAAAATCTTACTCTATTAAGGAAAAAACTTGCAGCTCGCTGAAATATGTTCATTTGCTGAAAACCATCAAAACCACGAAAAGTTCTTGAATTTGAAGATAAAATCTTTTTGCTTTGAAGAAGAAAGATCTAGCTGACTGAAATAAGTTCATTAGATGAAAACCAACAAAAATTGACAAGAACCACGAAAAGTTCTTGTATTTTAAGATAAAATCTTACTCTATTAAGGAAAAAACTTCCAGCTCGCTGAAATATGTTCGTTTGCTGAAAACCATCAAAACCACGAAAAGTTCTTGTATTTGAAGATAAAATCTTTTTGCTTTGAAGAAGAAAGATCTAGCTGACTGAAATAAGTTCATTAGATGAAAACCAACAAAAATTGACAAGAACCACGAAAAGTTCTTGTATTTTAAGATAAAATCTTACTCTATTAAGGAAAAAACTTCCAGCTCGCTGAAATATGTTCATTTGCTGAAAACCATCAAAACCACGAAAAGTTCTTGTATTTGAAGATAAAATCTTTTTGCTTTGAAGAAGAAAGATCTAGCTGACTGAAATAAGTTCATTAGATGAAAACCAACAAAAATTGACAAGAACCACGAAAAGTTCTTGTATTTTAAGATAAAATCTTACGCTATTAAAGAAAAAACTCCCAGATCACTGAAATATGTTCATTTGCTGAAAACCAACAAAACCACGAAAAGTTCTTGTATTTGAAGATAAAATCTTTTTTCTTTGAAGAAGAAAGATCTAGCTGACTGAAATAAGTTCATTAGATGAAAACCAACAAAAATTGACAAGAGCCACGAAAAGTTCTTGTATTTTAAGATAAAATCTTACTCTATTAAGGAAAAAACTTCCAGCTCGCTGAAATCTGTTCATTTGCTGAAAACCATGAAAACCACGAAAAGTTCTTGTATTTGAAGATAAAATCTTTTTGCTTTGAAGAAGAAAGATCTAGCTGACTGAAATAAGTTCATGAGATGAAAACCAACAAAAATTGACAAGAACCACGAAAAGTTCTTGTATTTTAAGATAAAATCTTACTGTATTAAGGAAAAAACTTCCAGCTCGCTGAAATATGTTCATTTGCTGAAAACCATCAAAACCACGAAAAGTTCTTGTATTTGAAGATAAAATCTTTTTCCTTTGAAGAAGAAAGATCTAGCTGACTGAAATAAGTTCATTAGATGAAAACCAACAAAAATTGACAAGAACCACGAAAAGTTCTTGTATTTTAAGATAAAATCTTACTCTATTAAGGAAAAAACTTCCAGCTCGCTGAAATATGTTCATTTGCTGAAAACCATCAAAACCACGAAAAGTTCTTGTATTTGAAGATAAAATCTTTTTGCTTTGAAGAAGAAAGATCCAGCTGACTGAAATAAGTTCATCAGATGAAAACCAACAAAAATTGAAAAAACCACGAAAAGTTCTTGTATTTTAAGATAAAATCTTAGGCTATTAAAGAAAAAACTTCCAGCTCGCTGAAATCTGTTCATTTGCTGAAAACCATCAAAACCACGAAAAGTTCTTGTATTTGAAGATAAAATCTTTTTGCTTTGAAGAAGAAAGATCTAGCTGACTGAAATAAGTTCATTAGATGAAAACCAACAAAAATTGACAAGAACCACGAAAAGTTCTTGTATTTTAAGATAAAATCTTACTCGATTCAGGAAAAAACTTCCAGCTCGCTGAAATATGTTCATTTGCTGAAAACCATCAAAACCACGAAAAGTTCTTGTATTTGAAGATAAAATCTTTTTGCTTTGAAGAAGAAAGATCTAGCTGACTGAAATAAGTTCATTAGATGAAAACCAACAAAAATTGACAAGAACCACGAAAAGTTCTTGTATTTTAAGATAAAATCTTACTCTATTAAGGAAAAAACTTCCAGCTCGCTGAAATATGTTCATTTGCTGAAAACCATCAAAACCACGAAAAGTTCTTGTATTTGAAGATAAAATCTTTTTGCTTTGAAGAAGAAAGATCTAGCTGACTGAAATAAGTTCATTAGATGAAAACCAACAAAAATTGACAAGAGCCACGAAAAGTTCTTGTATTTTAAGATAAAATCTTACTGTATTAAGGAAAAAACTTCCAGCTCGCTGAAATATGTTCATTTGCTGAAAACCATCAAAACCACGAAAAGTTCTTGTATTTGAAGATAAAATCTTTTTGCTTTGAAGAAGAAAGATCTAGCTGACTGAAATAAGTTCATTAGATGAAAACCAACAAAAATTGACAAGAACCACGAAAAGTTCTTGTATTTTAAGATAAAATCTTACTCGATTCAGGAAAAAACTTCCAGCTCGCTGAAATATGTTCATTTGCTGAAAACCATCAAAACCACGAAAAGTTCTTGTATTTGAAGATAAAATCTTTTTGCTTTGAAGAAGAAAGATCTAGCTGACTGAAATAAGTTCATTAGATGAAAACCAACAAAAATTGACAAGAACCACGAAAAGTTCTTGTATTTTAAGATAAAATCTTACTCTATTAAGGAAAAAACTTCCAGCTCGCTGAAATATGTTCATTTGCTGAAAACCATCAAAACCACGAAAAGTTCTTGTATTTGAAGATAAAATCTTTTTGCTTTGAAGAAGAAAGATCTAGCTGACTGAAATAAGTTCATTAGATGAAAACCAACAAAAATTGACAAGAGCCACGAAAAGTTCTTGTATTTTAAGATAAAATCTTACGCTATTAAGGAAAAAACTTCCAGCTCGCTGAAATCTGTTCATTTGCTGAAAACGATGAAAACCACGAAAAGTTCTTGTATTTGAAGATAAAATCTTTTTGCTTTGAAGAAGAAAGATCTAGCTGACTGAAATAAGTTCATGAGATGAAAACCAACAAAAATTGACAAGAACCACGAAAAGTTCTTGTATTTTAAGATAAAATCTTACTGTATTAAGGAAAAAACTTCCAGCTCGCTGAAATCTGTTCATTTGCTGAAAACCATGAAAACCACGAAAAGTTCTTGTATTTGAAGATAAAATCTTTTTGCTTTGAAGAAGAAAGATCTAGCTGACTGAAATAAGTTCATGAGATGAAAACCAACAAAAATTGACAAGAACCACGAAAAGTTCTTGTATTTTAAGATAAAATCTTACGCTATTAAAGAAAAAACTCCCAGCTCGCTGAAATATGTTCATTTGCTGAAAACCAACAAAACCACGAAAAGTTCTTGTATTTGAAGATAAAATCTTTTTTCTTTGAAGAAGAAAGATCTAGCTGACTGAAATAAGTTCATTAGATGAAAACCAACAAAAATTGACAAGAACCACGAAAAGTTCTTGTATTTTAAGATAAAATCTTACTCTATTAAGGAAAAAACTTGCAGCTCGCTGAAATATGTTCATTTGCTGAAAACCATCAAAACCACGAAAAGTTCTTGTATTTGAAGATAAAATCTTTTTGCTTTGAAGAAGAAAGATCTAGCTGACTGAAATAAGTTCATTAGATGAAAACCAACAAAAATTGACAAGAACCACGAAAAGTTCTTGTATTTTAAGATAAAATCTTACGCTATTAAAGAAAAAACTCCCAGATCGCTGAAATATGTTCATTTGCTGAAAACCAACAAAACCACGAAAAGTTCTTGTATTTGAAGATAAAATCTTTTTTCTTTGAAGAAGAAAGATCTAGCTGACTGAAATAAGTTCATTAGATGAAAACCAACAAAAATTGACAAGAGCCACGAAAAGTTCTTGTATTTTAAGATAAAATCTTACTCTATTAAGGAAAAAACTTCCAGCTCGCTGAAATCTGTTCATTTGCTGAAAACCATGAAAACCACGAAAAGTTCTTGTATTTGAAGATAAAATCTTTTTGCTTTGAAGAAGAAAGATCTAGCTGACTGAAATAAGTTCATGAGATGAAAACCAACAAAAATTGACAAGAACCACGAAAAGTTCTTGTATTTTAAGATAAAATCTTACTGTATTAAGGAAAAAACTTCCAGCTCGCTGGAATATGTTCATTTGCTGAAAACCATCAAAACCTCGAAAAGTTCTTGTTTTTGAAGATAAAATCTTTTTGCTTTGAAGAAGAAAGATCTAGCTGACTGAAATAAGTTCATGAGATGAAAACCAACAAAAATTGACAAGAACCATGAAAAGTTCTTGTATTTTAAGATAAAATCTTACTCTATTAAGGAAAAAACTTCCAGCTCGCTGAAATATGTTCATTTGCTGAAAACCATCAAAACCACGAAAAGTTCTTGTATTTGAAGATAAAATCTTTTTGCTTTGAAGAAGAAAGATCCAGCTGACTGAAATAAGTTCATCAGATGAAAACCAACAAAAATTGAAAAAACCACGAAAAGTTCTTGTATTTTAAGATAAAATCTTACGCTATTAAAGAAAAAACTTCCAGCTCGCTGAAATCTGTTCATTTGCTGAAAACCATCAAAACCACGAAAAGTTCTTGTATTTGAAGATAAAATCTTTTTGCTTTGAAGAAGAAAGATCTAGCTGACTGAAATAAGTTCATTAGATGAAAACCAACAAAAATTGACAAGAACCACGAAAAGTTCTTGTATTTTAAGATAAAATCTTACTCGATTCAGGAAAAAACTTCCAGCTCGCTGAAATATGTTCATTTGCTGAAAACCATCAAAACCACGAAAAGTTCTTGTATTTGAAGATAAAATCTTTTTGCTTTGAAGAAGAAAGATCTAGCTGACTGAAATAAGTTCATTAGATGAAAACCAACAAAAATTGACAAGAACCACGAAAAGTTCTTGTATTTTAAGATAAAATCTTACGCTATTAAAGAAAAAACTCCCAGCTCGCTGAAATATGTTCATTTGCTGAAAACCAACAAAACCACGAAAAGTTCTTGTATTTGAAGATAAAATCTTTTTTCTTTGAAGAAGAAAGATCTAGCTGACTGAAATAAGTTCATTAGATGAAAACCAACAAAAATTGACAAGAACCACGAAAAGTTCTTGTATTTTAAGATAAAATCTTACTCTTTTAAGGAAAAAACTTGCAGCTCGCTGAAATATGTTCATTTGCTGAAAACCATCAAAACCACGAAAAGTTCTTGTATTTGAAGATAAAATCTTTTTGCTTTGAAGAAGAAAGATCTAGCTGACTGAAATAAGTTCATTAGATGAAAACCAACAAAAATTGACAAGAACCACGAAAAGTTCTTGTATTTTAAGATAAAATCTTACGCTATTAAAGAAAAAACTCCCAGATCGCTGAAATATGTTCATTTGCTGAAAACCAACAAAACCACGAAAAGTTCTTGTATTTGAAGATAAAATCTTTTTTCTTTGAAGAAGAAAGATCTAGCTGACTGAAATAAGTTCATTAGATGAAAACCAACAAAAATTGACAAGAGCCACGAAAAGTTCTTGTATTTTAAGATAAAATCTTACTCTATTAAGGAAAAAACTTCCAGCTCGCTGAAATCTGTTCATTTGCTGAAAACCATGAAAACCACGAAAAGTTCTTGTATTTGAAGATAAAATCTTTTTGCTTTGAAGAAGAAAGATCTAGCTGACTGAAATAAGTTCATGAGATGAAAACCAACAAAAATTGACAAGAACCACGAAAAGTTCTTGTATTTTAAGATAAAATCTTACTCGATTCAGGAAAAAACTTCCAGCTCGCTGAAATATGTTCATTTGCTGAAAACCATCAAAACCACGAAAAGTTCTTGTATTTGAAGATAAAATCTTTTTGCTTTGAAGAAGAAAGATCTAGCTGACTGAAATAAGTTCATTAGATGAAAACCAACAAAAATTGACAAGAACCACGAAAAGTTCTTGTATTTTAAGATAAAATCTTACTCTATTAAAGAAAAAACTCCCAGCTCGCTGAAATATGTTCATTTGCTGAAAACCAACAAAACCACGAAAAGTTCTTGTATTTGAAGATAAAATCTATTTTCTTTGAAGAAGAAAGATCTAGCTGACTGAAATAAGTTCATTAGATGAAAACCAACAAAAATTGACAAGAACCACGAAAAGTTCTTGTATTTTAAGATAAAATCTTACTCTATTAAGGAAAAAACTTGCAGCTCGCTGAAATATGTTCATTTGCTGAAAACCATCAAAACCACGAAAAGTTCTTGTATTTGAAGATAAAATCTTTTTGCTTTGAAGAAGAAAGATCTAGCTGACTGAAATAAGTTCATTAGATGAAAACCAACAAAAATTGACAAGAACCACGAAAAGTTCTTGTATTTTAAGATAAAATCTTACGCTATTAAAGAAAAAACTCCCAGATCGCTGAAATATGTTCATTTGCTGAAAACCAACAAAACCACGAAAAGTTCTTGTATTTGAAGATAAAATCTTTTTTCTTTGAAGAAGAAAGATCTAGCTGACTGAAATAAGTTCATTAGATGAAAACCAACAAAAATTGACAAGAGCCACGAAAAGTTCTTGTATTTTAAGATAAAATCTTACTCTATTAAGGAAAAAACTTCCAGCTCGCTGAAATCTGTTCATTTGCTGAAAACCATGAAAACCACGAAAAGTTCTTGTATTTGAAGATAAAATCTTTTTGCTTTGAAGAAGAAAGATCTAGCTGACTGAAATAAGTTCATGAGATGAAAACCAACAAAAATTGACAAGAACCATGAAAAGTTCTTGTATTTTAAGATAAAATCTTACTCTATTAAGGAAAAAACTTCCAGCTCGCTGAAATATGTTCATTTGCTGAAAACCATCAAAACCACGAAAAGTTCTTGTATTTGAAGATAAAATCTTTTTGCTTTGAAGAAGAAAGATCCAGCTGACTGAAATAAGTTCATCAGATGAAAACCAACAAAAATTGAAAAAACCACGAAAAGTTCTTGTATTTTAAGATAAAATCTTACGCTATTAAAGAAAAAACTTCCAGCTCGCTGAAATCTGTTCATTTGCTGAAAACCATCAAAACCACGAAAAGTTCTTGTATTTGAAGATAAAATCTTTTTGCTTTGAAGAAGAAAGATCTAGCTGACTGAAATAAGTTCATTAGATGAAAACCAACAAAAATTGACAAGAACCACGAAAAGTTCTTGTATTTTAAGATAAAATCTTACTCGATTCAGGAAAAAACTTCCAGCTCGCTGAAATATGTTCATTTGCTGAAAACCATCAAAACCACGAAAAGTTCTTGTATTTGAAGATAAAATCTTTTTGCTTTGAAGAAGAAAGATCTAGCTGACTGAAATAAGTTCATTAGATGAAAACCAACAAAAATTGACAAGAACCACGAAAAGTTCTTGTATTTTAAGATAAAATCTTACGCTATTAAAGAAAAAACTCCCAGCTCGCTGAAATATGTTCATTTGCTGAAAACCAACAAAACCACGAAAAGTTCTTGTATTTGAAGATAAAATCTTTTTTCTTTGAAGAAGAAAGATCTAGCTGACTGAAATAAGTTCATTAGATGAAAACCAACAAAAATTGACAAGAACCACGAAAAGTTCTTGTATTTTAAGATAAAATCTTACTCTTTTAAGGAAAAAACTTGCAGCTCGCTGAAATATGTTCATTTGCTGAAAACCATCAAAACCACGAAAAGTTCTTGTATTTGAAGATAAAATCTTTTTGCTTTGAAGAAGAAAGATCTAGCTGACTGAAATAAGTTCATTAGATGAAAACCAACAAAAATTGACAAGAACCACGAAAAGTTCTTGTATTTTAAGATAAAATCTTACGCTATTAAAGAAAAAACTCCCAGATCGCTGAAATATGTTCATTTGCTGAAAACCAACAAAACCACGAAAAGTTCTTGTATTTGAAGATAAAATCTTTTTTCTTTGAAGAAGAAAGATCTAGCTGACTGAAATAAGTTCATTAGATGAAAACCAACAAAAATTGACAAGAGCCACGAAAAGTTCTTGTATTTTAAGATAAAATCTTACTCTATTAAGGAAAAAACTTCCAGCTCGCTGAAATCTGTTCAACTGCTGAAAACCATGAAAACCACGAAAAGTTCTTGTATTTGAAGATAAAATCTTTTTGCTTTGAAGAAGAAAGATCTAGCTGACTGAAATAAGTTCATGAGATGAAAACCAACAAAAATTGACAAGAACCACGAAAAGTTCTTGTATTTTAAGATAAAATCTTACTGTATTAAGGAAAAAACTTCCAGCTCGCTGGAATATGTTCATTTGCTGAAAACCATCAAAACCTCGAAAAGTTCTTGTATTTGAAGATAAAATCTTTTTGCTTTGAAGAAGAAAGATCTAGCTGACTGAAATAAGTTCATGAGATGAAAACCAACAAAAATTGACAAGAACCATGAAAAGTTCTTGTATTTTAAGATAAAATCTTACTCTATTAAGGAAAAAACTTGCAGCTCGCTGAAATATGTTCATTTGCTGAAAAACAACAAAACCGCGAAAAGTTCTTGTATTTGAAGATAAAATCTTTTTGCTTTGAAGAAGAAAGATCTAGCTGACTGAAATAAGTTCATTAGATGAAAACCAACAAAAATTGACAAGAACCACGAAAAGTTCTTGTATTTTAAGATAAAATCTTACTCTATTAAGGAAAAAACTTCCAGCTCGCTGAAATCTGTTCATTTGCTGAAAACCAACAAAACCACCAAAAGTTCTTGTATTTGAAGATAAAATCTTTTTGCTTTGAAGAAGAAAGATCCAGCTGACTGAAATAAGTTCATGAGATGAAAACCAACAAAAATTGACAAGAACCACGAAAAGTTCTTGTATTTTAAGATAAAATCTTACGCTATTAAAGAAAAAACTCCCAGCTCGCTGAAATATGTTCATTTGCTGAAAACCAACAAAACCACGAAAAGTTCTTGTATTTGAAGATAAAATCTTTTTTCTTTGAAGAAGAAAGATCTAGCTGACTGAAATAAGTTCATTAGATGAAAACCAACAAAAATTGACAAGAGCCACGAAAAGTTCTTGTATTTGAAGATAAAATCTTACTCTATTAAGGAAAAAACTTCCAGCTCGCTGAAATCTGTTCATTTGCTGAAAACCATGAAAACCACGAAAAGTTCTTGTATTTGAAGATAAAATCTTTTTGCTTTGAAGAAGAAAGATCTAGCTGACTGAAATAAGTTCATGAGATGAAAACCAACAAAAATTGACAAGAACCACGAAAAGTTCTTGTATTTTAAGATAAAATCTTACTGTATTAAGGAAAAAACTTCCAGCTCGCTGGAATATGTTCATTTGCTGAAAACCATCAAAACCTCGAAAAGTTCTTGTATTTGAAGATAAAATCTTTTTGCTTTGAAGAAGAAAGATCTAGCTGACTGAAATAAGTTCATTAGATGAAAACCAACAAAAATTGACAAGAGCCACGAAAAGTTCTTGTATTTTAAGATAAAATCTTACTCTATTAAGGAAAAAACTTCCAGCTCGCTGAAATCTGTTCATTTGCTGAAAACCATGAAAACCACGAAAAGTTCTTGTATTTGAAGATAAAATCTTTTTGCTTTGAAGAAGAAAGATCCAGCTGACTGAAATAAGTTCATGAGATGAAAACCAACAAAAATTGACAAGAACCACGAAAAGTTCTTGTATTTTAAGATAAAATCTTACGCTATTAAAGAAAAAACTCCCAGCTCGCTGAAATATGTTCATTTGCTGAAAACCAACAAAACCACGAAAAGTTCTTGTATTTGAAGATAAAATCTTTTTTCTTTGAAGAAGAAAGATCTAGCTGACTGAAATAAGTTCATTAGATGAAAACCAACAAAAATTGACAAGAGCCACGAAAAGTTCTTGTATTTTAAGATAAAATCTTACTCTATTAAGGAAAAAACTTCCAGCTCGCTGAAATCTGTTCATTTGCTGAAAACCATGAAAACCACGAAAAGTTCTTGTATTTGAAGATAAAATCTTTTTGCATTGAAGAAGAAAGATCTAGCTGACTGAAATAAGTTCATGAGATGAAAACCAACAAAAATTGACAAGAACCACGAAAAGTTCTTGTATTTTAAGATAAAATCTTACTGTATTAAGGAAAAAACTTCCAGCTCGCTGGAATATGTTCATTTGCTGAAAACCATCAAAACCTCGAAAAGTTCTTGTATTTGAAGATAAAATCTTTTTGCTTTGAAGAAGAAAGATCTAGCTGACTGAAATAAGTTCATGAGATGAAAACCAACAAAAATTGACAAGAACCATGAAAAGTTCTTGTATTTTAAGATAAAATCTTACTCTATTAAGGAAAAAACTTGCAGCTCGCTGAAATATGTTCATTTGCTGAAAACCATCAAAACCACGAAAAGTTCTTGAATTTGAAGATAAAATCTTTTTGCTTTGAAGAAGAAAGATCTAGCTGACTGAAATAAGTTCATTAGATGAAAACCAACAAAAATTGACAAGAACCACGAAAAGTTCTTGTATTTAAGATAAAATCTTACTCTATTCAGGAAAAAACTTCCAGCTCGCTGAAATATGTTCATTTGCTGAAAACCATCAAAACCACGAAAAGTTCTTGTATTTGAAGATAAAATCTTTTTGCTTTGAAGAAGAAAGATCTAGCTGACTGAAATAAGTTCATTAGATGAAAACCAACAAAAATTGACAAGAACCACGAAAAGTTCTTGTATTTTAAGATAAAATCTTAGGCTATTAAAGAAAAAACTTCCACCTCGCTGAAATCTGTTCATTTGCTGAAAACCATCAAAACCACGAAAAGTTCTTGTATTTGAAGATAAAATCTTTTTGCTTTGAAGAAGAAAGATCTAGCTGACTGAAATAAGTTCATTAGATGAAAACCAACAAAAATTGACAAGAACCACGAAAAGTTCTTGTATTTTAAGATAAAATCTTACTCTATTAAGGAAAAAACTTCCAGCTCGCTGAAATCTGTTCATTTGCTGAAAACCAACAAAACCACCAAAAGTTCTTGTATTTGAAGATAAAATCTTTTTGCTTTGAAGAATAAAGATCCAGCTGACTGAAATAAGTTCATGAGATGAAAACCAACAAAAATTGACAAGAACCACGAAAAGTTCTTGTATTTTAAGATAAAATCTTACGCTATTAAAGAAAAAACTCCCAGCTCGCTGAAATATGTTCATTTGCTGAAAACCAACAAAACCACGAAAAGTTCTTGTATTTGAAGATAAAATCTTTTTTCTTTGAAGAAGAAAGATCTAGCTGACTGAAATAAGTTCATTAGATGAAAACCAACAAAAATTGACAAGAACCACGAAAAGTTCTTGCATTTTAAGATAAAATCTTACTCTATTAAGGAAAAAACTTCCAGCTCGCTGAAATATGTTCATTTGCTGAAAACCATCAAAACCACGAAAAGTTCTTGTATTTGAAGATAAAATCTTTTTGCTTTGAAGAAGAAAGATCTTGCTGACTGAAATAAGTTCATTAGATGAAAACCAACAAAAATTGACAAGAACCACGAAAAGTTCTTGTATTTTAAGATAAAATCTTACTCTATTAAAGAAAAAACTCCCAGCTCGCTGAAATATGTTCATTTGCTGAAAAACAACAAAACCGCGAAAAGTTCTTGTATTTGAAGATAAAATCTTTTTGCTTTGAAGAAGAAAGATCTAGCTGACTGAAATAAGTTCATTAGATGAAAACCAACAAAAATTGACAAGAACCACGAAAAGTTCTTGTATTTTAAGATAAAATCTTACGCTATTAAAGAAAAAACTCCCAGCTCGCTGAAATATGTTCATTTGCTGAAAACCAACAAAACCACGAAAAGTTCTTGTATTTGAAGATAAAATCTTTTTCCTTTGAAGAAGAAAGATCTAGCTGACTGAAATAAGTTCATTAGATGAAAACCAACAAAAATTGACAAGAACCACGAAAAGTTCTTGTATTTTAAGATAAAATCTTACTCTATTAAAGAAAAAACTCCCAGCTCGCTGAAATATGTTCATTTGCTGAAAAACAACAAAACCGCGAAAAGTTCTTGTATTTGAAGATAAAATCTTTTTGCTTTGAAGAAGAAAGATCTAGCTGACTGAAATAAGTTCATGAGATGAAAACCAACAAAAATTGACAAGAACCACGAAAAGTTCTTGTATTTTAAGATAAAATCTTACTGTATTAAGGAAAAAACTTCCAGCTCGCTGGAATATGTTCATTTGCTGAAAACCATCAAAACCTCGAAAAGTTCTTGTATTTGAAGATAAAATCTTTTTGCTTTGAAGAAGAAAGATCTAGCTGACTGAAATAAGTTCATGAGATGAAAACCAACAAAAATTGACAAGAACCATGAAAAGTTCTTGTATTTTAAGATAAAATCTTACTCTATTAAGGAAAAAACTTGCAGCTCGCTGAAATATGTTCATTTGCTGAAAACCATCAAAACCACGAAAAGTTCTTGAATTTGAAGATAAAATCTTTTTGCTTTGAAGAAGAAAGATCTAGCTGACTGAAATAAGTTCATTAGATGAAAACCAACAAAAATTGACAAGAACCACGAAAAGTTCTTGTATTTAAGATAAAATCTTACTCTATTCAGGAAAAAACTTCCAGCTCGCTGAAATATGTTCATTTGCTGAAAACCATCAAAACCACGAAAAGTTCTTGTATTTGAAGATAAAATCTTTTTGCTTTGAAGAAGAAAGATCTAGCTGACTGAAATAAGTTCATTAGATGAAAACCAACAAAAATTGACAAGAACCACGAAAAGTTCTTGTATTTTAAGATAAAATCTTAGGCTATTAAAGAAAAAACTTCCACCTCGCTGAAATCTGTTCATTTGCTGAAAACCATCAAAACCACGAAAAGTTCTTGTATTTGAAGATAAAATCTTTTTGCTTTGAAGAAGAAAGATCTAGCTGACTGAAATAAGTTCATTAGATGAAAACCAACAAAAATTGACAAGAACCACGAAAAGTTCTTGTATTTTAAGATAAAATCTTACTCTATTAAGGAAAAAACTTCCAGCTCGCTGAAATCTGTTCATTTGCTGAAAACCAACAAAACCACCAAAAGTTCTTGTATTTGAAGATAAAATCTTTTTGCTTTGAAGAATAAAGATCCAGCTGACTGAAATAAGTTCATGAGATGAAAACCAACAAAAATTGACAAGAACCACGAAAAGTTCTTGTATTTTAAGATAAAATCTTACGCTATTAAAGAAAAAACTCCCAGCTCGCTGAAATATGTTCATTTGCTGAAAACCAACAAAACCACGAAAAGTTCTTGTATTTGAAGATAAAATCTTTTTTCTTTGAAGAAGAAAGATCTAGCTGACTGAAATAAGTTCATTAGATGAAAACCAACAAAAATTGACAAGAACCACGAAAAGTTCTTGCATTTTAAGATAAAATCTTACTCTATTAAGGAAAAAACTTCCAGCTCGCTGAAATATGTTCATTTGCTGAAAACCATCAAAACCACGAAAAGTTCTTGTATTTGAAGATAAAATCTTTTTGCTTTGAAGAAGAAAGATCTTGCTGACTGAAATAAGTTCATTAGATGAAAACCAACAAAAATTGACAAGAACCACGAAAAGTTCTTGTATTTTAAGATAAAATCTTACTCTATTAAAGAAAAAACTCCCAGCTCGCTGAAATATGTTCATTTGCTGAAAAACAACAAAACCGCGAAAAGTTCTTGTATTTGAAGATAAAATCTTTTTGCTTTGAAGAAGAAAGATCTAGCTGACTGAAATAAGTTCATTAGATGAAAACCAACAAAAATTGACAAGAACCACGAAAAGTTCTTGTATTTTAAGATAAAATCTTACGCTATTAAAGAAAAAACTCCCAGCTCGCTGAAATATGTTCATTTGCTGAAAACCAACAAAACCACGAAAAGTTCTTGTATTTGAAGATAAAATCTTTTTCCTTTGAAGAAGAAAGATCTAGCTGACTGAAATAAGTTCATTAGATGAAAACCAACAAAAATTGACAAGAACCACGAAAAGTTCTTGTATTTTAAGATAAAATCTTACTCTATTAAAGAAAAAACTCCCAGCTCGCTGAAATATGTTCATTTGCTGAAAAACAACAAAACCGCGAAAAGTTCTTGTATTTGAAGATAAAATCTTTTTGCTTTGAAGAAGAAAGATCTAGCTGACTGAAATAAGTTCATTAGATGAAAACCAACAAAAATTGACAAGAACCACGAAAAGTTCTTGTATTTTAAGATAAAATCTTACGCTATTAAAGAAAAAACTCCCAGCTCGCTGAAATATGTTCATTTGCTGAAAACCAACAAAACCACGAAAAGTTCTTGTATTTGAAGATAAAATCTTTTTCCTTTGAAGAAGAAAGATCTAGCTGACTGAAATAAGTTCATTAGATGAAAACCAACAAAAATTGACAAGAACCACGAAAAGTTCTTGTATTTTAAGATAAAATCTTACTCTATTAAGGAAAAAACTTCCAGCTCGCTGAAATATGTTCATTTGCTGAAAACCATCAAAACCACGAAAAGTTCTTGAATTTGAAGATAAAATCTTTTTGCTTTGAAGAAGAAAGATCTAGCTGACTGAAATAAGTTCATTAGATGAAAACCAACAAAAATTGACAAGAACCACGAAAAGTTCTTGTATTTTAAGATAAAATCTTACTCTATTAAGGAAAAAACTTCCAGCTCGCTGAAATATGTTCATTTGCTGAAAACCATCAAAACCACGAAAAGTTCTTGTATTTGAAGATAAAATCTTTTTGCTTTGAAGAAGAAAGATCTAGCTGACTGAAATAAGTTCATTAGATGAAAACCAACAAAAATTGACAAGAACCACGAAAAGTTCTTGTATTTTAAGATAAAATCTTACTCTATTAAGGAAAAAACTTCCAGCTCGCTGAAATATGTTCATTTGCTGAAAACCATCAAAACCACGAAAAGTTCTTGTATTTGAAGATAAAATCTTTTTGCTTTGAAGAAGAAAGATCTAGCTGACTGAAATAAGTTCATTAGATGAAAACCAACAAAAATTGACAAGAACCACGAAAAGTTCTTGTATTTTAAGATAAAATCTTACGCTATTAAAGAAAAAACTCCCAGATCGCTGAAATATGTTCATTTGCTGAAAACCAACAAAACCACGAAAAGTTCTTGTATTTGAAGATAAAATCTTTTTTCTTTGAAGAAGAAAGATCTAGCTGACTGAAATAAGTTCATTAGATGAAAACCAACAAAAATTGACAAGAGCCACGAAAAGTTCTTGTATTTTAAGATAAAATCTTACTCTATTCAGGAAAAAACTTCCAGCTCGCTGAAATCTGTTCATTTGCTGAAAACCATGAAAACCACGAAAAGTTCTTGTATTTGAAGATAAAATCTTTTTGCTTTGAAGAAGAAAGATCTAGCTGACTGAAATAAGTTCATGAGATGAAAACCAACAAAAATTGACAAGAACCACGAAAAGTTCTTGTATTTTATGATAAAATCTTACTCTATTAAGGAAAAAACTTCCAGCTCGCTGAAATATGTTCATTTGCTGAAAACCATCAAAACCACGAAAAGTTCTTGTATTTGAAGATAAAATATTTTTGCTTTGAAGAAGAAAGATCTAGCTGACTGAAATAAGTTCATTAGATGAAAACCAACAAAAATTGACAAGAACCACGAAAAGTTCTTGTATTTTAAGATAAAATCTTACTCTATTAAGGAAAAAACTTCCAGCTCGCTGAAATCTGTTCATTTGCTGAACACCAACAAAACCACCAAAAGTTCTTGTATTTGAAGATAACATCTTTTTGCTTTGAAGAAGAAAGATCTAGCTGACTGAAATAAGTTCATTAGATGAAAACAAACAAAAATTGACAAGAACCACGAAAAGTTCTTGTATTTTAAGATAAAATCTTAGGCTATTAAAGAAAAAACTTCCAGCTCGCTGAAATCTGTTCATTTGCTGAAAACCATCAAAACCACGAAAAGTTCTTGTATTTGAAGATAAAATCTTTTTGCTTTGAAGAAGAAAGATCGAGCTGACTGAAATAAGTTCATTAGATGAAAACCAACAAAAATTGACAAGAACCACGAAAAGTTCTTGTATTTTAAGATAAAATCTTACGCTATTAAAGAAAAAACTCCCAGCTCGCTGAAATATGTTCATTTGCTGAAAACCATCAAAACCACGAAAAGTTCTTGTATTTGAAGATAAAATCTTTTTGCTTTGAAGAAGAAAGATCTAGCTGACTGAAATAAGTTCATTAGATGAAAACCAACAAAAATTGACAAGAACCACGAAAAGTTCTTGTATTTTAAGATAAAATCTTACTCTATTAAGGAAAAAACTTGCAGCTCGCTGAAATATGTTCATTTGCTGAAAACCATCAAAACCACGAAAAGTTCTTGAATTTGAAGATAAAATCTTTTTGCTTTGAAGAAGAAAGATCTAGCTGACTGAAATAAGTTCATGAGATGAAAACCAACAAAAATTGACAAGAACCACGAAAAGTTCTTGTATTTTAAGATAAAATCTTACTCTATTAAGGAAAAAACTTCCAGCTCGCTGAAATATGTTCATTTGCTGAAAACCATCAAAACCACGAAAAGTTCTTGTATTTGAAGATAAAATCTTTTTGCTTTGAAGAAGAAAGATCTAGCTGACTGAAATAAGTTCATTAGATGAAAACCAACAAAAATTGACAAGAACCACGAAAAGTTCTTGTATTTTAAGATAAAATCTTAGGCTATTAAAAAAAAACTTCCAGCTCGCTGAAATCTGTTCATTTGCTGAAAACCATCAAAACCACGAAAAGTTCTTGTATTTGAAGATAAAATCTTTTTGCTTTGAAGAAGAAAGATCTAGCTGACTGAAATAAGTTCATTAGATGAAAACCAACAAAAATTGACAAGAACCACGAAAAGTTCTTGTATTTTAAGATAAAATCTTACTCTATTAAGGAAAAAACTTCCAGCTCGCTGAAATCTGTTGATTTGCTGAAAACCAACAAAACCACCAAAAGTTCTTGTATTTGAAGATAAAATCTTTTTGCTTTGAAGAAGAAAGATCCAGCTGACTGAAATAAGTTCATTAGATGAAAACCAACAAAAATTGACAAGAACCACGAAAAGTTCTTGTATTTTAAGATAAAATCTTACGCTATTAAAGAAAAAACTCCCAGCTCGCTGAAATATGTTCATTTGCTGAAAAACAACAAAACCACGAAAAGTTCTTGTATTTGAAGATAAAATCTTTTTTCTTTGAAGAAGAAAGATCTAGCTGACTGAAATAAGTTCATTAGATGAAAACCAACAAAAATTGACAAGAACCACGAAAAGTTCTTGTATTTTAAGATAAAATCTTACTCTATTAAGGAAAAAACTTCCAGCTCGCTGAAATATGTTCATTTGCTGAAAACCATCAAAACCACGAAAAGTTCTTGTATTTGAAGATAAAATCTTTTTGCTTTGAAGAAGAAAGATCTTGCTGACTGAAATAAGTTCATTAGATGAAAACCAACAAAAATTGACAAGAACCACGAAAAGTTCTTGTATTTTAAGATAAAATCTTACTCTATTAAGGAAAAAACTTCCAGCTCGCTGAAATCTGTTGATTTGCTGAAAACCAACAAAACCACCAAAAGTTCTTGTATTTGAAGATAAAATCTTTTTGCTTTGAAGAAGAAAGATCCAGCTGACTGAAATAAGTTCATTAGATGAAAACCAACAAAAATTGACAAGAACCACGAAAAGTTCTTGTATTTTAAGATAAAATCTTACGCTTTTAAAGAAAAAACTCCCAGCTCGCTGAAATATGTTCATTTGCTGAAAACCAACAAAACCACGAAAAGTTCTTGTATTTGAAGATAAAATCTTTTTTCTTTGAAGAAGAAAGATCTAGCTGACTGAAATAAGTTCATTAGATGAAAACCAACAAAAATTGACAAGAACCACGAAAAGTTCTTGTATTTTAAGATAAAATCTTACTCTATTAAGGAAAAAACTTCCAGCTCGCTGAAATATGTTCATTTGCTGAAAACCATCAAAACCACGAAAAGTTCTTGTATTTGAAGATAAAATCTTTTTGCTTTGAAGAAGAAAGATCTAGCTGACTGAAATAAGTTCATTAGATGAAAACAAACAAAAATTGACAAGAACCACGAAAAGTTCTTGTATTTTAAGATAAAATCTTAGGCTATTAAAGAAAAAACTTCCAGCTCGCTGAAATCTGTTCATTTGCTGAAAACCATCAAAACCACGAAAAGTTCTTGTATTTGAAGATAAAATCTTTTTGCTTTGAAGAAGAAAGATCTTGCTGACTGAAATAAGTTCATTAGATGAAAACCAACAAAAATTGACAAGAACCACGAAAAGTTCTTGTATTTTAAGATAAAATCTTACTCTATTCAGGAAAAAACTTCCAGCTCGCTGAAATATGTTCATTTGCTGAAAACCATCAAAACCACGAAAAGTTCTTGTATTTGAAGATAAAATCTTTTTGCTTTGAAGAAGAAAGATCTAGCTGACTGAAATAAGTTCATTAGATGAAAACCAACAAAAATTGACAAGAACCACGAAAAGTTCTTGTATTTTAAGATAAAATCTTACGCTATTAAAGAAAAAACTCCCAGCTCGCTGAAATATGTTCATTTGCTGAAAACCATCAAAACCACTAAAAGTTCTTGTATTTGAAGATAAAATCTTTTTGCTTTGAAGAAGAAAGATCTAGCTGACTGAAATAAGTTCATTAGATGAAAACCAACAAAAATTGACAAGAACCACGAAAAGTTCTTGTATTTTAAGATAAAATCTTACTCTATTAAGGAAAAAACTTGCAGCTCGCTGAAATATGTTCATTTGCTGAAAACCATCAAAACCACGAAAAGTTCTTGAATTTGAAGATAAAATCTTTTTGCTTTGAAGAAGAAAGATCTCGCTGACTGAAATAAGTTCATGAGATGAAAACCAACAAAAATTGACAAGAACCACGAAAAGTTCTTGTATTTTAAGATAAAATCTTACTCTATTAAGGAAAAAACTTCCAGCTCTCTGAAATATGTTCATTTGCTGAAAACCATCAAAACCACGAAAAGTTCTTGTATTTGAAGATAAAATCTTTTTGCTTTGAAGAAGAAAGATCTAGCTGACTGAAATAAGTTCATTAGATGAAAACCAACAAAAATTGACAAGAACCACGAAAAGTTCTTGTATTTTAAGATAAAATCTTACTCTATTAAGGAAAAAACTTCCAGCTCGCTGAAATATGTTCATTTGCTGAAAACCATCAAAACCACGAAAAGTTCTTGTATTTGAAGATAAAATCTTTTTGCTTTGAAGAAGAAAGATCTAGCTGACTGAAATAAGTTCATTAGATGAAAACCAACAAAAATTGACAAGAACCACGAAAAGTTCTTGTATTTTAAGATAAAATCTTAGGCTATTAAAGAAAAAACTTCCAGCTCGCTGAAATCTGTTCATTTGCTGAAAACCATCAAAACCACGAAAAGTTCTTGTATTTGAAGATAAAATCTTTTTGCTTTGAAGAAGAAAGATCTAGCTGACTGAAATAAGTTCATTAGATGAAAACCAACAAAAATTGACAAGAACCACGAAAAGTTCTTGTATTTTAAGATAAAATCTTACGCTATTAAAGAAAAAACTCCCAGCTCGCTGAAATATGTTCATTTGCTGAAAACCAACAAAACCACGAAAAGTTCTTGTATTTGAAGATAAAATCTTTTTTCTTTGAAGAAGAAAGATCTAGCTGACTGAAATAAGTTCATTAGATGAAAACCAACAAAAATTGACAAGAACCACGAAAAGTTCTTGTATTTTAAGATAAAATCTTACTCTATTAAGGAAAAAACTTCCAGCTCGCTGAAATATGTTCATTTGCTGAAAACCATCAAAACCACGAAAAGTTCTTGTGTTTGAAGATAAAATCTTTTTGCTTTGAAGAAGAAAGATCTTGCTGACTGAAATAAGTTCATTCGATGAAAACCAACAAAAATTGACAAGAACCACGAAAAGTTCTTGTATTTTAAGATAAAATCTTACTCTATTAAGGAAAAAACTTCCAGCTCGCTGAAATCTGTTGATTTGCTGAAAACCAACAAAACCACCAAAAGTTCTTGTATTTGAAGATAAAATCTTTTTGCTTTGAAGAAGAAAGATCCAGCTGACTGAAATAAGTTCATTAGATGAAAACCAACAAAAATTGACAAGAACCACGAAAAGTTCTTGTATTTTAAGATAAAATCTTACGCTATTAAAGAAAAAACTCCCAGCTCGCTGAAATATGTTCATTTGCTGAAAACCAACAAAACCACGAAAAGTTCTTGTATTTGAAGATAAAATCTTTTTTCTTTGAAGAAGAAAGATCGAGCTGACTGAAATAAGTTCATTAGATGAAAACCAACAAAAATTGACAAGAACCACGAAAAGTTCTTGTATTTTAAGATAAAATCTTACTCTATTAAGGAAAAAACTTCCAGCTCGCTGAAATATGTTCATTTGCTGAAAACCATCAAAACCACGAAAAGTTCTTGTATTTGAAGATAAAATCTTTTTGCTTTGAAGAAGAAAGATCTAGCTGACTGAAATAAGTTCATTAGATGAAAACAAACAAAAATTGACAAGAACCACGAAAAGTTCTTGTATTTTAAGATAAAATCTTACTCTATTAAAGAAAAAACTTCCAGCTCGCTGAAATCTGTTCATTTGCTGAAAACCATCAAAACCACGAAAAGTTCTTGTATTTGAAGATAAAATCTTTTTGCTTTGAAGAAGAAAGATCTTGCTGACTGAAATAAGTTCATTAGATGAAAACCAACAAAAATTGACAAGAACCACGAAAAGTTCTTGTATTTTAAGATAAAATCTTACTCTATTCAGGAAAAAACTTCCAGCTCGCTGAAATATGTTCATTTGCTGAAAACCATCAAAACCACGAAAAGTTCTTGTATTTGAAGATAAAATCTTTTTGCTTTGAAGAAGAAAGATCTAGCTGACTGAAATAAGTTCATTAGATGAAAACCAACAAAAATTGACAAGAACCACGAAAAGTTCTTGTATTTTAAGATAAAATCTTACACTATTAAAGAAAAAACTCCCAGCTCGCTGAAATATGTTCATTTGCTGAAAACCATCAAAACCACGAAAAGTTCTTGTATTTGAAGATAAAATCTTTTTGCTTTGAAGAAGAAAGATCTAGCTGACTGAAATAAGTTCATTAGATGAAAACCAACAAAAATTGACAAGAACCACAAAAAGTTCTTGTATTTTAAGATAAAATCTTACTCTATTAAGGAAAAAACTTGCAGCTCGCTGAAATATGTTCATTTGCTGAAAACCATCAAAACCACGAAAAGTTCTTGAATTTGAAGATAAAATCTTTTTGCTTTGAAGAAGAAAGATCTAGCTGACTGAAATAAGTTCATGAGATGAAAACCAACAAAAATTGACAAGAACCACGAAAAGTTCTTGTATTTTAAGATAAAATCTTACTCTATTAAGGAAAAAACTTCCAGCTCTCTGAAATATGTTCATTTGCTGAAAACCATCAAAACCACGAAAAGTTCTTGTATTTGAAGATAAAATCTTTTTGCTTTGAAGAAGAAAGATCTAGCTGACTGAAATAAGTTCATTAGATGAAAACCAACAAAAATTGACAAGAACCACGAAAAGTTCTTGTATTTTAAGATAAAATCTTACTCTATTAAGGAAAAAACTTCCAGCTCGCTGAAATATGTTCATTTGCTGAAAACCATCAAAACCACGAAAAGTTCTTGTATTTGAAGATAAAATCTTTTTGCTTTGAAGAAGAAAGATCTAGCTGACTGAAATAAGTTCATTAGATGAAAACCAACAAAAATTGACAAGAACCACGAAAAGTTCTTGTATTTTAAGATAAAATCTTAGGCTATTAAAGAAAAAACTTCCAGCTCGCTGAAATCTGTTCATTTGCTGAAAACCATCAAAACCACGAAAAGTTCTTGTATTTGAAGATAAAATCTTTTTGCTTTGAAGAAGAAAGATCCAGCTGACTGAAATAAGTTCATTAGATGAAAACCAACAAAAATTGACAAGAACCACGAAAAGTTCTTGTATTTTAAGATAAAATCTTACGCTATTAAAGAAAAAACTCCCAGCTCGCTGAAATATGTTCATTTGCTGAAAACCAACAAAACCACGAAAAGTTCTTGTATTTGAAGATAAAATCTTTTTTCTTTGAAGAAGAAAGATCTAGCTGACTGAAATAAGTTCATTAGATGAAAACCAACAAAAATTGACAAGAACCACGAAAAGTTCTTGTATTTTAAGATAAAATCTTACTCTGTTAAAGAAAAATCTCCCAGCTCGCTGAAATATGTTCATTTGCTGAAAAACAACAAAACCGCGAAAAGTTCTTGTATTTGAAGATAAAATCTTTTTGCTTTGAAGAAGAAAGATCGAGCTGACTGAAATAAGTTCATTAGATGAAAACCAACAAAAATTGACAAGAACCACGAAAAGTTCTTGTATTTTAAGATAAAATCTTACTCTATTCAGGAAAAAACTTCCAGCTCGCTGAAATATGTTGATTTGCTGAAAACCAACAAAACCACCAAAAGTTCTTGTATTTGAAGATAAAATCTTTTTGCTTTGAAGAAGAAAGATCCAGCTGACTGAAATAAGTTCATTAGATGAAAACCAACAAAAATTGACAAGAACCACGAAAAGTTCTTGTATTTTAAGATAAAATCTTACTCTATTAAGGAAAAAACTTCCAGCTCGCTGAAATATGTTCATTTGCTGAAAACCATCAAAACCACGAAAAGTTCTTGTATTTGAAGATAAAATCTTTTTGCTTTGAAGAAGAAAGATCTTGCTGACTGAAATAAGTTCATTAGATGAAAACCAACAAAAATTGACAAGAACCACGAAAAGTTCTTGTATTTTAAGATAAAATCTTACTCTGTTAAAGAAAAAACTCCCAGCTCGCTGAAATATGTTCATTTGCTGAAAAACAACAAAACCGCGAAAAGCTCTTGTATTTGAAGATAAAATCTTTTTGCTTTGAAGAAGAAAGATCTAGCTGACTGAAATAAGTTCATTAGATGAAAACCAACAAAAATTGACAAGAACCACGAAAAGTTCTTGTATTTTAAGATAAAATCTTACGCTATTAAAGAAAAAACTCCCAGCTCGCTGAAATATGTTCATTTGCTGAAAACCATCAAAACCACGAAAAGTTCTTATATTTGAAGATAAAATCTTTTTGCTTTGAAGAAGAAAGATCTAGCTGACTGAAATAAGTTCATTAGATGAAAACCAACAAAAATTGACAAGAACCACGAAAAGTTCTTGTATTTTAAGATAAAATCTTACTCTGTTAAAGAAAAATCTCCCAGCTCGCTGAAATATGTTCATTTGCTGAAAAACAACAAAACCGCGAAAAGTTCTTGTATTTGAAGATAAAATCTTTTTACTTTGAAGAAGAAAGATCGAGCTGACTGAAATAAGTTCATTAGATGAAAACCAACAAAAATTGACAAGAACCACGAAAAGTTCTTGTATTTTAAGATAAAATCTTACTCTATTCAGGAAAAAACTTCCAGCTCGCTGAAATCTGTTGATTTGCTGAAAACTAACAAAACCACCAAAAGTTCTTGTATTTGAAGATAAAATCTTTTTGCTTTGAAGAAGAAAGATCCAGCTGACTGAAATAAGTTCATTAGATGAAAACCAACAAAAATTGACAAGAACCACGAAAAGTTCTTGTATTTTAAGATAAAATCTTACTCTATTAAGGAAAAAACTTCCAGCTCGCTGAAATATGTTCATTTGCTGAAAACCATCAAAACCACGAAAAGTTCTTGTATTTGAAGATAAAATCTTTTTGCTTTGAAGAAGAAAGATCTTGCTGACTGAAATAAGTTCATTAGATGAAAACCAACAAAAATTGACAAGAACCACGAAAAGTTCTTGTATTTTAAGATAAAATCTTACTCTGTTAAAGAAAAAACTCCCAGCTCGCTGAAATATGTTCATTTGCTGAAAAACAACAAAACCGCGAAAAGCTCTTGTATTTGAAGATAAAATCTTTTTGCTTTGAAGAAGAAAGATCTAGCTGACTGAAATAAGTTCATTAGATGAAAACCAACAAAAATTGACAAGAACCACGAAAAGTTCTTGTATTTTAAGATAAAATCTTACGCTATTAAAGAAAAAACTCCCAGCTCGCTGAAATATGTTCATTTGCTGAAAACCAACAAAACCACGAAAAGTTCTTGTATTTGAAGATAAAATCTTTTTGCTTTGAAGAAGAAAGATCTAGCTGACTGAAATAAGTTCATTAGATGAAAACCAACAAAAATTGACAAGAACCACGAAAAGTTCTTGTATTTTAAGATAAAATCTTACTCTATTAAGGAAAAAACTTCCAGCTCGCTGAAATATGTTCATTTGCTGAAAACCATCAAAACCACGAAAAGTTCTTGTATTTGAAGATAAAATCTTTTTGCTTTGAAGAAGAAAGATCTAGCTGACTGAAATAAGTTCATGAGATGAAAACCAACAAAAATTGACAAAAACCACGAAAAGTTCTTGTATTTTAAGATAAAATCTTACGCTATTAAAGAAAAAACTCCCAGCTCGCTGAAATATGTTCATTTGCTGAAAACCAACAAAACCACGAAAAGTTCTTGTATTTGAAGATAAAATCTTTTTGCTTTGAAGAAGAAAGATCTAGCTGACTGAAATAAGTTCATGAGATGAAAACCAACAAAAATTGACAAGAACCACGAAAAGTTCTTGTATTTTAAGATAAAATCTTACGCTATTAAAGAAAAAACTCCCAGCTCGCTGAAATATGTTCATTTGCTGAAAACCAACAAAACCACGAAAAGTTCTTGTATTTGAAGATAAAATCTTTTTGCTTTGAAGAAGAAAGATCTAGCTGACTGAAATAAGTTCATTAGATGAAAACCAACAAAAATTGACAAGAACCACGAAAAGTTCTTGTATTTTAAGATAAAATCTTACTCTATTAAGGAAAAAACTTGCAGCTCGCTGAAATATGTTCATTTGCTGAAAACCATCAAAATCACGAAAAGTTCTTGAATTTGAAGATAAAATCTTTTTGCTTTGAAGAAGAAAGATCTAGCTGACTGAAATAAGTTCATTAGATGAAAACCAACAAAAATTGACAAGAACCACGAAAAGTTCTTGTATTTTAAGATAAAATCTTACTCTATTAAGGAAAAAACTTCCAGCTCGCTGAAATATGTTCATTTGCTGAAAACCATCAAAACCACGAAAAGTTCTTGTATTTGAAGATAAAATCTTTTTGCTTTGAAGAAGAAAGATCTAGCTGACTGAAATAAGTTCATTAGATGAAAACCAACAAAAATTGACAAGAACCACGAAAAGTTCTTGTATTTTAAGATAAAATCTTACTCTATTAAGGAAAAAACTTCCAGCTCGCTGAAATATGTTCATTTGCTGAAAACCATCAAAACCACGAAAAGTTCTTGTATTTGAAGATAAAATCTTTTTGCTTTGAAGAAGAAAGATCTAGCTGACTGAAATAAGTTCATTAGATGAAAACCAACAAAAATTGACAAGAACCACGAAAAGTTCTTGTATTTTAAGATAAAATCTTACGCTATTAAAGAAAAAACTCCCAGATCGCTGAAATATGTTCATTTGCTGAAAACCAACAAAACCACGAAAAGTTCTTGTATTTGAAGATAAAATCTTTTTTCTTTGAAGAAGAAAGATCTAGCTGACTGAAATAAGTTCATTAGATGAAAACCAACAAAAATTGACAAGAACCACGAAAAGTTCTTGTATTTTAAGATAAAATCTTACTCGATTCAGGAAAAAACTTCCAGCTCGCTGAAATATGTTCATTTGCTGAAAACCATCAAAACCACGAAAAGTTCTTGTATTTGAAGATAAAATCTTTTTGCTTTGAAGAAGAAAGATCTTGCTCACTGAAATAAGTTCATTAGATGAAAACCAACAAAAATTGACATGAACCACGAAAAGTTCTTGTATTTTAAGATAAAATCTTACTCTATTAAGGAAAAAACTTCCAGCTCGCTGAAATCTGTTCATTTGCTGAAAACCATGAAAACCACGAAAAGTTCTTGTATTTGAAGATAAAATCTTTTTGCTTTGAAGAAGAAAGATCTAGCTGACTGAAATAAGTTCATGAGATGAAAACCAACAAAAATTGACAAGAACCACGAAAAGTTCTTGTATTTTATGATAAAATCTTACTCTATTAAGGAAAAAACTTCCAGCTCGCTGAAATATGTTCATTTGCTGAAAACCATCAAAACCACGAAAAGTTCTTGTATTTTAAGATAAAATCTTAGGCTATTAAAGAAAAAACTTCCAGCTCGCTGAAATCTGTTCATTTGCTGAAAACCATCAAAACCACGAAAAGTTCTTGTATTTGAAGATAAAATCTTTTTGCTTTGAAGAAGAAAGATCTAGCTGACTGAAATAAGTTCATTAGATGAAAACCAACAAAAATTGACAAGAACCACGAAAAGTTCTTGTATTTTAAGATAAAATCTTACTCTATTCAGGAAAAAACTTCCAGCTCGCTGAAATATGTTCATTTGCTGAAAACCATCAAAACCACGAAAAGTTCTTGTATTTGAAGATAAAATCTTTTTGCTTTGAAGAAGAAAGATCTAGCTGACTGAAATAAGTTCATTAGATGAAAACCAACAAAAATTGACAAGAACCACGAAAAGTTCTTGTATTTTAAGATAAAATCTTACGCTATTAAAGAAAAAACTCCCAGCTCGCTGAAATATGTTCATTTGCTGAAAACCATCAAAACCACGAAACGTTCTTGTATTTGAAGATAAAATCTTTTTGCTTTGAAGAAGAAAGATCTAGCTGACTGAAATAAGTTCATTAGATGAAAACCAACAAAAATTGACAAGAGCCACGAAAAGTTCTTGTATTTTAAGATAAAATCTTACTCTATTAAGGAAAAAACTTGCAGCTCGCTGAAATATGTTCATTTGCTGAAAACCATCAAAACCACGAAAAGTTCTTGAATTTGAAGATAAAATCTTTTTGCTTTGAAGAAGAAAGATCTAGCTGACTGAAATAAGTTCATGAGATGAAAACCAACAAAAATTGACAAGAACCACGAAAAGTTCTTGTATTTTAAGATAAAATCTTACTCTATTAAGGAAAAAACTTCCAGCTCTCTGAAATATGTTCATTTGCTGAAAACCATCAAAACCACGAAAAGTTCTTGTATTTGAAGATAAAATCTTTTTGCTTTGAAGAAGAAAGATCTAGCTGACTGAAATAAGTTCATTAGATGAAAACCAACAAAAATTGACAAGAACCACGAAAAGTTCTTGTATTTTAAGATAAAATCTTACTCTATTAAGGAAAAAACTTCCAGCTCGCTGAAATATGTTCATTTGCTGAAAACCATCAAAACCACGAAAAGTTCTTGTATTTGAAGATAAAATCTTTTTGCTTTGAAGAAGAAAGATCTAGCTGACTGAAATAAGTTCATTAGATGAAAACCAACAAAAATTGACAAGAACCACGAAAAGTTCTTCTATTTTAAGATAAAATCTTACTCGATTCAGGAAAAAACTTCCAGCTCGCTGAAATATGTTCATTTGCTGAAAACCATCAAAACCACGAAAAGTTCTTGTATTTGAAGATAAAATCTTTTTGCTTTGAAGAAGAAAGATCTAGCTGACTGAAATAAGTTAATTAGATGAAAACCAACAAAAATTGACAAGAACCACGAAAAGTTCTTGTATTTTAAGATAAAATCTTACTCTATTAAGGAAAAAACTTCCAGCTCGCTGAAATATGTTCATTTGCTGAAAACCATCAAAACCACGAAAAGTTCTTGTATTTGAAGATAAAATCTTTTTGCTTTGAAGAAGAAAGATCTAGCTGACTGAAATAAGTTCATTAGATGAAAACCAACAAAAATTGACAAGAACCATGAAAAGTTCTTGTATTTTAAGATAAAATCTTACGCTATTAAAGAAAAAACTCCCAGCTCGCTGAAATATGTTCATTTGCTGAAAACCAACAAAACCACGAAAAGTTCTTGTATTTGAAGATAAAATCTTTTTGCTTTGAAGAAGAAAGATCTAGCTGACTGAAATAAGTTCATTAGATGAAAACCAACAAAAATTGACAAGAACCACGAAAAGTTCTTGTATTTTAAGATAAAATCTTACTCTATTCAGGAAAAAACTTGAAGCTCACTGAAATATGTTCATTTGCTGAAAACCATCAAAACCACGAAAAGTTCTTGTATTTGAAGATAAAATCTTTTTGCTTTGAAGAAGAAAGATCTAGCTGACTGAAATAAGTTCATTAGATGAAAACCAACAAAAATTGACAAGAACCACGAAAAGTTCTTGTATTTTAAGATAAAATCTTACTCTATTAAGGAAAAAACTTCCAGCTCTCTGAAATATGTTCATTTGCTGAAAACCATCAAAACCACGAAAAGTTCTTGTATTTGAAGATAAAATCTTTTTGCTTTGAAGAAGAAAGATCTAGCTGACTGAAATAAGTTCATTAGATGAAAACCAACAAAAATTGACAAGAACCACGAAAAGTTCTTGTATTTTAAGATAAATTCTTCGGCTATTAAAGAAAAAACTCCCAGCTCGCTGAAATCTGTTCATTTGCTGAAAACCATCAAAACCACGAAAAGTTCTTGTATTTGAAGATAAAATCTTTTTGCTTTGAAGAAGAAAGATCTAGCTGACTGAAATAAGTTCATTAGATGAAAACCAACAAAAATTGACAAGAACCACGAAAAGTTCTTCTATTTTAAGATAAAATCTTACTCGATTCAGGAAAAAACTTCCAGCTCGCTGAAATATGTTCATTTGCTGAAAACCATCAAAACCACGAAAAGTTCTTGTATTTGAAGATAAAATCTTTTTGCTTTGAAGAAGAAAGATCTAGCTGACTGAAATAAGTTCATAAGATGAAAACCAACAAAAATTGACAAGAACCACGAAAAGTTCTTGTATTTTAAGATAAAATCTTACTCTATTAAGGAAAAAACTTCCAGCTCGCTGAAATATGTTCATTTGCTGAAAACCATCAAAACCACGAAAAGTTCTTGTATTTGAAGATAAAATCTTTTTGCTTTGAAGAAGAAAGATCTAGCTGACTGAAATAAGTTCATTAGATGAAAACCAACAAAAATTGACAAGAACCACGAAAAGTTCTTGTATTTTAAGATAAAATCTTACTCTATTAAGGAAAAAACTTCCAGCTCTCTGAAATATGTTCATTTGCTGAAAACCATCAAAACCACGAAAAGTTCTTGTATTTGAAGATAAAATCTTTTTGCTTTGAAGAAGAAAGATCTAGCTGACTGAAATAAGTTCATTAGATGAAAACCAACAAAAATTGACAAGAACCACGAAAAGTTCTTGTATTTTAAGATAAAATCTTACTCTATTAAGGAAAAAACTTCCAGCTCGCTGAAATATGTTCATTTGCTGAAAACCATCAAAACCACGAAAAGTTCTTGTATTTGAAGATAAAATCTTTTTGCTTTGAAGAAGAAAGATCTAGCTGACTGAAATAAGTTCATTAGATGAAAACCAACAAAAATTGACAAGAACCACGAAAAGTTCTTCTATTTTAAGATAAAATCTTACTCGATTCAGGAAAAAACTTCCAGCTCGCTGAAATATGTTCATTTGCTGAAAACCATCAAAACCACGAAAAGTTCTTGTATTTGAAGATAAAATCTTTTTGCTTTGAAGAAGAAAGATCTAGCTGACTGAAATAAGTTAATTAGATGAAAACCAACAAAAATTGACAAGAACCACGAAAAGTTCTTGTATTTTAAGATAAAATCTTACTCTATTAAGGAAAAAACTTCCAGCTCGCTGAAATATGTTCATTTGCTGAAAACCATCAAAACCACGAAAAGTTCTTGTATTTGAAGATAAAATCTTTTTGCTTTGAAGAAGAAAGATCTAGCTGACTGAAATAAGTTCATTAGATGAAAACCAACAAAAATTGACAAGAACCATGAAAAGTTCTTGTATTTTAAGATAAAATCTTACGCTATTAAAGAAAAAACTCCCAGCTCGCTGAAATATGTTCATTTGCTGAAAACCAACAAAACCACGAAAAGTTCTTGTATTTGAAGATAAAATCTTTTTGCTTTGAAGAAGAAAGATCTAGCTGACTGAAATAAGTTCATTAGATGAAAACCAACAAAAATTGACAAGAACCACGAAAAGTTCTTGTATTTTAAGATAAAATCTTACTCTATTCAGGAAAAAACTTGAAGCTCACTGAAATATGTTCATTTGCTGAAAACCATCAAAACCACGAAAAGTTCTTGTATTTGAAGATAAAATCTTTTTGCTTTGAAGAAGAAAGATCTAGCTGACTGAAATAAGTTCATTAGATGAAAACCAACAAAAATTGACAAGAACCACGAAAAGTTCTTGTATTTTAAGATAAAATCTTACTCTATTAAGGAAAAAACTTCCAGCTCTCTGAAATATGTTCATTTGCTGAAAACCATCAAAACCACGAAAAGTTCTTGTATTTGAAGATAAAATCTTTTTGCTTTGAAGAAGAAAGATCTAGCTGACTGAAATAAGTTCATTAGATGAAAACCAACAAAAATTGACAAGAACCACGAAAAGTTCTTGTATTTTAAGATAAAATCTTCGGCTATTAAAGAAAAAACTCCCAGCTCGCTGAAATCTGTTCATTTGCTGAAAACCATCAAAACCACGAAAAGTTCTTGTATTTGAAGATAAAATCTTTTTGCTTTGAAGAAGAAAGATCTAGCTGACTGAAATAAGTTCATTAGATGAAAACCAACAAAAATTGACAAGAACCACGAAAAGTTCTTCTATTTTAAGATAAAATCTTACTCGATTCAGGAAAAAACTTCCAGCTCGCTGAAATATGTTCATTTGCTGAAAACCATCAAAACCACGAAAAGTTCTTGTATTTGAAGATAAAATCTTTTTGCTTTGAAGAAGAAAGATCTAGCTGACTGAAATAAGTTCATAAGATGAAAACCAACAAAAATTGACAAGAACCACGAAATGTTCTTGTATTTTAAGATAAAATCTTACTCTATTAAGGAAAAAACTTCCAGCTCGCTGAAATATGTTCATTTGCTGAAAACCATCAAAACCACGAAAAGTTCTTGTATTTGAAGATAAAATCTTTTTGCTTTGAAGAAGAAAGATCTAGCTGACTGAAATAAGTTCATTAGATGAAAACCAACAAAAATTGACAAGAACCATGAAAAGTTCTTGTATTTTAAGATAAAATCTTACGCTATTAAAGAAAAAACTCCCAGCTCGCTGAAATATGTTCATTTGCTGAAAACCAACAAAACCACGAAAAGTTCTTGTATTTGAAGATAAAATCTTTTTTCTTTGAAGAAGAAAGATCTAGCTGACTGAAATAAGTTCATTAGATGAAAACCAACAAAAATTGACAAGAACCACGAAAAGTTCTTGTATTTTAAGATAAAATCTTACTCTTTTAAGGAAAAAACTTCAAGCTCGCTGAAATATGTTCATTTGCTGAAAACCATCAAAACCGCGAAAAGTTCTTGCATTTGAAGATAAAATCTTTTTGCTTTGAAGAAGAAAGATCTAGCTGACTGAAATAAGTTCATTAGATGAAAACCAACAAAAATTGACAAGAACCACGAAAAGTTCTTGTATTTTAAGATAAAATCTTACGCTATTAAAGAAAAAACTCCCAGCTCGCTGAAATCTGTTCATTTGCTGAAAACCATCAAAACCACGAAAAGTTCTTGTATTTGAAGATAAAATCTTTTTGCTTTGAAGAAGAAAGATCTAGCTGACTGAAATAAGTTCATTAGATGAAAACCAACAAAAATTGACAAGAACCACGAAAAGTTCTTGTATTTTAAGATAAAATCTTACTCGATTCAGGAAAAAACTTCCAGCTCGCTGAAATATGTTCATTTGCTGAAAACCATCAAAACCACGAAAAGTTCTTGTATTTGAAGATAAAATCTTTTTGCTTTGAAGAAGAAAGATCTAGCTGACTGAAATAAGTTCATGAGATGAAAACCAACAAAAATTGACAAGAACCACGAAAAGTTCTTGTATTTTAAGATAAAATCTTACGCTATTAAAGAAAAAACTCCCAGCTCGCTGAAATATGTTCATTTGCTGAAAACCAACAAAACCACGAAAAGTTCTTGTATTTGAAGATAAAATCTTTTTTCTTTGAAGAAGAAAGATCTAGCTGACTGAAATAAGTTCATTAGATGAAAACCAACAAAAATTGACAAGAACCACGAAAAGTTCTTGTATTTTAAGATAAAATCTTACTCTATTAAGGAAAAAACTTGCAGCTCGCTGAAATCTGTTCATTTGCTGAAAACCATCAAAACCACGAAAAGTTCTTGTATTTGAAGATAAAATCTTTTTGCTTTGAAGAAGAAAGATCTAGCTGACTGAAATAAGTTCATGAGATGAAAACCAACAAAAATTGACAAGAACCACGAAAAGTTCTTGTATTTTAAGATAAAATCTTACTCTATTAAGGAAAAAACTTCCAGCTCGCTGAAATATGTTCATTTGCTGAAAACCATCAAAACCACGAAAAGTTCTTGTATTTGAAGATAAAATCTTTTTGCTTTGAAGAAGAAAGATCTAGCTGACTGAAATAAGTTCATTAGATGAAAACCAACAAAAATTGACAAGAACCACGAAAAGTTCTTGTATTTTAAGATAAAATCTTACTCTATTAAGGAAAAAACTTCCAGCTCGCTGAAATCTGTTCATTTGCTGAAAACCAACAAAACCACCAAAAGTTCTTGTATTTGAAGATAAAATCTTTTTGCTTTGACGAAGAAAGATCTAGCTGACTGAAATAAGTTCATTAGATGAAAACCAACAAAAATTGACAAGAACCACGAAAAGTTCTTGTATTTTAAGATAAAATCTTACGCTATTAAAGAAAAAACTCCCAGCTCGCTGAAATCTGTTCATTTGCTGAAAACCATCAAAACCACGAAAAGTTCTTGTATTTGAAGATAAAATCTTTTTGCTTTGAAGAAGAAAGATCTAGCTGACTGAAATAAGTTCATTAGATGAAAACCAACAAAAATTGACAAGAACCACGAAAAGTTCTTGTATTTTAAGATAAAATCTTACTCGATTCAGGAAAAAACTTCCAGCTCGCTGAAATATGTTCATTTGCTGAAAACCATCAAAACCACGAAAAGTTCTTGTATTTGAAGATAAAATCTTTTTGCTTTGAAGAAGAAAGATCTAGCTGACTGAAATAAGTTCATGAGATGAAAACCAACAAAAATTGACAAGAACCACGAAAAGTTCTTGTATTTTAAGATAAAATCTTACGCTATTAAAGAAAAAACTCCCAGCTCGCTGAAATATGTTCATTTGCTGAAAACCAACAAAACCACGAAAAGTTCTTGTATTTGAAGATAAAATCTTTTTTCTTTGAAGAAGAAAGATCTAGCTGACTGAAATAAGTTCATTAGATGAAAACCAACAAAAATTGACAAGAACCACGAAAAGTTCTTGTATTTTAAGATAAAATCTTACTCTATTAAGGAAAAAACTTGCAGCTCGCTGAAATCTGTTCATTTGCTGAAAACCATCAAAACCACGAAAAGTTCTTGTATTTGAAGATAAAATCTTTTTGCTTTGAAGAAGAAAGATCTAGCTGACTGAAATAAGTTCATGAGATGAAAACCAACAAAAATTGACAAGAACCACGAAAAGTTCTTGTATTTTAAGATAAAATCTTACTCTATTAAGGAAAAAACTTCCAGCTCGCTGAAATATGTTCATTTGCTGAAAACCATCAAAACCACGAAAAGTTCTTGTATTTGAAGATAAAATCTTTTTGCTTTGAAGAAGAAAGATCTAGCTGACTGAAATAAGTTCATTAGATGAAAACCAACAAAAATTGACAAGAACCACGAAAAGTTCTTGTATTTTAAGATAAAATCTTACTCTATTAAGGAAAAAACTTCCAGCTCGCTGAAATCTGTTCATTTGCTGAAAACCAACAAAACCACCAAAAGTTCTTGTATTTGAAGATAAAATCTTTTTGCTTTGACGAAGAAAGATCTAGCTGACTGAAATAAGTTCATTAGATGAAAACCAACAAAAATTGACAAGAACCACGAAAAGTTCTTGTATTTTAAGATAAAATCTTACTCTGTTAAAGAAAAAACTTCCAGCTCGCTGAAATCTGTTCATTTGCTGAAAAACAACAAAACCGCGAAAAGTTCTTGTATTTGAAGATAAAATCTTTTTGCTTTGAAGAAGAAAGATCTTGCTGACTGAAATAAGTTCATTAGATGAAAACCAACAAAAATTGACAAGAACCACGAAAATTTCTTGTATTTTAAGATAAAATCTTACTCGATTCAGGAAAAAACTTCCAGCTCGCTGAAATATGTTCATTTGCTGAAAACCATCAAAACCACGAAAAGTTCTTGTATTTGAAGATAAAATATTTTTGCTTTGAAGAAGAAAGATCTAGCTGACTGAAATAAGTTCATTAGATGAAAACCAACAAAAATTGACAAGAACCACGAAAAGTTCTTGTATTTTAAGATAAAATCTTGCTCTATTAAGGAAAAAACTTCCAGCTCGCTGAAATATGTTCATTTGCTGACAACCATCAAAACCACGAAAAGTTCTTGTATTTGAAGATAAAATCTTTTTTCTTTGAAGAAGAAAGATCTCGCTGACTGAAATAAGTTCATTAGATGAAAACCAACAAAAATTGACAAGAACCACGAAAATTTCTTGTATTTTAAGATAAAATCTTCCTCTATTAAGGAAAAAACTTCCAGCTCGCTGAAATATGTTCATTTGCTGAAAACCATCAAAACCACGAAAAGTTCTTGTATTTGAAGATAAAATCTTTTTGCTTTGAAGAAGAAAGATCTAGCTGACTGAAATAAGTTCATTAGATGAAAACCAACAAAAATTGACAAGAACCACGAAAAGTTCTTGTATTTTAAGATAAAATCTTACTCTATTAAGGAAAAAACTTCCAGCTCTCTGAAATATGTTCATTTGCTGAAAACCATCAAAACCACGAAAAGTTCTTGTATTTGAAGATAAAATCTTTTTTCTTTGAAGAAGAAAGATCTAGCTGACTGAAATAAGTTCATTAGATGAAAACCAACAAAAATTGACAAGAACCACGAAAAGTTCTTGTATTTTAAGATAAAATCTTACTCTATTAAGGAAAAAACTTCAAGCTCGCTGAAATATGTTCATTTGCTGAAAACCATCAAAACCACGAAAAGTTCTTGTATTTGAAGATAAAATCTTTTTGCTTTGAAGAAGAAAGATCCAGCTGACTGAAATAAGTTCATTAGATGAAAACCAACAAAAATTGACAAGAACCACGAAAAGTTCTTGTATTTTAAGATAAAATCTTACTCTGTTAAAGAAAAAACTCCCAGCTCGCTGAAATATGTTTATTTGCTGAAAAACAACAAAACCGCGAAAAGTTCTTGCATTTGAAGATAAAATCTTTTTGCTTTGAAGAAGAAAGATCTAGCTGACTGAAATAAGTTCATTAGATGAAAACCAACAAAAATTGACAAGAACCACGAAAAGTTCTTGTATTTTAAGATAAAATCTTACGCTATTAAAGAAAAAACTCCCAGCTCGCTGAAATATGTTCATTTGCTGAAAACCAACAAAACCACGAAAAGTTCTTGTATTTGAAGATAAAATCTTTTTGCTTTGAAGAAGAAAGATCTAGCTGACTGAAATAAGTTCATTAGATGAAAACCAACAAAAATTGACAAGAACCACGAAAAGTTCTTGTATTTTAAGATAAAATCTTACTCTATTAAGGAAAAAACTTCAAGCTCGCTGAAATATGTTCATTTGCTGAAAACCATCAAAACCACGAAAAGTTCTTGTATTTGAAGATAAATTCTTTTTGCTTTGAAGAAGAAAGATCCAGCTGACTGAAATAAGTTCATTAGATGAAAACCAACAAAAATTGACAAGAACCACGAAAAGTTCTTGTATTTTAAGATAAAATCTTACTCTGTTAAAGAAAAAACTCCCAGCTCGCTGAAATATGTTTATTTGCTGAAAAACAACAAAACCGCGAAAAGTTCTTGCATTTGAAGATAAAATCTTTTTGCTTTGAAGAAGAAAGATCTAGCTGACTGAAATAAGTTCATTAGATGAAAACCAACAAAAATTGACAAGAACCACGAAAAGTTCTTGTATTTTAAGATAAAATCTTACGCTATTAAAGAAAAAACTCCCAGCTCGCTGAAATATGTTCATTTGCTGAAAACCAACAAAACCACGAAAAGTTCTTGTATTTGAAGATAAAATCTTTTTGCTTTGAAGAAGAAAGATCTAGCTGACTGAAATAAGTTCATTAGATGAAAACCAACAAAAATTGACAAGAACCACGAAAAGTTCTTGTATTTTAAGATAAAATCTTACTCGATTCAGGAAAAAACTTCCAGCTCGCTGAAATATGTTCATTTGCTGAAAACCATCAAAACCACGAAAAGTTCTTGTATTTGAAGATAAAATCTTTTTGCTTTGAAGAAGAAAGATCTAGCTGACTGAAATAAGTTCATTAGATGAAAACCAACAAAAATTGACAAGAACCACGAAAAGTTCTTGTATTTTAAGATAAAATCTTACGCTATTAAAGAAAAAACTCCCAGCTCGCTGAAATATGTTCATTTGCTGAAAACCAACAAAACCACGAAAAGTTCTTGTATTTGAAGTTAAAATCTTTTTTCTTTGAAGAAGAAAGATCTAGCTGACTGAAATAAGTTCATTAGATGAAAACCAACAAAAATTGACAAGAACCACGAAAAGTTCTTGTATTTTAAGATAAAATCTTACTCTATTAATGAAAAAACTTGCAGCTCGCTGAAATATGTTCATTTGCTGAAAACCATCAAAACCACGAAAAGTTCTTGAATTTGAAGATAAAATCTTTTTGCTTTGAAGAAGAAAGATCTAGCTGACTGAAATAAGTTCATTAGATGAAAACCAACAAAAATTGACAAGAACCACGAAAAGTTCTTGTATTTTAAGATAAAATCTTACTCTATTCAGGAAAAAACTTCCAGCTCGCTGAAATATGTTCATTTGCTGAAAACCATCAAAACCACGAAAAGTTCTTGTATTTGAAGATAAAATCTTTTTGCTTTGAAGAAGAAAGATCTAGCTGACTGAAATAAGTTCATTAGATGAAAACCAACAAAAATTGACAAGAACCACGAAAAGTTCTTGTATTTTAAGATAAAATCTTACTCTATTAAGGAAAAAACTTCCAGCTCGCTGAAATATGTTCATTTGCTGAAAACCATCAAAACCACGAAAAGTTCTTGTATTTGAAGATAAAATCTTTTTGCTTTGAAGAAGAAAGATCTAGCTGACTGAAATAAGTTCATTAGATGAAAACCAACAAAAATTGACAAGAACCACGAAAAGTTCTTGTATTTTAAGATAAAATCTTACTCTATTAAGGAAAAAACTTCCAGCTCGCTGAAATCTGTTCATTTGCTGAAAACCAACAAAACCACCAAAAGTTCTTGTATTTGAAGATAAAATCTTTTTGCTTTGACGAAGAAAGATCTAGCTGACTGAAATAAGTTCATTAGATGAAAACCAACAAAAATTGACAAGAACCACGAAAAGTTCTTGTATTTTAAGATAAAATCCTACTCTGTTAAAGAAAAAACTTCCAGCTCGCTGAAATCTGTTCATTTGCTGAAAAACAACAAAACCGCGAAAAGTTCTTGTATTTGAAGATAAAATCTTTTTGCTTTGAAGAAGAAAGATCTTGCTGACTGAAATAAGTTCATTAGATGAAAACCAACAAAAATTGACAAGAACCACGAAAAGTTCTTGTATTTTAAGATAAAATCTTACTCGATTCAGGAAAAAACTTCCAGCTCGCTGAAATATGTTCATTTGCTGAAAACCATCAAAACCACGAAAAGTTCTTGTATTTGAAGATAAAATCTTTTTGCTTTGAAGAAGAAAGATCTAGCTGACTGAAATAAGTTCATTAGATGAAAACCAACAAAAATTGACAAGAACCACGAAAAGTTCTTGTATTTTAAGATAAAATCTTGCTCTATTAAGGAAAAAACTTCCAGCTCGCTGAAATATGTTCATTTGCTGAAAACCATCAAAACCACGAAAAGTTCTTGTATTTGAAGATAAAATCTTTTTGCTTTGAAGAAGAAAGATCTAGCTGACTGAAATAAGTTCATTCGATGAAAACCAACAAAAATTGACAAGAACCACGAAAAGTTCTTGTATTTTAAGATAAAATCTTACTCTATTAAGGAAAAAACTTCCAGCTCGCTGAAATATTTTCATTTGCTGAAAACCATCAAAACCACGAAAAGTTCTTGTATTTGAAGATAAAATCTTTTTGCTTTGAAGAAGAAAGATCTAGCTGACTGAAATAAGTTCATTAGATGAAAACCAACAAAAATTGACAAGAACCACGAAAAGTTCTTGTATTTTAAGATAAAATCTTACTCTATTAAGGAAAAAACTTCCAGCTCTCTGAAATATGTTCATTTGCTGAAAACCATCAAAACCACGAAAAGTTCTTGTATTTGAAGATAAAATCTTTTTTCTTTGAAGAAGAAAGATCTAGCTGACTGAAATAAGTTCATTAGATGAAAACCAACAAAAATTGACAAGAACCACGAAAAGTTCTTGTATTTTAAGATAAAATCTTACGCTATTAAAGAAAAAACTCCCAGCTCGCTGAAATATGTTCATTTGCTGAAAACCAACAAAACCACGAAAAGTTCTTGTATTTGAAGATAAAATCTTTTTTCTTTGAAGAAGAAAGATCGAGCTGACTGAAATAAGTTCATTAGATGAAAACCAACAAAAATTGACAAGAACCACGAAAAGTTCTTGTATTTTAAGATAAAATCTTACTCTGTTAAGGAAAAAAATTCAAGCTCGCTGAAATGTGTTCATTTGCTGAAAACCATCAAAACCACGAAAAGTTCTTGTATTTGAAGATAAAATCTTTTTGCTTTGAAGAAGAAAGATCTAGCTGACTGAAATAAGTTCATTAGATGAAAACCAACAAAAATTGACAAGAACCACGAAAAGTTCTTGTATTTTAAGATAAAATCTTACTCTGTTAAAGAAAAAACTCCCAGCTCGCTGAAATATGTTCATTTGCTGAAAAACAACAAAACCGCGAAAAGTTCTTGCATTTGAAGATAAAATCTTTTTGCTTTGAAGAAGAAAGATCTAGCTGACTGAAATAAGTTCATTAGATGAAAACCAACAAAAATTGACAAGAACCACGAAAAGTTCTTGTATTTTAAGATAAGATCTTACGCTATTAAAGAAAAAACTCCCAGCTCGCTGAAATATGTTCATTTGCTGAAAACCAACAAAACCACGAAAAGTTCTTGTATTTGAAGATATAATCTTTTTGCTTTGAAGAAGAAAGATCTAGCTGACTGAAATAAGTTCATTAGATGAAAACCAACAAAAATTGACAAGAACCACGAAAACTTCTTGTATTTTAAGATAAAATCTTAGGCGATTAAAGAAAAAACTTCCAGCTCGCTGAAATCTGTTCATTTGCTGAAAACCATCAAAACCACGAAAAGTTCTTGTATTTGAAGATAAAATCTTTTTGCTTTGAAGAAGAAAGATCTAGCTGACTGAAATAAGTTCATTAGATGAAAACCAACAAAAATTGACAAGAACCACGAAAAGTTCTTGTATTTTAAGATAAAATCTTAGGCTATTAAAGAAAAAACTTCCAGCTCGCTGAAATCTGTTCATTTGCTGAAAACCATCAAAACCACGAAAAGTTCTTGTATTTGAAGATAAAATCTTTTTGCTTTGAAGAAGAAAGATCTAGCTGACTGAAATAAGTTCATTAGATGAAAACCAACAAAAATTGACAAGAACCACGAAAAGTTCTTGTATTTTAAGATAAAATCTTACGCTATTAAAGAAAAAACTCCCAGCTCGCTGAAATATGTTCATTTGCTGAAAACCAACAAAACCACGAAAAGTTCTTGTATTTGAAGATAAAATCTTTTTTCTTTGAAGAAGAAAGATCGAGCTGACTGAAATAAGTTCATTAGATGAAAACCAACAAAAATTGACAAGAACCACGAAAAGTTCTTGTATTTTAAGATAAAATCTTACTCTATTAAGGAAAAAACTTGCAGCTCGCTGAAATATGTTCATTTGCTGAAAACCATCAAAACCACGAAAAGTTCTTGAATTTGAAGATAAAATCTTTTTGCTTTGAAGAAGAAAGATCTAGCTGACTGAAATAAGTTCATTAGATGAAAACCAACAAAAATTGACAAGAACCACGAAAAGTTCTTGTATTTTAAGATAAAATCTTACTCTATTAAGGAAAAAACTTCCAGCTCGCTGAAATCTGTTCATTTGCTGAAAACCAACAAAACCACCAAAAGTTCTTGTATTTGAAGATAAAATCTTTTTGCTTTGACGAAGAAAGATCTAGCTGACTGAAATAAGTTCATTAGATGAAAACCAACAAAAATTGACAAGAACCACGAAAAGTTCTTGTATTTTAAGATAAAATCTTACTCTGTTAAAGAAAAAACTTCCAGCTCGCTGAAATCTGTTCATTTGCTGAAAAACAACAAAACCGCGAAAAGTTCTTGTATTTGAAGATAAAATCTTTTTGCTTTGAAGAAGAAAGATCTTGCTGACTGAAATAAGTTCATTAGATGAAAACCAACAAAAATTGACAAGAACCACGAAAAGTTCTTGTATTTTAAGATAAAATCTTACTCGATTCAGGAAAAAACTTCCAGCTCGCTGAAATATGTTCATTTGCTGAAAACCATCAAAACCACGAAAAGTTCTTGTATTTGAAGATAAAATCTTTTTGCTTTGAAGAAGAAAGATCTAGCTGACTGAAATAAGTTCATTAGATGAAAACCAACAAAAATTGACAAGAACCACGAAAAGTTCTTGTATTTTAAGATAAAATCTTGCTCTATTAAGGAAAAAACTTCCAGCTCGCTGAAATATGTTCATTTGCTGAAAACCATCAAAACCACGAAAAGTTCTTGTATTTGAAGATAAAATCTTTTTGCTTTGAAGAAGAAAGATCTAGCTGACTGAAATAAGTTCATTCGATGAAAACCAACAAAAATTGACAAGAACCACGAAAAGTTCTTGTATTTTAAGATAAAATCTTACTCTATTAAGGAAAAAACTTCCAGCTCGCTGAAATATTTTCATTTGCTGAAAACCATCAAAACCACGAAAAGTTCTTGTATTTGAAGATAAAATCTTTTTGCTTTGAAGAAGAAAGATCTAGCTGACTGAAATAAGTTCATTAGATGAAAACCAACAAAAATTGACAAGAACCACGAAAAGTTCTTGTATTTTAAGATAAAATCTTACTCTATTAAGGAAAAAACTTCCAGCTCTCTGAAATATGTTCATTTGCTGAAAACCATCAAAACCACGAAAAGTTCTTGTATTTGAAGATAAAATCTTTTTTCTTTGAAGAAGAAAGATCTAGCTGACTGAAATAAGTTCATTAGATGAAAACCAACAAAAATTGACAAGAACCACGAAAAGTTCTTGTATTTTAAGATAAAATCTTACGCTATTAAAGAAAAAACTCCCAGCTCGCTGAAATATGTTCATTTGCTGAAAACCAACAAAACCACGAAAAGTTCTTGTATTTGAAGATAAAATCTTTTTTCTTTGAAGAAGAAAGATCGAGCTGACTGAAATAAGTTCATTAGATGAAAACCAACAAAAATTGACAAGAACCACGAAAAGTTCTTGTATTTTAAGATAAAATCTTACTCTGTTAAAGAAAAAACTCCCAGCTCGCTGAAATATGTTCATTTGCTGAAAAACAACAAAACCGCGAAAAGTTCTTGCATTTGAAGATAAAATCTTTTTGCTTTGAAGAAGAAAGATCTAGCTGACTGAAATAAGTTCATTAGATGAAAACCAACAAAAATTGACAAGAACCACGAAAAGTTCTTGTATTTTAAGATAAGATCTTACGCTATTAAAGAAAAAACTCCCAGCTCGCTGAAATATGTTCATTTGCTGAAAACCAACAAAACCACGAAAAGTTCTTGTATTTGAAGATATAATCTTTTTGCTTTGAAGAAGAAAGATCTAGCTGACTGAAATAAGTTCATTAGATGAAAACCAACAAAAATTGACAAGAACCACGAAAACTTCTTGTATTTTAAGATAAAATCTTAGGCGATTAAAGAAAAAACTTCCAGCTCGCTGAAATCTGTTCATTTGCTGAAAACCATCAAAACCACGAAAAGTTCTTGTATTTGAAGATAAAATCTTTTTGCTTTGAAGAAGAAAGATCTAGCTGACTGAAATAAGTTCATTAGATGAAAACCAACAAAAATTGACAAGAACCACGAAAAGTTCTTGTATTTTAAGATAAAATCTTAGGCTATTAAAGAAAAAACTTCCAGCTCGCTGAAATCTGTTCATTTGCTGAAAACCATCAAAACCACGAAAAGTTCTTGTATTTGAAGATAAAATCTTTTTGCTTTGAAGAAGAAAGATCTAGCTGACTGAAATAAGTTCATTAGATGAAAACCAACAAAAATTGACAAGAACCACGAAAAGTTCTTGTATTTTAAGATAAAATCTTACGCTATTAAAGAAAAAACTCCCAGCTCGCTGAAATATGTTCATTTGCTGAAAACCAACAAAACCACGAAAAGTTCTTGTATTTGAAGATAAAATCTTTTTTCTTTGAAGAAGAAAGATCGAGCTGACTGAAATAAGTTCATTAGATGAAAACCAACAAAAATTGACAAGAACCACGAAAAGTTCTTGTATTTTAAGATAAAATCTTACTCTATTAAGGAAAAAACTTGCAGCTCGCTGAAATATGTTCATTTGCTGAAAACCATCAAAACCACGAAAAGTTCTTGAATTTGAAGATAAAATCTTTTTGCTTTGAAGAAGAAAGATCTAGCTGACTGAAATAAGTTCATTAGATGAAAACCAACAAAAATTGACAAGAACCACGAAAAGTTCTTGTATTTTAAGATAAAATCTTACTCTATTAAGGAAAAAACTTCCAGCTCGCTGAAATATGTTCATTTGCTGAAAACCATCAAAACCACGAAAAGTTCTTGTATTTGAAGATAAAATCTTTTTGCTTTGAAGAAGAAAGATCTAGCTGACTGAAATAAGTTCATTAGATGAAAACCAACAAAAATTGACAAGAACCACGAAAAGTTCTTGTATTTTAAGATAAAATCTTACTCTATTAAGGAAAAAACTTCCAGCTCGCTGAAATCTGTTCATTTGCTGAAAACCAACAAAACCACCAAAAGTTCTTGTATTTGAAGATAAAATCTTTTTGCTTTGACGAAGAAAGATCTAGCTGACTGAAATAAGTTCATTAGATGAAAACCAACAAAAATTGACAAGAACCACGAAAAGTTCTTGTATTTTAAGATAAAATCTTACTCTGTTAAAGAAAAACTTCCAGCTCGCTGAAATCTGTTCATTTGCTGAAAAACAACAAAACCGCGAAAAGTTCTTGTATTTGAAGATAAAATCTTTTTGCTTTGAAGAAGAAAGATCTTGCTGACTGAAATAAGTTCATTAGATGAAAACCAACAAAAATTGACAAGAACCACGAAAAGTTCTTGTATTTTAAGATAAAATCTTACTCGATTCAGGAAAAAACTTCCAGCTCGCTGAAATATGTTCATTTGCTGAAAACCATCAAAACCACGAAAAGTTCTTGTATTTGAAGATAAAATCTTTTTGCTTTGAAGAAGAAAGATCTAGCTGACTGAAATAAGTTCATTAGATGAAAACCAACAAAAATTGACAAGAACCACGAAAAGTTCTTGTATTTTAAGATAAAATCTTGCTCTATTAAGGAAAAAACTTCCAGCTCGCTGAAATATGTTCATTTGCTGAAAACCATCAAAACCACGAAAAGTTCTTGTATTTGAAGATAAAATCTTTTTGCTTTGAAGAAGAAAGATCTAGCTGACTGAAATAAGTTCATTCGATGAAAACCAACAAAAATTGACAAGAACCACGAAAAGTTCTTGTATTTTAAGATAAAATCTTACTCTATTAAGGAAAAAACTTCCAGCTCTCTGAAATATGTTCATTTGCTGAAAACCATCAAAACCACGAAAAGTTCTTGTATTTGAAGATAAAATCTTTTTTCTTTGAAGAAGAAAGATCTAGCTGACTGAAATAAGTTCATTAGATGAAAACCAACAAAAATTGACAAGAACCACGAAAAGTTCTTGTATTTTAAGATAAAATCTTACGCTATTAAAGAAAAAACTCCCAGCTCGCTGAAATATGTTCATTTGCTGAAAACCAACAAAACCACGAAAAGTTCTTGTATTTGAAGATAAAATCTTTTTTCTTTGAAGAAGAAAGATCGAGCTGACTGAAATAAGTTCATTAGATGAAAACCAACAAAAATTGACAAGAACCACGAAAAGTTCTTGTATTTTAAGATAAAATCTTACTCTAAGGAAAAAAATTCAAGCTCGCTGAAATGTGTTCATTTGCTGAAAACCATCAAAACCACGAAAAGTTCTTGTATTTGAAGATAAAATCTTTTTGCTTTGAAGAAGAAAGATCTAGCTGACTGAAATAAGTTCATTAGATGAAAACCAACAAAAATTGACAAGAACCACGAAAAGTTCTTGTATTTTAAGATAAAATCTTACTCTATTAAAGAAAAAACTCCCAGCTCGCTGAAATATGTTCATTTGCTGAAAAACAACAAAACCGCGAAAAGTTCTTGCATTTGAAGATAAAATCTTTTTGCTTTGAAGAAGAAAGATCTAGCTGACTGAAATAAGTTCATTAGATGAAAACCAACAAAAATTGACAAGAACCACGAAAAGTTCTTGTATTTTAAGATAAGATCTTACGCTATTAAAGAAAAAACTCCCAGCTCGCTGAAATATGTTCATTTGCTGAAAACCAACAAAACCACGAAAAGTTCTTGTATTTGAAGATATAATCTTTTTGCTTTGAAGAAGAAAGATCTAGCTGACTGAAATAAGTTCATTAGATGAAAACCAACAAAAATTGACAAGAACCACGAAAACTTCTTGTATTTTAAGATAAAATCTTAGGCGATTAAAGAAAAAACTTCCAGCTCGCTGAAATCTGTTCATTTGCTGAAAACCATCAAAACCACGAAAAGTTCTTGTATTTGAAGATAAAATCTTTTTGCTTTGAAGAAGAAAGATCTAGCTGACTGAAATAAGTTCATTAGATGAAAACCAACAAAAATTGACAAGAACCACGAAAAGTTCTTGTATTTTAAGATAAAATCTTAGGCTATTAAAGAAAAAACTTCCAGCTCGCTGAAATCTGTTCATTTGCTGAAAACCATCAAAACCACGAAAAGTTCTTGTATTTGAAGATAAAATCTTTTTGCTTTGAAGAAGAAAGATCTAGCTGACTGAAATAAGTTCATTAGATGAAAACCAACAAAAATTGACAAGAACCACGAAAAGTTCTTGTATTTTAAGATAAAATCTTACGCTATTAAAGAAAAAACTCCCAGCTCGCTGAAATATGTTCATTTGCTGAAAACCAACAAAACCACGAAAAGTTCTTGTATTTGAAGATAAAATCTTTTTTCTTTGAAGAAGAAAGATCTAGCTGACTGAAATAAGTTCATTAGATGAAAACCAACAAAAATTGACAAGAACCACGAAAAGTTCTTGTATTTTAAGATAAAATCTTACTCTATTAAGGAAAAAACTTCCAGCTCGCTGAAATATGTTCATTTGCTGAAAACCATCAAAACCACGAAAAGTTCTTGTATTTGAAGATAAAATCTTTTTGCTTTGAAGAAGAAAGATCTAGCTGACTGAAATAAGTTCATTAGATGAAAACCAACAAAAATTGACAAGAACCACGAAAAGTTCTTGTATTTTAAGATAAAATCTTACTCTATTAAGGAAAAAACTTCCAGCTCGCTGAAATCTGTTCATTTGCTGAAAACCAACAAAACCACCAAAAGTTCTTGTATTTGAAGATAAAATCTTTTTGCTTTGACGAAGAAAGATCTAGCTGACTGAAATAAGTTCATTAGATGAAAACCAACAAAAATTGACAAGAACCACGAAAAGTTCTTGTATTTTAAGATAAAATCTTACTCTGTTAAAGAAAAAACTTCCAGCTCGCTGAAATCTGTTCATTTGCTGAAAAACAACAAAACCGCGAAAAGTTCTTGTATTTGAAGATAAAATCTTTTTGCTTTGAAGAAGAAAGATCTTGCTGACTGAAATAAGTTCATTAGATGAAAACCAACAAAAATTGACAAGAACCACGAAAAGTTCTTGTATTTTAAGATAAAATCTTACTCGATTCAGGAAAAAACTTCCAGCTCGCTGAAATATGTTCATTTGCTGAAAACCATCAAAACCACGAAAAGTTCTTGTATTTGAAGATAAAATCTTTTTGCTTTGAAGAAGAAAGATCTAGCTGACTGAAATAAGTTCATTAGATGAAAACCAACAAAAATTGACAAGAACCACGAAAAGTTCTTGTATTTTAAGATAAAATCTTGCTCTATTAAGGAAAAAACTTCCAGCTCGCTGAAATATGTTCATTTGCTGAAAACCATCAAAACCACGAAAAGTTCTTGTATTTGAAGATAAAATCTTTTTGCTTTGAAGAAGAAAGATCTAGCTGACTGAAATAAGTTCATTCGATGAAAACCAACAAAAATTGACAAGAACCACGAAAAGTTCTTGTATTTTAAGATAAAATCTTACTCTATTAAGGAAAAAACTTCCTGCTCGCTGAAATATTTTCATTTGCTGAAAACCATCAAAACCACGAAAAGTTCTTGTATTTGAAGATAAAATCTTTTTGCTTTGAAGAAGAAAGATCTAGCTGACTGAAATAAGTTCATTAGATGAAAACCAACAAAAATTGACAAGAACCACGAAAAGTTCTTGTATTTTAAAATAAAATCTTACTCTATTAAGGAAAAAACTTCCAGCTCTCTGAAATATGTTCATTTGCTGAAAACCATCAAAACCACGAAAAGTTCTTGTATTTGAAGATAAAATCTTTTTTCTTTGAAGAAGAAAGATCTAGCTGACTGAAATAAGTTCATTAGATGAAAACCAACAAAAATTGACAAGAACCACGAAAAGTTCTTGTATTTTAAGATAAAATCTTACGCTATTAAAGAAAAAACTCCCAGCTCGCTGAAATATGTTCATTTGCTGAAAACCAACAAAACCACAAAAAGTTCTTGTATTTGAAGATAAAATCTTTTTTCTTTGAAGAAGAAAGATCGAGCTGACTGAAATAAGTTCATTAGATGAAAACCAACAAAAATTGACAAGAACCACGAAAAGTTCTTGTATTTTAAGATAAAATCTTACTCTGTTAAGGAAAAAAATTCAAGCTCGCTGAAATGTGTTCATTTGCTGAAAACCATCAAAACCACGAAAAGTTCTTGTATTTGAAGATAAAATCTTTTTGCTTTGAAGAAGAAAGATCTAGCTGACTGAAATAAGTTCATTAGATGAAAACCAACAAAAATTGACAAGAACCACGAAAAGTTCTTGTATTTTAAGATAAAATCTTACTCTATTAAGGAAAAAACTTCCAGCTCGCTGAAATCTGTTCATTTGCTGAAAACCAACAAAACCACCAAAAGTTCTTGTATTTGAAGATAAAATCTTTTTGCTTTGACGAAGAAAGATCTAGCTGACTGAAATAAGTTCATTAGATGAAAACCAACAAAAATTGACAAGAACCACGAAAAGTTCTTGTATTTTAAGATAAAATCTTACTCTGTTAAAGAAAAAACTTCCAGCTCGCTGAAATCTGTTCATTTGCTGAAAAACAACAAAACCGCGAAAAGTTCTTGTATTTGAAGATAAAATCTTTTTGCTTTGAAGAAGAAAGATCTTGCTGACTGAAATAAGTTCATTAGATGAAAACCAACAAAATTGACAAGAACCACGAAAAGTTCTTGTATTTTAAGATAAAATCTTACTCGATTCAGGAAAAAACTTCCAGCTCGCTGAAATATGTTCATTTGCTGAAAACCATCAAAACCACGAAAAGTTCTTGTATTTGAAGATAAAATCTTTTTGCTTTGAAGAAGAAAGATCTAGCTGACTGAAATAAGTTCATTAGATGAAAACCAACAAAAATTGACAAGAACCACGAAAAGTTCTTGTATTTTAAGATAAAATCTTGCTCTATTAAGGAAAAAACTTCCAGCTCGCTGAAATATGTTCATTTGCTGAAAACCATCAAAACCACGAAAAGTTCTTGTATTTGAAGATAAAATGTTTTTGCTTTGAAGAAGAAAGATCTAGCTGACTGAAATAAGTTCATTCGATGAAAACCAACAAAAATTGACAAGAACCACGAAAAGTTCTTGTATTTTAAGATAAAATCTTACTCTATTAAGGAAAAAACTTCCAGCTCGCTGAAATATTTTCATTTGCTGAAAACCATCAAAACCACGAAAAGTTCTTGTATTTGAAGATAAAATCTTTTTGCTTTGAAGAAGAAAGATCTAGCTGACTGAAATAAGTTCATTAGATGAAAACCAACAAAAATTGACAAGAACCACGAAAAGTTCTTGTATTTTAAAATAAAATCTTACTCTATTAAGGAAAAAACTTCCAGCTCTCTGAAATATGTTCATTTGCTGAAAACCATCAAAACCACGAAAAGTTCTTGTATTTGAAGATAAAATCTTTTTTCTTTGAAGAAGAAAGATCTAGCTGACTGAAATAAGTTCATTAGATGAAAACCAACAAAAATTGACAAGAACCACGAAAAGTTCTTGTATTTTAAGATAAAATCTTGCTCTATTAAGGAAAAAACTTCCAGCTCGCTGAAATATGTTCATTTGCTGAAAACCATCAAAACCACGAAAAGTTCTTGTATTTGAAGATAAAATCTTTTTGCTTTGAAGAAGAAAGATCTAGCTGACTGAAATAAGTTCATTCGATGAAAACCAACAAAAATTGACAAGAACCACGAAAAGTTCTTGTATTTTAAGATAAAATCTTACTCTATTAAGGAAAAAACTTCCAGCTCGCTGAAATATTTTCATTTGCTGAAAACCATCAAAACCACGAAAAGTTCTTGTATTTGAAGATAAAATCTTTTTGCTTTGAAGAAGAAAGATCTAGCTGACTGAAATAAGTTCATTAGATGAAAACCAACAAAAATTGACAAGAACCACGAAAAGTTCTTGTATTTTAAAATAAAATCTTACTCTATTAAGGAAAAAACTTCCAGCTCTCTGAAATATGTTCATTTGCTGAAAACCATCAAAACCACGAAAAGTTCTTGTATTTGAAGATAAAATCTTTTTTCTTTGAAGAAGAAAGATCTAGCTGACTGAAATAAGTTCATTAGATGAAAACCAACAAAAATTGACAAGAACCACGAAAAGTTCTTGTATTTTAAGATAAAATCTTACGCTATTAAAGAAAAAACTCCCAGCTCGCTGAAATATGTTCATTTGCTGAAAACCAACAAAACCACAAAAAGTTCTTGTATTTGAAGATAAAATCTTTTTTCTTTGAAGAAGAAAGATCGAGCTGACTGAAATAAGTTCATTAGATGAAAACCAACAAAAATTGACAAGAACCACGAAAAGTTCTTGTATTTTAAGATAAAATCTTACTCTGTTAAGGAAAAAAATTCAAGCTCGCTGAAATGTGTTCATTTGCTGAAAACCATCAAAACCACGAAAAGTTCTTGTATTTGAAGATAAAATCTTTTTGCTTTGAAGAAGAAAGATCTAGCTGACTGAAATAAGTTCATTAGATGAAAACCAACAAAAATTGACAAGAACCACGAAAAGTTCTTGTATTTTAAGATAAAATCTTACTCTATTAAGGAAAAAACTTCCAGCTCGCTGAAATCTGTTCATTTGCTGAAAACCAACAAAACCACCAAAAGTTCTTGTATTTGAAGATAAAATCTTTTTGCTTTGACGAAGAAAGATCTAGCTGACTGAAATAAGTTCATTAGATGAAAACCAACAAAAATTGACAAGAACCACGAAAAGTTCTTGTATTTTAAGATAAAATCTTACTCTGTTAAAGAAAAAACTTCCAGCTCGCTGAAATCTGTTCATTTGCTGAAAAACAACAAAACCGCGAAAAGTTCTTGTATTTGAAGATAAAATCTTTTTGCTTTGAAGAAGAAAGATCTTGCTGACTGAAATAAGTTCATTAGATGAAAACCAACAAAATTGACAAGAACCACGAAAAGTTCTTGTATTTTAAGATAAAATCTTACTCGATTCAGGAAAAAACTTCCAGCTCGCTGAAATATGTTCATTTGCTGAAAACCATCAAAACCACGAAAAGTTCTTGTATTTGAAGATAAAATCTTTTTGCTTTGAAGAAGAAAGATCTAGCTGACTGAAATAAGTTCATTAGATGAAAACCAACAAAAATTGACAAGAACCACGAAAAGTTCTTGTATTTTAAGATAAAATCTTGCTCTATTAAGGAAAAAACTTCCAGCTCGCTGAAATATGTTCATTTGCTGAAAACCATCAAAACCACGAAAAGTTCTTGTATTTGAAGATAAAATGTTTTTGCTTTGAAGAAGAAAGATCTAGCTGACTGAAATAAGTTCATTCGATGAAAACCAACAAAAATTGACAAGAACCACGAAAAGTTCTTGTATTTTAAGATAAAATCTTACTCTATTAAGGAAAAAACTTCCAGCTCGCTGAAATATTTTCATTTGCTGAAAACCATCAAAACCACGAAAAGTTCTTGTATTTGAAGATAAAATCTTTTTGCTTTGAAGAAGAAAGATCTAGCTGACTGAAATAAGTTCATTAGATGAAAACCAACAAAAATTGACAAGAACCACGAAAAGTTCTTGTATTTTAAAATAAAATCTTACTCTATTAAGGAAAAAACTTCCAGCTCTCTGAAATATGTTCATTTGCTGAAAACCATCAAAACCACGAAAAGTTCTTGTATTTGAAGATAAAATCTTTTTTCTTTGAAGAAGAAAGATCTAGCTGACTGAAATAAGTTCATTAGATGAAAACCAACAAAAATTGACAAGAACCACGAAAAGTTCTTGTATTTTAAGATAAAATCTTACGCTATTAAAGAAAAAACTCCCAGCTCGCTGAAATATGTTCATTTGCTGAAAACCAACAAAACCACAAAAAGTTCTTGTATTTGAAGATAAAATCTTTTTTCTTTGAAGAAGAAAGATCGAGCTGACTGAAATAAGTTCATTAGATGAAAACCAACAAAAATTGACAAGAACCACGAAAAGTTCTTGTATTTTAAGATAAAATCTTACTCTGTTAAGGAAAAAAATTCAAGCTCGCTGAAATGTGTTCATTTGCTGAAAACCATCAAAACCACGAAAAGTTCTTGTATTTGAAGATAAAATCTTTTTGCTTTGAAGAAGAAAGATCTAGCTGACTGAAATAAGTTCATTAGATGAAAACCAACAAAAATTGACAAGAACCACGAAAAGTTCTTGTATTTTAAGATAAAATCTTACTCTGTTAAAGAAAAAACTCCCAGCTCGCTGAAATATGTTCATTTGCTGAAAAACAACAAAACCGCGAAAAGTTCTTGCATTTGAAGATAAAATCTTTTTGCTTTGAAGAAGAAAGATCTAGCTGACTGAAATAAGTTCATTAGATGAAAACCAACAAAAATTGACAAGAACCACGAAAAGTTCTTGTATTTTAAGATAAAATCTTAGGCTATTAAAGAAAAAACTTCCAGCTCGCTGAAATCTGTTCATTTGCTGAAAACCATCAAAACCACGAAAAGTTCTTGTATTTGAAGATAAAATCTTTTTGCTTTGAAGAAGAAAGATCTAGCTGACTGAAATAAGTTCATTAGATGAAAACCAACAAAAATTGACAAGAACCACGAAAAGTTCTTGTATTTTAAGATAAAATCTTACGCTGTTAAAGAAAAAACTCCCAGCTCGCTGAAATATGTTCATTTGCTGAAAACCAACAAAACCACGAAAAGTTCTTGTATTTGAAGATAAAATCTTTTTTCTTTGAAGAAGAAAGATCTAGCTGACTGAAATAAGTTCATTAGATGAAAACCAACAAAAATTGACAAGAACCACGAAAAGTTCTTGTATTTTAAGATAAAATCTTACTCTATTAAGGAAAAAACTTCCAGCTCGCTGAAATATGTTCATTTGCTGAAAACCATCAAAACCACGAAAAGTTCTTGTATTTGAAGATAAAATCTTTTTGCTTTGAAGAAGAAAGATCTAGCTGACTGAAATAAGTTCATTAGATGAAAACCAACAAAAATTGACAAGAACCACGAAAAGTTCTTGTATTTTAAGATAAAATCTTACTCTATTAAGGAAAAAACTTCCAGCTCGCTGAAATCTGTTCATTTGCTGAAAACCAACAAAACCACCAAAAGTTCTTGTATTTGAAGATAAAATCTTTTTGCTTTGACGAAGAAAGATCTAGCTGACTGAAATAAGTTCATTAGATGAAAACCAACAAAAATTGACAAGAACCACGAAAAGTTCTTGTATTTTAAGATAAAATCTTACTCGATTCAGGAAAAAACTTCCAGCTCGCTGAAATATGTTCATTTGCTGAAAACCATCAAAACCACGAAAAGTTCTTGTATTTGAAGATAAAATCTTTTTGCTTTGAAGAAGAAAGATCTAGCTGACTGAAATAAGTTCATTAGATGAAAACCAACAAAAATTGACAAGAACCACGAAAAGTTCTTGTATTTTAAGATAAAATCTTGCTCTATTAAGGAAAAAACTTCCAGCTCGCTGAAATATGTTCATTTGCTGAAAACCATCAAAACCACGAAAAGTTCTTGTATTTGAAGATAAAATCTTTTTGCTTTGAAGAAGAAAGATCTAGCTGACTGAAATAAGTTCATTCGATGAAAACCAACAAAAATTGACAAGAACCACGAAAAGTTCTTGTATTTTAAGATAAAATCTTACTCTATTAAGGAAAAAACTTCCAGCTCGCTGAAATATTTTCATTTGCTGAAAACCATCAAAACCACGAAAAGTTCTTGTATTTGAAGATAAAATCTTTTTGCTTTGAAGAAGAAAGATCTAGCTGACTGAAATAAGTTCATTAGATGAAAACCAACAAAAATTGACAAGAACCACGAAAAGTTCTTGTATTTTAAAATAAAATCTTACTCTATTAAGGAAAAAACTTCCAGCTCTCTGAAATATGTTCATTTGCTGAAAACCATCAAAACCACGAAAAGTTCTTGTATTTGAAGATAAAATCTTTTTTCTTTGAAGAAGAAAGATCTAGCTGACTGAAATAAGTTCATTAGATGAAAACCAACAAAAATTGACAAGAACCACGAAAAGTTCTTGTATTTTAAGATAAAATCTTACGCTATTAAAGAAAAAACTCCCAGCTCGCTGAAATATGTTCATTTGCTGAAAACCAACAAAACCACAAAAAGTTCTTGTATTTGAAGATAAAATCTTTTTTCTTTGAAGAAGAAAGATCGAGCTGACTGAAATAAGTTCATTAGATGAAAACCAACAAAAATTGACAAGAACCACGAAAAGTTCTTGTATTTTAAGATAAAATCTTACTCTGTTAAGGAAAAAAATTCAAGCTCGCTGAAATGTGTTCATTTGCTGAAAACCATCAAAACCACGAAAAGTTCTTGTATTTGAAGATAAAATCTTTTTGCTTTGAAGAAGAAAGATCTAGCTGACTGAAATAAGTTCATTAGATGAAAACCAACAAAAATTGACAAGAACCACGAAAAGTTCTTGTATTTTAAGATAAAATCTTACTCTGTTAAAGAAAAAACTCCCAGCTCGCTGAAATATGTTCATTTGCTGAAAAACAACAAAACCGCGAAAAGTTCTTGCATTTGAAGATAAAATCTTTTTGCTTTGAAGAAGAAAGATCTAGCTGACTGAAATAAGTTCATTAGATGAAAACCAACAAAAATTGACAAGAACCACGAAAAGTTCTTGTATTTTAAGATAAAATCTTAGGCTATTAAAGAAAAAACTTCCAGCTCGCTGAAATCTGTTCATTTGCTGAAAACCATCAAAACCACGAAAAGTTCTTGTATTTGAAGATAAAATCTTTTTGCTTTGAAGAAGAAAGATCTAGCTGACTGAAATAAGTTCATTAGATGAAAACCAACAAAAATTGACAAGAACCACGAAAAGTTCTTGTATTTTAAGATAAAATCTTACGCTGTTAAAGAAAAAACTCCCAGCTCGCTGAAATATGTTCATTTGCTGAAAACCAACAAAACCACGAAAAGTTCTTGTATTTGAAGATAAAATCTTTTTTCTTTGAAGAAGAAAGATCTAGCTGACTGAAATAAGTTCATTAGATGAAAACCAACAAAAATTGACAAGAACCACGAAAAGTTCTTGTATTTTAAGATAAAATCTTACTCTATTAAGGAAAAAACTTCCAGCTCGCTGAAATATGTTCATTTGCTGAAAACCATCAAAACCACGAAAAGTTCTTGTATTTGAAGATAAAATCTTTTTGCTTTGAAGAAGAAAGATCTAGCTGACTGAAATAAGTTCATTAGATGAAAACCAACAAAAATTGACAAGAACCACGAAAAGTTCTTGTATTTTAAGATAAAATCTTACTCTATTAAGGAAAAAACTTCCAGCTCGCTGAAATCTGTTCATTTGCTGAAAACCAACAAAACCACCAAAAGTTCTTGTATTTGAAGATAAAATCTTTTTGCTTTGACGAAGAAAGATCTAGCTGACTGAAATAAGTTCATTAGATGAAAACCAACAAAAATTGACAAGAACCACGAAAAGTTCTTGTATTTTAAGATAAAATCTTACTCGATTCAGGAAAAAACTTCCAGCTCGCTGAAATATGTTCATTTGCTGAAAACCATCAAAACCACGAAAAGTTCTTGTATTTGAAGATAAAATCTTTTTGCTTTGAAGAAGAAAGATCTAGCTGACTGAAATAAGTTCATTAGATGAAAACCAACAAAAATTGACAAGAACCACGAAAAGTTCTTGTATTTTAAGATAAAATCTTGCTCTATTAAGGAAAAAACTTCCAGCTCGCTGAAATATGTTCATTTGCTGAAAACCATCAAAACCACGAAAAGTTCTTGTATTTGAAGATAAAATCTTTTTGCTTTGAAGAAGAAAGATCTAGCTGACTGAAATAAGTTCATTCGATGAAAACCAACAAAAATTGACAAGAACCACGAAAAGTTCTTGTATTTTAAGATAAAATCTTACTCTATTAAGGAAAAAACTTCCAGCTCGCTGAAATATTTTCATTTGCTGAAAACCATCAAAACCACGAAAAGTTCTTGTATTTGAAGATAAAATCTTTTTGCTTTGAAGAAGAAAGATCTAGCTGACTGAAATAAGTTCATTAGATGAAAACCAACAAAAATTGACAAGAACCACGAAAAGTTCTTGTATTTTAAAATAAAATCTTACTCTATTAAGGAAAAAACTTCCAGCTCTCTGAAATATGTTCATTTGCTGAAAACCATCAAAACCACGAAAAGTTCTTGTATTTGAAGATAAAATCTTTTTTCTTTGAAGAAGAAAGATCTAGCTGACTGAAATAAGTTCATTAGATGAAAACCAACAAAAATTGACAAGAACCACGAAAAGTTCTTGTATTTTAAGATAAAATCTTACGCTATTAAAGAAAAAACTCCCAGCTCGCTGAAATATGTTCATTTGCTGAAAACCAACAAAACCACAAAAAGTTCTTGTATTTGAAGATAAAATCTTTTTTCTTTGAAGAAGAAAGATCGAGCTGACTGAAATAAGTTCATTAGATGAAAACCAACAAAAATTGACAAGAACCACGAAAAGTTCTTGTATTTTAAGATAAAATCTTACTCTGTTAAGGAAAAAAATTCAAGCTCGCTGAAATGTGTTCATTTGCTGAAAACCATCAAAACCACGAAAAGTTCTTGTATTTGAAGATAAAATCTTTTTGCTTTGAAGAAGAAAGATCTAGCTGACTGAAATAAGTTCATTAGATGAAAACCAACAAAAATTGACAAGAACCACGAAAAGTTCTTGTATTTTAAGATAAAATCTTACTCTGTTAAAGAAAAAACTCCCAGCTCGCTGAAATATGTTCATTTGCTGAAAAACAACAAAACCGCGAAAAGTTCTTGCATTTGAAGATAAAATCTTTTTGCTTTGAAGAAGAAAGATCTAGCTGACTGAAATAAGTTCATTAGATGAAAACCAACAAAAATTGACAAGAACCACGAAAAGTTCTTGTATTTTAAGATAAAATCTTAGGCTATTAAAGAAAAAACTTCCAGCTCGCTGAAATCTGTTCATTTGCTGAAAACCATCAAAACCACGAAAAGTTCTTGTATTTGAAGATAAAATCTTTTTGCTTTGAAGAAGAAAGATCTAGCTGACTGAAATAAGTTCATTAGATGAAAACCAACAAAAATTGACAAGAACCACGAAAAGTTCTTGTATTTTAAGATAAAATCTTACGCTGTTAAAGAAAAAACTCCCAGCTCGCTGAAATATGTTCATTTGCTGAAAACCAACAAAACCACGAAAAGTTCTTGTATTTGAAGATAAAATCTTTTTTCTTTGAAGAAGAAAGATCTAGCTGACTGAAATAAGTTCATTAGATGAAAACCAACAAAAATTGACAAGAACCACGAAAAGTTCTTGTATTTTAAGATAAAATCTTACTCTATTAAGGAAAAAACTTGCAGCTCGCTGAAATATGTTCATTTGCTGAAAACCATCAAAACCACGAAAAGTTCTTGAATTTGAAGATAAAATCTTTTTGCTTTGAAGAAGAAAGATCTAGCTGACTGAAATAAGTTCATTGGATGAAAACCAACAAAAATTGACAAGAACCACGAAAAGTTCTTGTATTTTAAGATAAAATCTTACTCTATTAAGGAAAAAACTTGCAGCTCGCTGAAATATGTTCATTTGCTGAAAACCATCAAAACCACGAAAAGTTCTTGAATTTGAAGATAAAATCTTTTTGCTTTGAAGAAGAAAGATCTAGCTGACTGAAATAAGTTCATTAGATGAAAACCAACAAAAATTGACAAGAACCACGAAAAGTTCTTGTATTTTAAGATAAAATCTTACTCTATTCAGGAAAAAACTTCCAGCTCGCTGAAATATGTTCATTTGCTGAAAACCATCAAAACCACGAAAAGTTCTTGTATTTGAAGATAAAATCTTTTTGCTTTGAAGAAGAAAGATCTAGCTGACTGAAATAAGTTCATTAGATGAAAACCAACAAAAATTGACAAGAACCACGAAAAGTTCTTGTATTTTAAGATAAAATCTTACTCTATTAAGGAAAAAACTTCCAGCTCGCTGAAATATGTTCATTTGCTGAAAACCATCAAAACCACGAAAAGTTCTTGTATTTGAAGATAAAATCTTTTTGCTTTGAAGAAGAAAGATCTTGCTGACTGAAATAAGTTCATTAGATGAAAACCAACAAAAATTGACAAGAACCACGAAAAGTTCTTGTATTTTAAGATAAAATCTTACTCGATTCAGGAAAAAACTTCCAGCTCGCTGAAATATGTTCATTTGCTGAAAACCATCAAAACCACGAAAAGTTCTTGTATTTGAAGATAAAATCTTTTTGCTTTGAAGAAGAAAGATCTAGCTGACTGAAATAAGTTCATTAGATGAAAACCAACAAAAATTGACATGAACCACGAAAAGTTCTTGTATTTTAAGATAAAATCTTACTCTATTAAGGAAAAAACTTCCAGCTCGCTGAAATCTGTTCATTTGCTGAAAACCAACAAAACCACCAAAAGTTCTTGTATTTGAAGATAAAATCTTTTTGCTTTGACGAAGAAAGATCTAGCTGACTGAAATAAGTTCATTAGATGAAAACCAACAAAAATTGACAAGAACCACGAAAAGTTGTTGTATTTTAAGATAAAATCTTAGGCTATTAAAGAAAAAACTTCCAGCTCGCTGAAATCTGTTCATTTGCTGAAAACCATCAAAACCACGAAAAGTTCTTGTATTTGAAGATAAAATCTTTTTGCTTTGAAGAAGAAAGATCGAGCTGACTGAAATAAGTTCATTAGATGAAAACCAACAAAAATTGACAAGAACCACGAAAAGTTCTTGTATTTTAAGATAAAATCTTACTCTATTCAGGAAAAAACTTCCAGCTCGCTGAAATATGTTCATTTGCTGAAAACCATCAAAACCACGAAAAGTTCTTGTATTTGAAGATAAAATCTTTTTTCTTTGAAGAAGAAAGATCTAGCTGACTGAAATAAGTTCATTAGATGAAAACCAACAAAAATTGACAAGAACCACGAAAAGTTCTTGTATTTTAAGATAAAATCTTACTCTATTAAGGAAAAAACTTCCAGCTCGCTGAAATATGTTCATTTGCTGAAAAACAACAAAACCGCGAAAAGTTCTTGTATTTGAAGATAAAATCTTTTTGCTTTGAAGAAGAAAGATCTTGCTGACTGAAATAAGTTCATTAGATGAAAACCAACAAAAATTGACAAGAACCACGAAAAGTTCTTGTATTTTAAGATAAAATCTTACGCTATTAAAGAAAAAACTCCCAGCTCGCTGAAATATGTTCATTTGCTGAAAACCAACAAAACCACGAAAAGTTCTTGTATTTGAAGATAAAATCTTTTTTCTTTGAAGAAGAAAGATCTAGCTGACTGAAATAAGTTCATTAGATGAAAACCAACAAAAATTGACAAGAACCACGAAAAGTTCTTGTATTTTAAGATAAAATCTTACTCTATTAAGGAAAAAACTTGCAGCTCGCTGAAATATGTTCATTTGCTGAAAACCATCAAAACCACGAAAAGTTCTTGTATTTGAAGATAAAATCTTTTTGCTTTGAAGAAGAAAGATCTAGCTGACTGAAATAAGTTCATTAGATGAAAACCAACAAAAATTGACAAGAACCACGAAAAGTTCTTGTATTTTAAGATAAAATCTTACGCTATTAAAGAAAAAACTCCCAGCTCGCTGAAATATGTTCATTTGCTGAAAACTAACAAAACCACGAAAAGTTCTTGTATTTGAAGATAAAATCTTTTTTCTTTGAAGAAGAAAGATCGAGCTGACTGAAATTAGTTCATTAGATGAAAACCAACAAAAATTGACAAGAACCACGAAAAGTTCTTGTATTTTAAGATAAAATCTTACTCTATTAAGGAAAAAAATTCAAGCTCGCTGAAATGTGTTCATTTGCTGAAAACCATCAAAACCACGAAAAGTTCTTGTATTTGAAGATAAAATCTTTTTGCTTTGAAGAAGAAAGATCTAGCTGACTGAAATAAGTTCATTAGATGAAAACCAACAAAAATTGACAAGAACCACGAAAAGTTCTTGTATTTTAAGATAAAATCTTACTCTGTTAAAGAAAAAACTCCCAGCTCGCTGAAATATGTTCATTTGCTGAAAAACAACAAAACCGCGAAAAGTTCTTGCATTTGAAGATATAATCTTTTTGCTTTGAAGAAGAAAGATCTAGCTGACTGAAATAAGTTCATTAGATGAAAACCAACAAAAATTGACAAGAACCACGAAAAGTTCTTGTATTTTAAGATAAAATCTTACGCTATTAAAGAAAAAACTCCCAGCTCGCTGAAATATGTTCATTTGCTGAAAACCAACAAAACCACGAAAAGTTCTTGTATTTGAAGATATAATCTTTTTGCTTTGAAGAAGAAAGATCTAGCTGACTGAAATAAGTTCATTAGATGAAAACCAACAAAAATTGACAAGAACCACGAAAAGTTCTTGTATTTTAAGATAAAATCTTAGGCTATTAAAGAAAAAACTTCCAGCTCGCTGAAATCTGTTCATTTGCTGAGAACCATCAAAACCACGAAAAGTTCTTGTATTTGAAGATAAAATCTTTTTGCTTTGAAGAAGAAAGATCTAGCTGACTGAAATAAGTTCATTAGATGAAAACCAACAAAAATTGACAAGAACCACGAAAAGTTCTTGTATTTTAAGATAAAATCTTACTCGATTCAGGAAAAAACTTCCAGCTCGCTGAAATATGTTCGGTTGCTGAAAACCATCAAAACCACGAAAAGTTCTTGTATTTGAAGATAAAATCTTTTTGCTTTGAAGAAGAAAGATCTGGCTGACTGAAATAAGTTCATTAGATGAAAACCAACAAAAATTGACAAGAACCACGAAAAGTTCTTGTATTTTAAGATAAAATCTTACGCTATTAAAGAAAAAACTCCCAGCTCGCTGAAATATGTTCATTTGCTGAAAACCAACAAAACCACGAAAAGTTCTTGTATTTGAAGATAAAATCTTTTTTCTTTGAAGAAGAAAGATCTAGCTGACTGAAATAAGTTCATGAGATGAAAACCAACAAAAATTGACAAGAACCACGAAAAGTTCTTGTATTTTAAGATAAAATCTTACTCTATTAAGGAAAAAACTTGCAGCTCGCTGAAATATGTTCATTTGCTGAAAACCATCAAAACCACGAAAAGTTCTTGAATTTGAAGATAAAATCTTTTTGCTTTGAAGAAGAAAGATCTAGCTGACTGAAATAAGTTCATTAGATGAAAACCAACAAAAATTGACAAGAACCACGAAAAGTTCTTGTATTTTAAGATAAAATCTTACTCTATTCAGGAAAAAACTTCCAGCTCGCTGAAATATGTTCATTTGCTGAAAACCATCAAAACCACGAAAAGTTCTTGTATTTGAAGATGAAATCTTTTTGCTTTGAAGAAGAAAGATCGAGCTGACTGAAATAAGTTCATTAGATGAAAACCAACAAAAATTGACAAGAACCACGAAAAGTTCTTGTATTTTAAGATAAAATCTTACTCTATTAAGGAAAAAACTTCCAGCTCGCTGAAATATGTTCATTTGCTGAAAACCATCAAAACCACGAAAAGTTCTTGTATTTGAAGATAAAATCTTTTTGCTTTGAAGAAGAAAGATCTAGCTGACTGAAATAAGTTCATTAGATGAAAACCAACAAAAATTGACAAGAACCACGAAAAGTTGTTGTATTTTAAGATAAAATCTTAGGCTATTAAAGAAAAAACTTCCAGCTCGCTGAAATATGTTCATTTGCTGAAAACCATCAAAACCACGAAAAGTTCTTGTATTTGAAGATAAAATCTTTTTGCTTTGAAGAAGAAAGATCTAGCTGACTGAAATAAGTTCATTAGATGAAAACCAACAAAAATTGACAAGAACCACGAAAAGTTCTTGTATTTTAAGATAAAATCTTACTCTATTCAGGAAAAAACTTCCAGCTCGCTGAAATATGTTCATTTGCTGAAAAACAACAAAACCGCGAAAAGTTCTTGTATTTGAAGATAAAATCTTTTTGCTTTGAAGAAGAAAGATCTTGCTGACTGAAATAAGTTCATTAGATGAAAACCAACAAAAATTGACAAGAACCACGAAAAGTTCTTGTATTTTAAGATAAAATCTTACGCTATTAAAGAAAAAACTCCCAGCTCGCTGAAATATGTTCATTTGCTGAAAACCAACAAAACCACGAAAAGTTCTTGTATTTGAAGATAAAATCTTTTTTCTTTGAAGAAGAAAGATCTAGCTGACTGAAATAAGTTCATTAGATGAAAACCAACAAAAATTGACAAGAACCACGAAAAGTTCTTGTATTTTAAGATAAAATCTTACTCTATTAAGGAAAAAACTTGCAGCTCGCTGAAATATGTTCATTTGCTGAAAACCATCAAAACCACGAAAAGTTCTTGTATTTGAAGATAAAATCTTTTTGCTTTGAAGAAGAAAGATCTAGCTGACTGAAATAAGTTCATTAGATGAAAACCAACAAAAATTGACAAGAACCACGAAAAGTTCTTGTATTTTAAGATAAAATCTTACGCTATTAAAGAAAAAACTCCCAGCTCGCTGAAATATGTTCATTTGCTGAAAACCAACAAAACCACGAAAAGTTCTTGTATTTGAAGATAAAATCTTTTTTCTTTGAAGAAGAAAGATCGAGCTGACTGAAATTAGTTCATTAGATGAAAACCAACAAAAATTGACAAGAACCACGAAAAGTTCTTGTATTTTAAGATAAAATCTTACTCTATTAAGGAAAAAAATTCAAGCTCGCTGAAATGTGTTCATTTGCTGAAAACCATCAAAACCACGAAAAGTTCTTGTATTTGAAGATAAAATCTTTTTGCTTTGAAGAAGAAAGATCTAGCTGACTGAAATAAGTTCATTAGATGAAAACCAACAAAAATTGACAAGAACCACGAAAAGTTCTTGTATTTTAAGATAAAATCTTACTCTGTTAAAGAAAAAACTCCCAGCTCGCTGAAATATGTTCATTTGCTGAAAAACAACAAAACCGCGAAAAGTTCTTGCATTTGAAGATAAAATCTTTTTGCTTTGAAGAAGAAAGATCTAGCTGACTGAAATAAGTTCATTAGATGAAAACCAACAAAAATTGACAAGAACCACGAAAAGTTCTTGTATTTTAAGATAAAATCTTACGCTATTAAAGAAAAAACTCCCAGCTCGCTGAAATATGTTCATTTGCTGAAAACCAACCAAACCACGAAAAGTTCTTGTATTTGAAGATATAATCTTTTTGCTTTGAAGAAGAAAGATCTAGCTGACTGAAATAAGTTCATTAGATGAAAACCAACAAAAATTGACAAGAACCACGAAAAGTTCTTGTATTTTAAGATAAAATCTTAGGCTATTAAAGAAAAAACTTCCAGCTCGCTGAAATCTGTTCATTTGCTGAGAACCATCAAAACCACGAAAAGTTCTTGTATTTGAAGATAAAATCTTTTTGCTTTGAAGAAGAAAGATCTAGCTGACTGAAATAAGTTCATTAGATGAAAACCAACAAAAATTGACAAGAACCACGAAAAGTTCTTGTATTTTAAGATAAAATCTTACTCGATTCAGGAAAAAACTTCCAGCTCGCTGAAATATGTTCGGTTGCTGAAAACCATCAAAACCACGAAAAGTTCTTGTATTTGAAGATAAAATCTTTTTGCTTTGAAGAAGAAAGATCTGGCTGACTGAAATAAGTTCATTAGATGAAAACCAACAAAAATTGACAAGAACCACGAAAAGTTCTTGTATTTTAAGATAAAATCTTACGCTATTAAAGAAAAAACTCCCAGCTCGCTGAAATATGTTCATTTGCTGAAAACCAACAAAACCACGAAAAGTTCTTGTATTTGAAGATAAAATCTTTTTTCTTTGAAGAAGAAAGATCTAGCTGACTGAAATAAGTTCATGAGATGAAAACCAACAAAAATTGACAAGAACCACGAAAAGTTCTTGTATTTTAAGATAAAATCTTACTCTATTAAGGAAAAAACTTGCAGCTCGCTGAAATATGTTCATTTGCTGAAAACCATCAAAACCACGAAAAGTTCTTGAATTTGAAGATGAAATCTTTTTGCTTTGAAGAAGAAAGATCGAGCTGACTGAAATAAGTTCATTAGATGAAAACCAACAAAAATTGACAAGAACCACGAAAAGTTGTTGTATTTTAAGATAAAATCTTAGGCTATTAAAGAAAAAACTTCCAGCTCGCTGAAATATGTTCATTTGCTGAAAACCATCAAAACCACGAAAAGTTCTTGTATTTGAAGATAAAATCTTTTTGCTTTGAAGAAGAAAGATCTAGCTGACTGAAATAAGTTCATTAGATGAAAACCAACAAAAATTGACAAGAACCACGAAAAGTTGTTGTATTTTAAGATAAAATCTTAGGCTATTAAAGAAAAAACTTCCAGCTCGCTGAAATATGTTCATTTGCTGAAAACCATCAAAACCACGAAAAGTTCTTGTATTTGAAGATAAAATCTTTTTGCTTTGAAGAAGAAAGATCTAGCTGACTGAAATAAGTTCATTAGATGAAAACCAACAAAAATTGACAAGAACCACGAAAAGTTCTTGTATTTTAAGATAAAATCTTACTCTATTCAGGAAAAAACTTCCAGCTCGCTGAAATATGTTCATTTGCTGAAAACCATCAAAACCACGAAAAGTTCTTGTATTTGAAGATAAAATCTTTTTTCTTTGAAGAAGAAAGATCTAGCTGACTGAAATAAGTTCATTAGATGAAAACCAACAAAAATTGACAAGAACCACGAAAAGTTCTTGTATTTTAAGATAAAATCTTACTCTATTAAGGAAAAAACTTCCAGCTCGCTGAAATATGTTCATTTGCTGAAAAACAACAAAACCGCGAAAAGTTCTTGTATTTGAAGATAAAATCTTTTTGCTTTGAAGAAGAAAGATCTAGCTGACTGAAATAAGTTCATTAGATGAAAACCAACAAAAATTGACAAGAACCACGAAAAGTTCTTGTATTTTAAGATAAAATCTTACGCTATTAAAGAAAAAACTCCCAGCTCGCTGAAATATGTTCATTTGCTGAAAACCAACAAAACCACGAAAAGTTCTTGTATTTGAAGATAAAATCTTTTTTCTTTGAAGAAGAAAGATCGAGCTGACTGAAATTAGTTCATTAGATGAAAACCAACAAAAATTGACAAGAACCACGAAAAGTTCTTGTATTTTAAGATAAAATCTTACTCTATTAAGGAAAAAAATTCAAGCTCGCTGAAATGTGTTCATTTGCTGAAAACCATCAAAACCACGAAAAGTTCTTGTATTTGAAGATAAAATCTTTTTGCTTTGAAGAAGAAAGATCTAGCTGACTGAAATAAGTTCATTAGATGAAAACCAACAAAAATTGACAAGAACCACGAAAAGTTCTTGTATTTTAAGATAAAATCTTACTCTGTTAAAGAAAAAACTCCCAGCTCGCTGAAATATGTTCATTTGCTGAAAAACAACAAAACCGCGAAAAGTTCTTGCATTTGAAGATAAAATCTTTTTGCTTTGAAGAAGAAAGATCTAGCTGACTGAAATAAGTTCATTAGATGAAAACCAACAAAAATTGACAAGAACCACGAAAAGTTCTTGTATTTTAAGATAAAATCTTACGCTATTAAAGAAAAAACTCCCAGCTCGCTGAAATATGTTCATTTGCTGAAAACCAACAAAACCACGAAAAGTTCTTGTATTTGAAGATATAATCTTTTTGCTTTGAAGAAGAAAGATCCAGCTGACTGAAATAAGTTCATTAGATGAAAACCAACAAAAATTGACAAGAACCACGAAAAGTTCTTGTATTTTAAGATAAAATCTTAGGCTATTAAAGAAAAAACTTCCAGCTCGCTGAAATCTGTTCATTTGCTGAGAACCATCAAAACCACGAAAAGTTCTTGTATTTGAAGATAAAATCTTTTTGCTTTGAAGAAGAAAGATCTAGCTGACTGAAATAAGTTCATTAGATGAAAACCAACAAAAATTGACAAGAACCACGAAAAGTTCTTGTATTTTAAGATAAAATCTTACTCGATTCAGGAAAAAACTTCCAGCTCGCTGAAATATGTTCGGTTGCTGAAAACCATCAAAACCACGAAAAGTTCTTGTATTTGAAGATAAAATCTTTTTGCTTTGAAGAAGAAAGATCTGGCTGACTGAAATAAGTTCATTAGATGAAAACCAACAAAAATTGACAAGAACCACGAAAAGTTCTTGTATTTTAAGATAAAATCTTACGCTATTAAAGAAAAAACTCCCAGCTCGCTGAAATATGTTCATTTGCTGAAAACCAACAAAACCACGAAAAGTTCTTGTATTTGAAGATAAAATCTTTTTTCTTTGAAGAAGAAAGATCTAGCTGACTGAAATAAGTTCATGAGATGAAAACCAACAAAAATTGACAAGAACCACGAAAAGTTCTTGTATTTTAAGATAAAATCTTACTCTATTAAGGAAAGAACTTGCAGCTCGCTGAAATATGTTCATTTGCTGAAAACCATCAAAACCACGAAAAGTTCTTGAATTTGAAGATAAAATCTTTTTGCTTTGAAGAAGAAAGATCTAGCTGACTGAAATAAGTTCATTAGATGAAAACCAACAAAAATTGACAAGAACCACGAAAAGTTCTTGTATTTTAAGATAAAATCTTACTCTATTCAGGAAAAAACTTCCAGCTCGCTGAAATATGTTCATTTGCTGAAAACCATCAAAACCACGAAAAGTTCTTGTATTTGAAGATGAAATCTTTTTGCTTTGAAGAAGAAAGATCGAGCTGACTGAAATAAGTTCATTAGATGAAAACCAACAAAAATTGACAAGAACCACGAAAAGTTCTTGTATTTTAAGATAAAATCTTACTCTATTAAGGAAAAAACTTCCAGCTCGCTGAAATATGTTCATTTGCTGAAAACCATCAAAACCACGAAAAGTTCTTGTATTTGAAGATAAAATCTTTTTGCTTTGAAGAAGAAAGATCTTGCTGACTGAAATAAGTTCATTAGATGAAAACCAACAAAAATTGACAAGAACCACGAAAAGTTCTTGTATTTTAAGATAAAATCTTACTCGATTCAGGAAAAAACTTCCAGCTCGCTGAAATATGTTCATTTGCTGAAAACCATCAAAACCACGAAAAGTTCTTGTATTTGAAGATAAAATCTTTTTGCTTTGAAGAAGAAAGATCTAGCTGACTGAAATAAGTTCATTCGATGAAAACCAACAAAAATTGACAAGAACCACGAAAAGTTCTTGTATTTTAAGATAAAATCTTACTCTATTAAGGAAAAAACTTCCAGCTCGCTGAAATCTGTTCATTTGCTGAAAACCAACAAAACCACCAAACGTTCTTGTATTTGAAGATAAAATCTTTTTGCTTTGACGAAGAAAGATCGAGCTGACTGAAATAAGTTCATTAGATGAAAACCAACAAAAATTGACAAGAACCACGAAAAGTTGTTGTATTTTAAGATAAAATCTTAGGCTATTAAAGAAAAAACTTCCAGCTCGCTGAAATCTGTTCATTTGCTGAAAACCATCAAAACCACGAAAAGTTCTTGTATTTGAAGATAAAATCTTTTTGCTTTGAAGAAGAAAGATCTAGCTGACTGAAATAAGTTCATTAGATGAAAACCAACAAAAATTGACAAGAACCACGAAAAGTTCTTGTATTTTAAGATAAAATCTTACTCTATTCAGGAAAAAACTTCCAGCTCGCTGAAATATGTTCATTTGCTGAAAACCATCAAAACCACGAAAAGTTCTTGTATTTGAAGATAAAATCTTTTTTCTTTGAAGAAGAAAGATCTAGCTGACTGAAATAAGTTCATTAGATGAAAACCAACAAAAATTGACAAGAACCACGAAAAGTTCTTGTATTTTAAGATAAAATCTTACTCTATTAAGGAAAAAACTTCCAGCTCGCTGAAATATGTTCATTTGCTGAAAAACAACAAAACCGCGAAAAGTTCTTGTATTTGAAGATAAAATCTTTTTGCTTTGAAGAAGAAAGATCTTCCTGACTGAAATAAGTTCATTAGATGAAAACCAACAAAAATTGACAAGAACCACGAAAAGTTCTTGTATTTTAAGATAAAATCTTACGCTATTAAAGAAAAAACTCCCAGCTCGCTGAAATATGTTCATTTGCTGAAAACCAACAAAACCACGAAAAGTTCTTGTATTTGAAGATAAAATCTTTTTGCTTTGAAGAAGAAAGATCTAGCTGACTGAAATAAGTTCATTAGATGAAAACCAACAAAAATTGACAAGAACCACGAAAAGTTCTTGTATTTTAAGATAAAATCTTACTCTATTAAGGAAAAAACTTCCAGCTCGCTGAAATATGTTCATTTGCTGAAAACCATCAAAACCACGAAAAGTTCTTGTATTTGAAGATAAAATCTTTTTGCTTTGAAGAAGAAAGATCTAGCTGACTGAAATAAGTTCATTAGATGAAAACCAACAAAAATTGACAAAAACCACGAAAAGTTCTTGTATTTTAAGATAAAATCTTAGGCTATTAAAGAAAAAACTTCCAGCTCGCTGAAATCTGTTCATTTGCTGAAAACCATCAAAACCACGAAAAGTTCTTGTATTTGAAGATAAAATCTTTTTTCTTTGAAGAAGAAAGATCCAGCTGACTGAAATAAGTTCATTAGATGAAAACCAACAAAAATTGACAAGAACCACGAAAAGTTCTTGTATTTTAAGATAAAATCTTACTCGATTCAGGAAAAAACATCCAGCTCGCTGAAATATGTTCATTTGCTGAAAACCATCAAAACCTCGAAAAGTTCTTGTATTTGAAGATAAAATCTTTTTGCTTTGAAGAAGAAAGATCTAGCTGACTGAAATAAGTTCATTCGATGAAAACCAACAAAAATTGACAAGAACCACGAAAAGTTCTTGTATTTTAAGATAAAATCTTACGCTATTAAAGAAAAAACTTGCAGCTCGCTGAAATATGTTCATTTGCTGAAAACCATCAAAACCACGAAAAGTTCTTGAATTTGAAGATAAAATCTTTTTGCTTTGAAGAAGAAAGATCTAGCTGACTGAAATAAGTTCATTAGATGAAAACCAACAAAAATTGACAAGAACCACGAAAAGTTCTTGTATTTTAAGATAAAATCTTACGCTATTAAAGAAAAAACTCCCAGCTCGCTGAAATATGTTCATTTGCTGAAAACCAACAAAACCACGAAAAGTTCTTGTATTTGAAGATAAAATCTTTTTGCTTTGAAGAAGAAAGATCTCGCTGACTGAAATAAGTTCATTAGATGAAAACCAACAAAAATTGACAAGAACCATGAAAAGTTCTTGTATTTTAAGATAAAATCTTACTCTATTAAGGAAAAAACTTCCAGCTCGCTGAAATATGTTCATTTGCTGAAAACCATCAAAACCACGAAAAGTTCTTGTATTTGAAGATAAAATCTTTTTGCTTTGAAGAAGAAAGATCTAGCTGACTGAAATAAGTTCATTAGATGAAAACCAACAAAAATTGACAAAAACCACGAAAAGTTCTTGTATTTTAAGATAAAATCTTAGGCTATTAAAGAAAAAACTTCCAGCTCGCTGAAATCTGTTCATTTGCTGAAAACCATCAAAACCACGAAAAGTTCTTGTATTTGAAGATAAAATCTTTTTTCTTTGAAGAAGAAAGATCTAGCTGACTGAAATAAGTTCATTAGATGAAAACCAACAAAAATTGACAAGAACCACGAAAAGTTCTTGTATTTTAAGATAAAATCTTACTCGATTCAGGAAAAAACTTCCAGCTCGCTGAAATATGTTCATTTGCTGAAAACCATCAAAACCACGAAAAGTTCTTGTATTTGAAGATAAAATCTTTTTGCTTTGAAGAAGAAAGATCTAGCTGACTGAAATAAGTTCATTAGATGAAAACCAACAAAAATTGACAAGAACCACGAAAAGTTCTTGTATTTTAAGATAAAATCTTACGCTATTAAAGAAAAAACTCCCAGCTCGCTGAAATATGTTCATTTGATGAAAACCAACAAAACCACGAAAAGTTCTTGTATTTGAAGATAAAATCTTTTTTCTTTGAAGAAGAAAGATCTAGCTGACTGAAATAAGTTCATTAGATGAAAACCAACAAAAATTGACAAGAACCACGAAAAGTTCTTGTATTTTAAGATAAAATCTTACTCTATTAAGGAAAAAACTTGCAGCTCGCTGAAATATGTTCATTTGCTGAAAACCATCAAAACCACGAAAAGTTCTTGAATTTGAAGATAAAATCTTTTTGCTTTGAAGAAGAAAGATCTAGCTGACTGAAATAAGTTCATTAGATGAAAACCAACAAAAATTGACAAGAACCACGAAAAGTTCTTGTATTTTAAGATAAAATCTTACTCTATTAAGGAAAAAACTTCCAGCTCGCTGAAATCTGTTCATTTGCTGAAAACCAACAAAACCACCAAAAGTTCTTGTATTTGAAGATAAAATCTTTTTGCTTTGACGAAGAAAGATCTAGCTGACTGAAATAAGTTCATTAGATGAAAACCAACAAAAATTGACAAGAACCACGAAAAGTTGTTGTATTTTAAGATAAAATCTTAGGCTATTAAAGAAAAAACTTCCAGCTCGCTGAAATCTGTTCATTTGCTGAAAACCATCAAAACCACGAAAAGTTCTTGTATTTGAAGATAAAATCTTTTTGCTTTGAAGAAGAAAGATCTAGCTGACTGAAATAAGTTCATTAGATGAAAACCAACAAAAATTGACAAGAACCACGAAAAGTTCTTGTATTTTAAGATAAAATCTTACTCTATTCAGGAAAAAACTTCCAGCTCGCTGAAATATGTTCATTTGCTGAAAACCATCAAAACCACGAAAAGTTCTTGTATTTGAAGATAAAATCTTTTTTCTTTGAAGAAGAAAGATCTAGCTGACTGAAATAAGTTCATTAGATGAAAACCAACAAAAATTGACAAGAACCACGAAAAGTTCTTGTATTTTAAGATAAAATCTTACTCTATTAAGGAAAAAACTTCCAGCTCGCTGAAATATGTTCATTTGCTGAAAAACAACAAAAACCGCGAAAAGTTCTTGTATTTGAAGATAAAATCTTTTTGCTTTGAAGAAGAAAGATCTTGCTGACTGAAATAAGTTCATTAGATGAAAACCGACAAAAATTGACAAGAACCACGAAAAGTTCTTGTATTTTAAGATAAAATCTTACGCTATTAAAGAAAAAACTCCCAGCTCGCTGAAATATGTTCATTTGCTGAAAACCAACAAAACCACGAAAAGTTCTTGTATTTGAAGATAAAATCTTTTTGCTTTGAAGAAGAAAGATCTAGCTGACTGAAATAAGTTCATTAGATGAAAACCAACAAAAATTGACAAGAACCACGAAAAGTTCTTGTATTTTAAGATAAAATCTTACTCTATTAAGGAAAAAACTTCCAGCTCGCTGAAATATGTTCATTTGCTGAAAACCATCAAAACCACGAAAAGTTCTTGTATTTGAAGATAAAATCTTTTTGCTTTGAAGAAGAAAGATCTCGCTGACTGAAATAAGTTCATTAGATGAAAACCAACAAAAATTGACAAGAACCATGAAAAGTTCTTGTATTTTAAGATAAAATCTTACTCTATTAAGGAAAAAACTTCCAGCTCGCTGAAATATGTTCATTTGCTGAAAACCATCAAAACCACGAAAAGTTCTTGTATTTGAAGATAAAATCTTTTTGCTTTGAAGAAGAAAGATCTAGCTGACTGAAATAAGTTCATTAGATGAAAACCAACAAAAATTGACAAAAACCACGAAAAGTTTTTGTATTTTAAGATAAAATCTTAGGCTATTAAAGAAAAAACTTCCAGCTCGCTGAAATCTGTTCATTTGCTGAAAACCATCAAAACCACGAAAAGTTCTTGTATTTGAAGATAAAATCTTTTTTCTTTGAAGAAGAAAGATCTAGCTGACTGAAATAAGTTCATTAGATGAAAACCAACAAAAATTGACAAGAACCACGAAAAGTTCTTGTATTTTAAGATAAAATCTTACTCGATTCAGGAAAAAACTTCCAGCTCGCTGAAATATGTTCATTTGCTGAAAACCATCAAAACCACGAAAAGTTCTTGTATTTGAAGATAAAATCTTTTTGCTTTGAAGAAGAAAGATCTAGCTGACTGAAATAAGTTCATTAGATGAAAACCAACAAAAATTGACAAGAACCACGAAAAGTTCTTGTATTTTAAGATAAAATCTTACGCTATTAAAGAAAAAACTCCCAGCTCGCTGAAATATGTTCATTTGATGAAAACCAACAAAACCACGAAAAGTTCTTGTATTTGAAGATAAAATCTTTTTTCTTTGAAGAAGAAAGATCTAGCTGACTGAAATAAGTTCATTAGATGAAAACCAACAAAAATTGACAAGAACCACGAAAAGTTCTTGTATTTTAAGATAAAATCTTACTCTATTAAGGAAAAAACTTGCAGCTCGCTGAAATATGTTCATTTGCTGAAAACCATCAAAACCACGAAAAGTTCTTGAATTTGAAGATAAAATCTTTTTGCTTTGAAGAAGAAAGATCTAGCTGACTGAAATAAGTTCATTAGATGAAAACCAACAAAAATTGACAAGAACCACGAAAAGTTCTTGTATTTTAAGATAAAATCTTACTCTATTAAGGAAAAAACTTCCAGCTCGCTGAAATCTGTTCATTTGCTGAAAACCAACAAAACCACCAAAAGTTCTTGTATTTGAAGATAAAATCTTTTTGCTTTGACGAAGAAAGATCTAGCTGACTGAAATAAGTTCATTAGATGAAAACCAACAAAAATTGACAAGAACCACGAAAAGTTGTTGTATTTTAAGATAAAATCTTAGGCTATTAAAGAAAAAACTTCCAGCTCGCTGAAATCTGTTCATTTGCTGAAAACCATCAAAACCACGAAAAGTTCTTGTATTTGAAGATAAAATCTTTTTGCTTTGAAGAAGAAAGATCTAGCTGACTGAAATAAGTTCATTAGATGAAAACCAACAAAAATTGACAAGAACCACGAAAAGTTCTTGTATTTTAAGATAAAATCTTACTCTATTCAGGAAAAAACTTCCAGCTCGCTGAAATCTGTTCATTTGCTGAAAACCATCAAAACCACGAAAAGTTCTTGTATTTGAAGATAAAATCTTTTTTCTTTGAAGAAGAAAGATCTAGCTGACTGAAATAAGTTCATTAGATGAAAACCAACAAAAATTGACAAGAACCACGAAAAGTTCTTGTATTTTAAGATAAAATCTTACTCTATTAAGGAAAAAACTTCCAGCTCGCTGAAATATGTTCATTTGCTGAAAAACAACAAAACCGCGAAAAGTTCTTGTATTTGAAGATAAAATCTTTTTGCTTTGAAGAAGAAAGATCTTGCTGACTGAAATAAGTTCATTAGATGAAAACCGACAAAAATTGACAAGAACCACGAAAAGTTCTTGTATTTTAAGATAAAATCTTACGCTATTAAAGAAAAAACTCCCAGCTCGCTGAAATATGTTCATTTGCTGAAAACCAACAAAACCACGAAAAGTTCTTGTATTTGAAGATAAAATCTTTTTGCTTTGAAGAAGAAAGATCTAGCTGACTGAAATAAGTTCATTAGATGAAAACCAACAAAAATTGACAAGAACCACGAAAAGTTCTTGTATTTTAAGATAAAATCTTACTCTATTAAGGAAAAAACTTCCAGCTCGCTGAAATATGTTCATTTGCTGAAAACCATCAAAACCACGAAAAGTTCTTGTATTTGAAGATAAAATCTTTTTGCTTTGAAGAAGAAAGATCTAGCTGACTGAAATAAGTTCATTAGATGAAAACCAACAAAAATTGACAAAAACCACGAAAAGTTCTTGTATTTTAAGATAAAATCTTAGGCTATTAAAGAAAAAACTTCCAGCTCGCTGAAATCTGTTCATTTGCTGAAAACCATCAAAACCACGAAAAGTTCTTGTATTTGAAGATAAAATCTTTTTTCTTTGAAGAAGAAAGATCTAGCTGACTGAAATAAGTTCATTAGATGAAAACCAACAAAAATTGACAAGAACCACGAAAAGTTCTTGTATTTTAAGATAAAATCTTACTCGATTCAGGAAAAAACTTCCAGCTCGCTGAAATATGTTCATTTGCTGAAAACCATCAAAACCACGAAAAGTTCTTGTATTTGAAGATAAAATCTTTTTGCTTTGAAGAAGAAAGATCTAGCTGACTGAAATAAGTTCATTAGATGAAAACCAACAAAAATTGACAAGAACCACGAAAAGTTCTTGTATTTTAAGATAAAATCTTACGCTATTAAAGAAAAAACTCCCAGCTCGCTGAAATATGTTCATTTGCTGAAAACCAACAAAACCACGAAAAGTTCTTGTATTTGAAGATAAAATCTTTTTTCTTTGAAGAAGAAAGATCTAGCTGACTGAAATAAGTTCATTAGATGAAAACCAACAAAAATTGACAAGAACCACGAAAAGTTCTTGTATTTTAAGATAAAATCTTACTCTATTAAGGAAAAAACTTCCAGCTCGCTGAAATATGTTCATTTGCTGAAAACCATCAAAACCACGAAAAGTTCTTGAATTTGAAGATAAAATCTTTTTGCTTTGAAGAAGAAAGATCTAGCTGACTGAAATAAGTTCATTAGATGAAAACCAACAAAAATTGACAAGAACCACGAAAAGTTCTTGTATTTTAAGATAAAATCTTACGCTATTAAAGAAAAAACTCCCAGCTCGCTGAAATCTGTTCATTTGCTGAAAACCAACAAAACCACGAAAAGTTCTTGTATTTGAAGATAAAATCTTTTTGCTTTGAAGAAGAAAGATCTCGCTGACTGAAATAAGTTCATTAGATGAAAACCAACAAAAATTGACAAGAACCATGAAAAGTTCTTGTATTTTAAGATAAAATCTTACTCTATTAAGGAAAAAACTTCCAGCTCGCTGAAATATGTTCATTTGCTGAAAACCATCAAAACCACGAAAAGTTCTTGTATTTGAAGATAAAATCTTTTTGCTTTGAAGAAGAAAGATCTAGCTGACTGAAATAAGTTCATTAGATGAAAACCAACAAAAATTGACAAAAACCACGAAAAGTTCTTGTATTTTAAGATAAAATCTTAGGCTATTAAAGAAAAAACTTCCAGCTCGCTGAAATCTGTTCATTTGCTGAAAACCATCAAAACCACGAAAAGTTCTTGTATTTGAAGATAAAATCTTTTTTCTTTGAAGAAGAAAGATCTAGCTGACTGAAATAAGTTCATTAGATGAAAACCAACAAAAATTGACAAGAACCACGAAAAGTTCTTGTATTTTAAGATAAAATCTTACTCGATTCAGGAAAAAACTTCCAGCTCGCTGAAATATGTTCATTTGCTGAAAACCATCAAAACCACGAAAAGTTCTTGTATTTGAAGATAAAATCTTTTTGCTTTGAAGAAGAAAGATCTAGCTGACTGAAATAAGTTCATTAGATGAAAACCAACAAAAATTGACAAGAACCACGAAAAGTTCTTGTATTTTAAGATAAAATCTTACGCTATTAAAGAAAAAACTCCCAGCTCGCTGAAATATGTTCATTTGCTGAAAACCAACAAAACCACGAAAAGTTCTTGTATTTGAAGATAAAATCTTTTTTCTTTGAAGAAGAAAGATCTAGCTGACTGAAATAAGTTCATTAGATGAAAACCAACAAAAATTGACAAGAACCACGAAAAGTTCTTGTATTTTAAGATAAAATCTTAGGCTATGAAAGAAAAAACTTCCAGCTCGCTGAAATCTGTTCATTTGCTGAAAACCATCAAAACCACGAAAAGTTCTTGTATTTGAAGATAAAATCTTTTTGCTTTGAAGAAGAAAGATCTAGCTGACTGAAATAAGTTCATTAGATGAAAACCAACAAAAATTGACAAGAACCACGAAAAGTTCTTGTATTTTAAGATACAATCTTATTCGATTCAGGAAAAAACTTCCAGCTCGCTGAAATATGTTCATTTGCTGAAAACCATCAAAACCACGAAAAGTTCTTGTATTTGAAGATAAAATCTTTTTGCTTTGAAGAAGAAAGATCTAGCTGACTGAAATAAGTTCATTAGATGAAAACCAACAAAAATTGACAAGAACCACGAAAAGTTCTTGTATTTTAAGATAAAATCTTACGCTATGAAAGAAAAAACTCCCAGCTCGCTGAAATGTGTTCATTTGCTGAAAACCATCAAAACCACGAAAAGTTCTTGTATTTGAAGATAAAATCTTTTTGCTTTGAAGAAGAAAGATCTAGCTGACTGAAATAAGTTCATTAGATGAAAACCAACAAAAATTGACAAGAACCACGAAAAGTTCTTGTATTTTAAGATAAAATCTTACTCTATTAAGGAAAAAACTTCCAGCTCGCTGAAATATGTTCATTTGCTGAAAACCATCAAAACCACGAAAAGTTCTTGTATTTGAAGATGAAATCTTTTTGCTTTGAAGAAGAAAGATCGAGCTGACTGAAATAAGTTCATTAGATGAAAACCAACAAAAATTGACAAGAACCACGAAAAGTTCTTGTATTTTAAGATAAAATCTTACTCTATTAAGGAAAAAACTTCCAGCTCGCTGAAATATGTTCATTTGCTGAAAACCATCAAAACCACGAAAAGTTCTTGTATTTGAAGATAAAATCTTTTTGCTTTGAAGAAGAAAGATCTTGCTGACTGAAATAAGTTCATTAGATGAAAACCAACAAAAATTGACAAGAACCACGAAAAGTTCTTGTATTTTAAGATAAAATCTTACTCGATTCAGGAAAAAACTTCCAGCTCGCTGAAATATGTTCATTTGCTGAAAACCATCAAAACCACGAAAAGTTCTTGTATTTGAAGATAAAATCTTTTTGCTTTGAAGAAGAAAGATCTAGCTGACTGAAATAAGTTCATTCGATGAAAACCAACAAAAATTGACAAGAACCACGAAAAGTTCTTGTATTTTAAGATAAAATCTTACTCTATTAAGGAAAAAACTTCCAGCTCGCTGAAATCTGTTCATTTGCTGAAAACCAACAAAACCACCAAACGTTCTTGTATTTGAAGATAAAATCTTTTTGCTTTGACGAAGAAAGATCTAGCTGACTGAAATAAGTTCATTAGATGAAAACCAACAAAAATTGACAAGAACCACGAAAAGTTCTTGTATTTTAAGATAAAATCTTAGGCTATTAAAGAAAAAACTTCCAGCTCGCTGAAATCTGTTCATTTGCTGAAAACCATCAAAACCACGAAAAGTTCTTGTATTTGAAGATAAAATCTTTTTGCTTTGAAGAAGAAAGATCTAGCTGACTGAAATAAGTTCATTAGATGAAAACCAACAAAAATTGACAAGAACCACGAAAAGTTCTTGTATTTTAAGATAAAATCTTACTCTATTCAGGAAAAAACTTCCAGCTCGCTGAAATATGTTCATTTGCTGAAAACCATCAAAACCACGAAAAGTTCTTGTATTTGAAGATAAAATCTTTTTTCTTTGAAGAAAGATCTAGCTGACTGAAATAAGTTCATTAGATGAAAACCAACAAAAATTGACAAGAACCACGAAAAGTTCTTGTATTTTAAGATAAAATCTTACTCTATTAAGGAAAAAACTTCCAGCTCGCTGAAATATGTTCATTTGCTGAAAAACAACAAAACCGCGAAAAGTTCTTGTATTTGAAGATAAAATCTATTTTCTTTGAAGAAGAAAGATCTTCCTGACTGAAATAAGTTCATTAGATGAAAACCAACAA